>NC_140277.1:12297270-12314770 GCF_964030765.1 Micromesistius poutassou
ATTTGGGAAAAATGTGCTAACAAACCATAACATGTACTACTAGTGCTGGGTGGGAAATATATGACTCAGGGAAATTGTTGGTAACGCTAACATATCACTAGCAGGGGATTGTTTAAAAATAGCCTCATTTGTATTTGATAGTCTTATACGTGATGTATGATGTCTAATGTCTTATAATGAATACATATAATGTAATAATCCTTTATCCTACATCTAATCACAACTGTATGCAGTGTATCAGACTCAGAACTGGTGCACTAGTTCTGACCTCCCCCTCCACACACACACACACACCTGCTCCCTGTCACTCACCTTTCTTCTCTCACTCCTTATCTCTTATGTCATCACTTTCTCTCTCATCCGCCCTCTCTCTCTCTCTCTCTCTCTCCTCTCTCTCTCTCTCTCTCTCTCTCTCTCGCGCTCTCATTAGAGGACAAAGGTGATAATTGGCTGCTGTTGACTGAGAAGCAACAATAACCGCCAGCCCCTCCTAACTCACCCATCCCACCCATCTTATCCCACACACCCACACTAACAACCCAAATGTCTAGATCCAGAAAAATGTTTTTTAATGGGCTGCTTCAGGGACGGGGGGAGGGGGGGGGGGGGGGGGAGGACTAGGGGAAGGGGGCTTCTCTGTTTTTGAACAGTGGTCTGTCTGGTTGAGTTCCCTCAATGATGGATGCTCTGTGCAGAGAAGGGTGCAGCACGGACTCCAGCTTGTCTTATCAAAGTTGTCATCGAGATCGATTTCAAATGGAGTACATTGAGCGCTATTAGCCCTGTAAAGAACCACGTTACCATGGCGCTAACCAGGGGGCAGGACACACAGCGCTCTGGGCCACACAGCGCTACTGCTGCTACTATGGATTGTTTTGTGTTCCGACGACGAATGGGCAAACGATAGCCGCCACGTTCGGGACGGTGCGGTCCTGTGTGGAGTCTGTTGGATACGTGCTGCAGGCCGGAGGTAGACACAGACATGACAATTACAGATCCGCTTTTAAATCAGAGCTCAAACTATCTCCTGGCATTTGACGGTCCCGCAATGTTTGAGAACAAATCCGGTACGATACGGAAGGAGACATTCGGTTTGCAGTGACGCACACTTGATGCTCTTGTCGTCCAATCAGCATGCACTAAAGGGAAGGGGGGGCCACACCCCTGTTGCCATTGGGCAAATGAGAGCGCCGTTCTGGGTAGGGGGGTTGCCATGGTGACCTGGCCCCAGCTCCTGGGTTTGTGATGTCTCGGCAAGCTTATATGCTCACATGCACACAAAATCCCTCCATCAGGCGGCCGTGCACACGCTCACACGCGCACGCGTGCACACGTGCACACGCACACACACGTACACATAGTGGCGAGGTGGCAATGACAAACGGCATTGATCTTTTCTCTCTGCCGGGACAAGGTTAAGGAACGCTGGGAACAAGCTTCCATTTGTTTCTCCTCCATTGGAGCTGAGAGATGGCGTTGAGGACCTAGTAGGGGACACTACGACCCACTACCAGCTGCCTGTGGCCATACTGTCACCGCGTCCTCATCCGCACGTGCACACACACACACACACACACCTTATAGTAATAGCTAAATATATTCATTCAATTTAACATTTCACTATGAGATAGTGATCGTGGGGGGTTGCCTGTGTTGTTTTATTCTCTCTGTCTCTCTCTCTCTCCCTCTCTCTCTCTCGCTCTCTCTCTCTCTCTCTCGCTCTCCCTCTCTCTCTCTCTCTCTCTCTCTCTCGCTCCCCCCCCCCTCTCTCTGATAGTTTTGGTGCTATGGGTGAGACACACAGACACACAAGAGAGAGTAAGATAAATATAGAATAGATTGAATGAATCACCAAGAGGAGAAAGAAAGAGTTGGGCATGGAGGGTGTGCATTAAAAAGGGATCTGAACCATTTGGAACAAATTACCGCTTCCCTTATTGTGTTAAATTTTGACCTCAGTGAATATAAAGAAAAGGCAAGCAACTTGGAAAGAAACAGCACAAGGGATTTTGATATTTGTTGAATTCAGATCAAATTAGATAAGGTATCATAAAAATACCAAAAAATATTAAAAAAAAATACATATATATGATTTGCAAGTGATACATTCAAGTGATAACAACGCCAATGTGGACATCCCACAATTGATTTGAATATTCGAGCTCAATTTCACCTTTTCCATTGGAAAGGGGATTATGTCATTGATTTCGAGTTGCAGACGCATAGGGACGGTAAAGTGGCACACATATTAGTTAGAGCGGTGCTTCCATCTTGTGGTAACTTACAAGTATTACAACATGGACCCGACGCGAGATAGGAACATATCTGTTGGAGTGCATATCTGTAAGAGTAGAGCAGAAAATATACATTTACACACATATAGCCTCACTGCATATTTCATCTTAACTAAAATTAAACCCTTTCCCTTTCCCTTAAAATGGCCTTTTCTCCAGACTCTCTATAAAATAATGTTAGGTTTGGCAACTGTTAAGTCTTACATGCAGCACACAGCAGAATATACTCTTCAACATAATCAGTCTGTGTTCTCTAGGCTCTTGTTTATTCAAAAGAATAGTACAAAATACATTTTAATTTGACTGATTATATGTTTATGTGTAGGTTCCCTCGTTACTGTTCCTGATAAAGGGGCCTGCAGGGAGCAACAGACCCCTTATAACCACAGTTTGGTAGGCAGTTGGTAGAGGTTACAGGGTAATGAAGTTGTATTTCTTCTAAAATATGTGTATTTCTTCAACAATAAATATTTACCAGTTTACCACCAACATTAACAGCAGGCAGCATTCTTGCTTCATTTTTCTGCTCTTCACTCTTAAAGGCATAACAAATCCAGCGTGGACTCCTCAGTAGAGTTGACTCTCCCCATGTGAGTTCCATGTGTCACTAGTGTGTGCGTGGCCAAATTAGTTTTCATTATTTCGTCAAACTAACTTCGATTGACATAACTTTCATTGTTTACTTCAAATAATCTGTCTCCGTCATGCTACTTCCACTTAGACCACTTGTAGCGCTAAAGAGCAACCATATGTTTAACATTATTTAGAATTGTAAGATATGATTTTGCAGGCGGCAGCGGCTCAGGGGGCGAAGGTTGCTGGTTCAATTCCAGGCTCCAACTTTACAAATATCAAGGTGTGCCTGAGAAGACAACTTTAACTGCTTCTGACTGGCTGTTGCCTTGCATGGTAGACACTACCGTCAATGTAGGAATGTGAGGCACACGTTGTGAAGTACTTCGAGTGGCCACTGGTTAGAAAAGCCATAGCAAATTTAGTTCATTAACCAATATTGTAAGGAAATATATAGAATACATAAATTTCACAAAATACAGCCGTGGTGTGTGTTTTTACTTTAG
Source organism: Micromesistius poutassou (assembly GCF_964030765.1). Lineage (NCBI taxonomy): Eukaryota > Metazoa > Chordata > Actinopteri > Gadiformes > Gadidae > Micromesistius > Micromesistius poutassou. The sequence continues at coordinate 12,300,644 of NC_140277.1, forward strand.
TTATGACTTTGTGAGCATATGTTGAGCTTTTTGCTACCTTGTCCAGAAATGGGAACATCTAACTGAATTAACACAGATATAGACTGTTGCTGGGTCTCACTTGGACAACATAATGCATTCCATCAGGTGCTGCAAAACGGTGTTTGCTCAGTGTGTACAGCTTGATGTGTGTATAAGCAAACAAATTTTTATATTATAAAAATATGTGTGCTGTGAACAACTTAGCACTATTATACAAATTCCAAAACATGCTTAGCCAATGCCATGGTATTTTTATTTTTATTTAAATAGAAACTGAATAGGGCTGAAACAGACACTAGTAAGCGGATCCAGGGAAAGAGCTAAACTACACAGTGGTGCAACTTGGGTGAATAAAGGTGCTGGACAACACACATTCTATGCAAAGATTCATTTGCATATGCAACATTCTATGCATAGACAGACATGAACCAAACTCCCATTGAGTTTCCAAGGTATGCTGACTGAATGTACTGGATTTGGTTCTTTGTTTTTAACATAGTCTCAGTGTTGAGTGTTAATGCAGTTGAGCATGTGTCCATGCATCTACTCAAAACAACTAGTATTGATTGGATTATTTAGTTTGTACCGGAAGACATTTTGGTTTCCTTCCACTGCAAATGATCCAGCCACGTTTTAGTTTTTTTAGTTTCAGGTCGATTCTTCCACTGTTTCAAGGCAAGAAACAGTTTTGCTTTGTTCTGAACAGCAGATTTTAGCCTACCACGTCAAACAATGGCCCCACACATGCTTTTTGCGTCCTTACTACCTCCGATTCCATCCAACATGGGCCTTGTATTCCCATCAGCCTTTGTTCCAAAACCACTCCTTTAATTTGCATTCCAACCTTTTCAGAGACATCTTCTCTTGTTCTCTTGGAATAGTTTCTTTACCCCTCCACCCCACACACACACACTTACACACAAACACACACACACACACACACACACACACACACACACACACACACACACACACATACACACACACACACACACACACACACACACACACACACACACACACACACTCACACACACTTGATGATGAATCGATTGGTGAATGTTTTTTATTCAATGCCCTAACGCTGTTGCTTGTGGAATATTCCAGTATCACAAAATGATAACCTTAAATGAGGGTTATTTTTCTAAGTCTCCCCAAACACTATATTTTTCTTCCCAATAAATATTCATTAGCATTCAGTATTTTATTTGTATATTTGCACACACACACAAAAACACACACACACACACACACACACACACACACACACACACACACACGCACACACACACACACACACACACACACACACACACACACACACACACACACACACACACACACAGACACACACACACACACTCCCCCCCCCCAAATATACACTGATGGGGATGCTTTGATTGTGGGGCCTGTGGTTGTTGGAGGGTGACTGTACAAGGTGTGTGTGTGTGTGTGTATGTGTGTGTGTGTGTGTGTGTGTGTGTGTGTGTGTGTGTGGTGGAGGGAGGGGGGTAATTTATGTAGCCAATCTCGCGTTCATTTGTCAAGCATCACTCTTCATTTGTGGGGCCCACAGGACGCGCTGGGGGCCCGTCCCCCAGGGGCCTGACATATGTTGTTTTGTTATTTTGATTGCAATTAGAGGACACATGTGCACGCCTGTGTGTGTGTGTGTGTGTGTGTGTGTGTGTGTGTGTGTGTGTGTGTGTGTGCGCGCAACTGTGTGTCTGTGCAATAAGAAACAGTGGAACAGTCGCGAAAACACTGGCCAACCCTTAGCAACGAAAGGACAGACAGGAGAGAGAGAGAGAGAGAGAGAGAGAGAGAGGGAGAGAGAGGGAGAGGGAGAGGGAGAGAGAGAGAGAGAGAGAGAGAGGTGGCGATGCAGCATGTGAAGACCCACACAAGTGACCATGGCCAATGTTAATCAAAGCCCCATCCTCAAGCATACTTGGTGGGAGTGAAGAGTATGGCCCTGTCCCAATTCTTGCCCTAACCCTAGACTTTGCACGTTCCCGCGAATGGGTACGGTGTCCCAATACTTAGGGGAGCAAGGGGGAGTGCCTATTTTCCCTTAAAATCAACCCTTGAACGCTAGCCAGCTCGGGAGCTGACTTGCAGCTAAGGGCACTCAAAGCAAGTGTTCCTGTTAAGGGGAGAGAAATGGGACTGGGCCTAAGTCGTACTTGGAAGCTGACTCTTCAAAGTCTTTGTGCACCATCATAAAAATTATATTCACAACAATGCCAACATCTGCACATTTACAATTGAACTAATTTTGGTGATTTTGTATAATTTAAGAGTGTATTTAGATAAAGAGATAAGATAAAGATTTAAGGTCTTAACATTTCACATTACAACCCATCAAATAACCGCATTTGACTTTTGTCTTCTGTCATTTGTCTTTGCTCAAGGACAACTCAAAACTTTCTTTAGCATTTGAGAGCCAAACCAGCTTTTTGACATGCTACATGACATGGTAGTGCAACATGTATATAAAGTATGGTGTTGTGCACCTATACCGACTTTTATGAGACAGCATCTGTTTATATGTCTAATATAATGTAATACATATCAGTACATATTATATAGTCCCATATGGTATCTAACATAGTACTTTCATTTGTTATAGCATGGCATAGAGGGCTAGAGGTTTGATTCTCACCACCCATGCTAGGAAAATATGTCTGTTATTGTGTGAGGCTATAAAAGCATCCTTCAAATGACATTTTCAATTTCCGGTCTGAAGCACTCTGGATAGCAAAGCATCTTCCTCTCTTATGGCCACTGTCTCCACTAACCCCATCTCTGCGAATCTCTTTCTCTCTCTCTCTTAACTCCGCTTCCTTGCACACCAACACAGCTCTACAACAATTCCACATACACCAAAGCTAAATAGCTGCTCTCTCATCCTCTCAGTCTCTCTCTCTCTCTCTCTCTCTCTCTCTCTCTCTCTCTCTCTCTCTCTCTCTCTCTCTCTCTCTCGCTCTCTCTCCCTCTCTTGCCTCCGCTTCCTTTGTCCTGCAGATACCACATCCGTCTCTATGACTCACCTGAGCAGATGCTGCCACTAAAGACTGGGGAAATTAGCCCATTAGGGACACACACACACACACACACACACACACACACACACACACACACACACACACACACAGACTCAACCCTCAGCCCTCCCCCAAGATTGGCCATCCTGGCCGGGCCCCGATGCGTGTGACCTTGCCACCACCCCTAGCGGTGGAGTTATTGTGATGGCTGCGTGATTGGCAGTGCAGGTTATTAATTCTAATCTCGGGCACATATGTGGGGAGGTGGGCAGAGGGCAGCGGGTGTGTGCATGTGCCAGGCGCATGCCACTCAGAGGCTAATTCACTCTGACACGCTATCAGAGCAAACACTAACACACACACACACACACACACTGAAAGACACCACACACATATACACTCCCTCTATGCCAACGCACTTATTTCAACACACAACCCTCGCTCTCCATAGAGGCTGTTCCATCCAATACTTGAGATGATGAGAGGGAAGATTATCCAACACACACACACACACACACACACATACACCCACACACACAGACACAGATACACACACACATTCGCACACACACGCTCGCACACACACACACACACACACACACACACACACACACACACACACACACATACATACTGCACCACTTAAAGCACTAGTCCTCGTTCTTGGAAACCATTAAGGTGCTCTGCACACACACTTGGAGTGCACCATTCCAAATGACTTCTACATCAAGTCCGGTATATAGGTCTTGGGTTCGCTACTCGAAAGCAGACACTCAAATGATTGGGGTGGGGCTTCCCTTTTCTCTACCAATCTGAAAAACCTCAAAGTGAAAGGTTTTTCAGAAAGCGAAAGCCTTGACGTCAATTAAGCCTTGCAGTGAGTTATGTTTTTCTTAATTCAACCCTTGAAGAAGGTTGGAGGAGGCAGGAGTAAGAAAAACCGAGGGTCGATGAACCACTAAGGAGGTTGAATTATTTTAAATAGAACCACTTTTGATGCTTAAAGTAATTTGCCAACGCTTTGAACAAATTAGCGGATGCTCTCTCCTAAGGAGGGAAGTTTAGTTTAGATGATGGGCATAGTGCAATTCACGCCATAAATATTAGTGTGCCTTATGTATGTTGTATGCCTCTGAAGAATGAGGGCGACAGAAGGGGAGCACAGGACGTAGATATAGACTTAAGGGGCAGAACGTGAACTTTAAGGGAGATCTACAGCAGACAGGATAGTCTAGTGTTTAGGTTGCTTGACTCCCAGTTTGGTTCAAACCCCCATGTCCTCTGCAAATTCATGACACACATCCAAACAATAAAAAGTTATTCACTTTAAGTAAATGTGTAAAAGCACCGGCTACCTTTATTTAATAGTGGACTCACAATAGGAATTTGAGTAATTCGATATTATTTAAATATGAATGTCATTGTGGAGGAGATCATCATGGATCGAGACATGAGCCAGACTAGCCTTACTTACTCTATGTGGTGTGATTTGAAAGGAGGCACACGGGAGTTTAAAATGATTGTTAAAAAAATGTCGATATGAGTTGCCACCATGAAATGCCACGTGCTGATTCAACGGGTGCTCAGACAGGCCGTGGACAGTTGATGGCGCTGTCCGCGCTGTCATGGTGCTGAAATATTCAATATTTTAAAGCTGTTTCCTTCCCATTGTTTATTTATGTCGAATTTAGCAATAAAATCTTCTCATTTTGGAGCTATTCACTCCAAACACTCTTTTTGCAACCCATTAGTCCTTTAATTCATTAACTCAGATTGCATTTTTTATATTTACACTCAATCTGAAGACTTGAAGCTCGAGATTTAATGCCATTAGAATTCACATTCTGCAAGCGTACATTTGGCCTTTTCCTTAAAATGAATTAGACACTGACCAAGTGCAATGAAAAGTCAAACTTGGAAGGTCATAGGTACTGGGAGAGAGGCAGTTCTTAATTTAACCTGCAGAGGGCGTTGTAATATCACGAGATGGTTTGGCGCGCCAAGTGACAGTGATCAGTGATGTTGACGACAAAAGGGGAGGAACATGTTGACGGACGCTACAAGTGAACTGTAGCCAAACAATGACACACACGACACACCGATGTTAACATTATTGCATTATGCATTTTTTTCTTAATCATTGTTAAGTCGTAGTGAATTTGCACACCCCTACGATGTAAATTATCAGTAAAATGTCATCATCACTGCAATAATCCCTAGATTACCATAGTAATCCCTAGTTAATCTGTCCAATACATGTCCATTAGTCTATCATTACCAAGCAATCATTGGGTTTGCATTCCAACATAATTAGCCTTGTGTGTGTACGTGCATGCACACGTGTGTGTGTGTGTGTGTGTGTGTGTGTGTGTGTGTGTGTCTCTGGGTGCTTGTGCAGATACGTGTGTGTGTTTGTGTGTGTGTGTGTGTGTGTGTGTGTCTCGTGAGTGTAGAAGTTTGTACGCGCTGTGCGACAGTAGAAAAGCCCCTTACCTATAACTCATGTCTAATTAGCACACAGCATGTCCGGTCCGTGTGAGAGCTCATGCAGGCCCGGTCCTCCTGCATCAGAGCCACGGAGCCCCCCCCCCCCCCGCCCCCGCTCCCAGATGACTGGGGAAACTGCTTTGAATAAGCAGAATAAAGACAGAAGTACAGCAAGAAAGCCATTCAAGGGAGGGACGGGAGTTCTTCAGGATGACTGGAGGGGAATGAGTGGAAAAGTGGAAAAAACTGAGAATTTCATCACCAAGAGAAAAATGGCTGACAAGCATTTTTTTGCTCCACCTCCACTGGTGGAGACTTCCACTTCCACTCCTCTATCACCATAGTTACGCACATTTGAGACACGCGAGACACAGTGGACAAATAAACACTCCAGTCCGTCGTGAAATAACAGCAATCAGTGTAATTATATTATATTATATTTATTACACACTTGAGGCAGCAATAGATCACTGAATTCATGACTTGGATTTGTGTAACAGATATTTAAAAAAAATAAATTATATATATATATATATATATACACGTATATATAATTACCTTTTGATGTTTTCAATCTTGTAAATGCAATATATATATATTGTATACTGTATACTATATATATATATACCTTAATAAATGACCTTTTAAAAACATGCTGTTCAATGGCTGTTGATGGCCAGACTGTAGTAGCAGAAGTAATGGAATGCGTGTTATTTTTACATGTGTGAAGATAACGCTCTGAATATTTGACAGTTTGCTCAGACTTGGCACCTTGTATTCCCCACGTTCCTCCCACACACACACACACACACACACACACACACATTCACACACACACACACACACACACACACACACACACACACACACACACACACACACACACACACACACACACACACACACACACACACACACACACACGTGTGCACACACACACACCCACACACACATATGCACACATATGCACGTACACACACACACACAAATGCGCGAAAATGAACAGACCTTCACACTCCAACGCCTTTTGTACTCTCACCTCTTACCTTTGGTAGTGTTTTCTTCTCTGCAACACATGCATAGGGAGAGAGAGAGAGAGAAAACTACTCATACAAACACAAATGCATGGGCGAGTGAGCTGTTGAGCAGAGGGGTGGGGGGGGGGGGGGCGCTGAAAAAAGGGCAAAGCTGAATATGGAGGGGTGAGATTTGTTTTTCTCTCATCATGACATCAGGTGGTAGTGGTAGTTTGGGGGGTGGTGGTGGTGGTGTTGGTGTGTCAGTGATTGATTGATTCTAACTGTCCGCGTCGATCAGGATCGATCATCATAGCGTTTTTCGAACGGACAATTCGGAAAACAGGCCCTTTGTGAAAACTGCAGACGAGGGAACGCTGAGTGCGTTGTGGTTATGAACTGCATGCAGCACGCACCCACTGAGGCTCACATTTCTCCCCGCCATTTGTTGATTCGCTGTGTTCTCAAAGCCACCGATTGATGGATTACTCCCCGTTGCGAAATTACATTGATTCCCGATAAATCGGATTGTTCCGTGCAAAATCAAAACGTTCCCCTCACGACTCCCCACTCCCCCTCGCCTCTGAATAAATATCTAAACAAACGTACTGTGGAAAGAAGCGCTCGACTGCTCGACGTCAGGACCACAAGGAAAAACCCTGCAGATGTGCGCGCGTGTGCCTTTCAACCCACGACTCCCACTCGACGTGACGTCGCGACATACCCGTCTAGTCATCACAGCCACTTGTACACCTCCTTCTTCAATCTCCCCTTCGTACATGTGAAACTCCCACCGATAGTGGACATCCAGGCGTTTGCTTGAGATGGTTGTTATTTCACTGACCTCTCTGATGACCCCCCCCCCCCCCCCCCCCCGCCCCCCCCCCCTCCCCCCCCACACCGCCCCTATAAAGTCCCAACACCATCAAGTGCACAGGGAGACAATGACCACCAGAGTGTGTCACACATCCCCCTTCAGAGGGAGGGGCGAGGGCGGTGTGTGTGTGTGTGGTGGTGGTGCTGGAAGAGGATGGGGAGGACTGGGGCGCGAGTAGGGGTGGGTTTGCTGTTCCGGATAATTAATAGCCGGCAGTTTATTATGGTGCATTATGGAGGCTGCATCGTAAACAGTGTGGGTTTGGGTGCTCTGGCGGAGGGTGCTGGGGCGGGGGGGGGGGGGGGGGGGTATAACAGGCTCGCGCCATCTGCACGTCATCGTTTAACGACGGCGGCGCGAGTCGCCGTGACAGCAGCCCTTCCCTTCATTATTAAAGCAGGGTGGCGGGGGGGGGGGGGCGGAGTCACCGTCGCGGAGAGACACCCACACACTGTGACACACGCACCCCAACACACACTTGCCACACATACACACACACATAGAGGAACATAGACACACACACACACACACACACACACTCACCGTACACACAAAACACACACACTCACACCGTACACACAAACACACACACACAGACACACACAGTCACCGTACACACAAACACACACACACACACACACAGACACACACACAGGCACACACACACAGGCACACAGACACACACACACACACACACACACACACACACACACACACATACACATACCACACACACACACACACACACACACACACACTTAGAAGCACAGACACACAGACACACACACTTAGAAGCACATAGACACACAGACACAGACATACAGAGACACGCATAAACACAAACACACACACACACACACACACACACACACACATACACACACACTCACCATACATACAAACACACACACACACACACACACACAGTAGCAGATAAAGAAACATATACACACACAAAAACATGCACACACACACACACACACACACACACACACACGCGCACGCACCAGATGCACATAGATTCCTAAGCAACCTTCACAGAAGCAGTGCTGCTCCTCTCAGTAATCACCCTTTGGGGATTGGAATTACAGAGGAGTGATGCTGTTTCTTCTCTCCTCCTTTCTTCTCTCCTCTCACTTCATCAGCACATCTGGATGTCATTAAAACATGCAAACATGCAGTTCCCGGCAACCCATCCTCTACCTCTCTCTGTCTGTCTCTCTCTGTCTCTCTCTCTCTCTCTCTCTCTCTCTCTCTCTCACTCTCTCGCTCACGCTCTCTCTTTCGCTCTCTCTCTGTCTACATCCCTCTTTCAGATGGTCTCACGGCACGTTGACACGTTCAGATATGAATGACAGGTCTTTCTTTTTACATTGAACCCGACTTTGGCAAAAGATTGAACACAAATAAAGCAAATATCCACAACTATGAAGAAATGATGAAAGCTCTTCAAAAGGTAAGGCTGTGTCCTGAATCTGTCTCCCTGTCTCTGTCTGTCTGTCCGTCCGTCTGTCTGTCTCTTCAATTAGCTAACGAGGCGAGGGCGTTGCAGGCAGCCGACGCGATTGATGTGTGCGGAGGGAAGGAGACTGAAAAATAACAAACAAGAAAGCGCACACAGTTTTGGTGACAGGAGGTGGCGCTGGGAATGACCTTCAGCATCTGTCGCACTATCGGAGGGGCGGGCAGAGACAAATGGAAGATACAGAAACACGTTTTATTCACCTACTCATCCATCAATCCTATTTATTTTTATAATTGCATTTTGTGTTACCCTGGTCACGCGCACACAAAGGTGGATCAAATGGTGCGTGCATTGATTATGGCAAACATATGCTTGTTATTATCGCATTGATTCAACTACACTATCCAAACTTAAATAGTGTGTACTATATACTTTTATTTATATGCCCACTTAAATAACTGCTGCATGTCGTTTTTCTGTCAAACATTATAGACAGATCAAGTCATAGCATTGTTGCTGTACCTGCAATTATATTATATTTATTGCATTTTTGGGGTTTGTTTTTTTGGGACTGCAGACCAGATTTCAGACAAGGGTTTAAGTCCAGAGAACACACTCCTTAGCAACCCTAATTCCCTTTTGGAAACAATGTCATTTGAATCGCAATGCCAATTATAACTTAACCATCTCTGAGTGAAAATAATGTTTCATGCTACAATGATTTGTGCTTTGTAATGCCCAATGTAACCTCAGGTCACAATGACCCGGTTGGAGCCAGCGTCTGTGTGGCACGGTGGAGATAGCTGTTTACCCTCTCCGGAGACCTTGGTTCAACTCCTGCCAAGGGCACTCTTCATGGGAACTTAATGTTATTTTGGAAATGTAACAATGTCATGGGCATTGAAAAGTCAATTAAACGTCTGTGTCTCTGAGTGATGTGGGTGGGTGGGGATGGGTCGATGGAGGAAAGTCAGGAAATGTCGGCGGAGTGAATGCAGATGATTGAGGGTGAGCGGATGGATGGGCATGTGAACGAGGGTGAGTGGCTTATGAATGTCCCATTGTCATTGGTTTTGTATGAAATCTGTCATAAGAAAAAATGTGGGCTACAACAATAATAAAGCATCATAAATAATAGTTTCCAAGGACAACAACGAACACCTCCCTTCGATGAGACACCGGCAACTCCTTGGTTTGGAGGTTAGCATTCACAGTACACAGTACAACATGACATTGTTGGATTACACAAAAGACACGGTCGTGTTGGGGTTTCCATCGAGCGCATCCTTGGCAGAACTTGAACCCAGGTCTCCAGAGACAACAATCAACAGATCTCGCCACTGCGCTACAAGACAAGAGCTGAGATCTGGTCAGGGGAAATACTTGACATTACGATTCAAGTGACATTGTTACTTTGCCAAAGGACATTCAGTGTCCATGAGCAGTACCCTTGGCGGAACTTGAACCAAGGTCTGATAACCAACAGCCCTTTCCCACTGAAAATATGTCCTTTGAAGACCTGGTTGGGTCATCAAAGTCGAAAGATCAGTCCACACCCCCGGGCACTCTCTGAAGATGTTTTGCACAGGTCAACAAGAGAACAGCTGTGTGCTGTGTAACTATGAGGGGGGCTTCAACTTCCAAGTGACAAAGTTACCCTGCACACACACACACACACCCACACACACACACACACACATACACACACACACACACACACACACACACACACAGACACACCCGCCCACCCACACCCACACCCACACCCACACACACACACACACACACACAGACACACCCGCCCACACACACATACATACAAACACACACCCTTTTAATTATTTATCGCTCGAGGTCAAACTAACTCGGTGATGAACGACGACTCCAAACAACAGCCCCCAGAATTCCCGACGGAGGGGGGGGGGGGGGGGGTGGGGGGGGGGGGGGGGGGGAGCGCCAGCGACGACACCCGCTCCCACGTCAGTGAGGGAGGGGGCTCGCGGATGAATTGTTTCATAACGTCCAACATCTGGGCACCCCTGTCACACTAATGGAGCTCTCCGCTGAGTCACATTGCAGTCTTCTCGACAATTAGTAGGAGGACCCACCCCCCCGCCCCCGCACCCCCCCCCCACCCCCTGCTCTTTCACCAGCAACACTGGCTTTGCATAACGCTCTCCGAGACGTTTGTTTGCGACTGAGTGAACTGAGTGGAGGCGCCGACTTGTGTCGCCGAGGGCCTGGTCGTGGGAGTGGTGAGGGAGGAGAGGTTCTTCGAGTTCGCAAAAAAAAACAACATCAACCGCTGGATTTAAAACAAAAGCAGAGCTTCTTTGGAGATGGGTCTTGTAAGCGGAGGTGTGGTGTGGCGTTTCTTTATTTCTTACCGCGTCGGTTTGCCGTCGGTGTGTCTGGGTTTGACCCCCTCGTGCCGCGGTCACGTGCTGACATTCAGTGCGACATTTCAGGAGGGACGTATCGGCGGGCCGCCGCTGCTAAAGGTCACAGTCTCCGTCCTGTCAGCAGGGGTCGTGACCTTGGTCCTGGAGGAGGGGACACTAGAACCTCTGGATGGGGTGAAAGATGTGTGTGTGTGTGTGTGTGTGTGTGTGTGTGTGTGTGTGTGTGTGTCTGTGTGTGGGGGGGGGGTGACTGTCTGTCTTTGTGTCTGTCTTTCCAGTGGTGGGATAATTAAGTTGCAGCGTGCTCCAAGCTGTCATTGCTGATTTGCATGCAAGCTTGTATGCACATGCACACACACACACACACACACACACATGTGCACGCACACGCACACACACAGACACACACGCACACGCACACACACACACACACACGCATACACACACACATACACACACAGACACAGACACACGCACACGCACACGCACGCGCACACACGCACACACACACACACACACACAAACACGCACACACGCACACACAAAACAAACAAAGTTGGACATGCGCCGGTGGTCCCGGTACGTGAGGGTGACCTTGGAGGTGTGTTAGATTTGGGTCAGGATCAGAATTTCCCTCTCAGCCCATCTGTGCTGCTCTGGAAGCTGGTCCAAAACCAGCTCCGTGGGGGGAGAGGGCATCGCTGCTGCATGTCCCAGCATCAGATACGCGGGTCCAAAAGTCCCCGGCACCATGAGACACACCCCGTAGCAATGCAACACCTCGCAAAGTAAGCTTTTTCTGTGTGAACGACGTCTGTAAAGGGAGCCCTTTTTTTTTTGTCGAAGCCTCGGAAGCCTTTGGAGGACAGCAGAACAGCTCGTTATGACTTTTCACTGTTGCAAAGCAACCAGAGAATGTGTACGCTTATAATGGCGTGAGGCGCGCTTTGTCTTGAGGTAAAATAAATTCAATAAAACTCGGAGCTCAAGGATGGAAAGGCTGTGAGCGCCACGGCGCTCAAGACAAAAGGTGCTCAGCTGCACAAAAGCAAGTGATGAAAATGCTCGGTTCCCCTTGACAACAGGGACAGAAAAGCCGCCCCCAAGCTGTTATAAAGTGTTCAGTGGGATCAGGGCCTAATATCCAAATAGCTCGAAAATAACCCCTCACTAAAAGACCACCCAAACATTCGAGCCTGGTTGGATCATATCAGGGGCAAAGAAGTTGGATGGAAGGGATGTGTGTGTGTGTGTGTGTGTGTGTGTGTGTGTGTGTGTGTGTGTGTGTGTGTGTGTGTCCCGATGTATTTACATGTGTTGAGTAAGCCAAGCCAAGCCTTAGAGCAGCCCGGTATTTTTCTACTCTGAGGCCAGGTAATCCATTACACATGATGATCCTGTCACTGGGGTGTATAGCCTTCATCCACCACCCCCCCCCCCCCCCCCCCCCCCTCTCCTCACCCCCCACGACCCTTTCTCTGACACACACACACACACACACACAGACAGGCATAGATACACACACACACACACACACACACAGGCATAGATACACACACACACACACGCACACAAACACATACACACATATAGATAAGAGGGATCAGGCTTCTGTCATTGGCCTCCAGGATGGCAAAAAGGGTAGATTAAAATCATTGCTGACAGCTATTATAAATGTCATGCGCACAAATGTACACACAGGCTGACACCGGGCAAAAGCGCACATGGGTTTATGCACATAAACAAGTTCAAATCAAATGCACCGTTTTTAATGTTCATGTTATACTGTACATGTGTTGCATTAAGGTTGACATTTTGCTCTGAAACCTATTAGGTAGGAGGTGCTCAGGCTACGGCGCACGCACAATAATCAACCGGATGTGTTCTTTTCTGGGAAAAGATTGAACTGAATTGGATTGAACTGAACCTACAATTGAACCTACAATTGTACTGATTTGAAAGCGTTATTAATTGTAATTAATGAAGATAAGCTAATCAAGGGATTCTGTTCAAACACATTAATGGACTGTACAAGGAACCGGTAGTAGCCAGGAGGGATACAACAGAGGTGTTGTGTACTGGTTGTGTACTGGTTGTGTAGCAGTCCACTATCACCTGACAACTCACTTTGCATCATTCTGTGTTCTAATCCCCTCTCATCCAGATTCCTCCCTCCTTCCCAGTCTCTCCTCCCTTCCGTTACGTTTTCCTTTTGCACTGTATCCCTTTCTCTCCCCCATCTTCTCCTCCTGCATGTGCTTCAACCCTCTTTGCCATCCCCACTCTTTCCTCTGCTCTCAGACTGCCCTCGCCCCCCTCCTTCCCGCCATCCTTCCACTTACCCCACCCGCACTGTCCCTCCCTCTACGATACCCTCCCACATTGCTCCTTCCCTGCATTCACGCTGACTTCCTGTACCCAACCACCCCCCCCCCCCCCCCCCCGAACTCCGACCCTCACCTCTGCCCTTCTTCTGATATCTTCCACGCACTCTTCCTATACCTGCTCCTCCTCCTCCTCCTCCTCCTCCTCTCCATAGACATACATACACATGTAGTGGCGGCGTTGGCTGCTTCGACCCCTTGCTGTGATAAGTCAACTCCTCCGCCGTACTTGAGAGGCCTGGCCTGAAGACTGGCCTGTGAACAAATACAAATGCGTTTCGGGAGATAGAAAGCGCAATTTGACAAGTTGACACTTCACAGGTTTGCGCCAGTCGTTTTTTCCACTCATCGCATTCGATTATTGCGTGTAAAATATTGCACTCCACTTCTTTGATTTGTTTGACTTTGTTTTAAAACCGTTAGTGCTC
>NC_140277.1:12320260-12325260 GCF_964030765.1 Micromesistius poutassou
CACCAGTGGCCGGGCCTTCCGTCGCTCAATTAGTGGGGCAGGAGACGGAAACATAACATGTGCATTTGGACCAGAGAATGGGCTCCTATTCGCCCCTCTACCTCCCTTATCCCAACCCCCCCCCCCCCCCCCCCCCCCCCCCCCCCTCCATCCCCTCCATGTCTCCCCCTCTCTGTCTCTCTCTCTCTCTCTCTCTCTCCCTTTCATATTAGCCCCATCGCTCTCTGTCTTTGTCGCCCCGCCGCTCATGTGACTGGCTCACCGCCAAGGTGTGGTCGAGTGACTTCGGGGGGCCGCGGCTGCCAACGCAGTCACTGCCTCGCCGCCAGAGACCCCGGTGCCTTGTATCTCCCTGGTCCAAAAATACCTCCCCCTACCCCCCCCCCCCCTTTCCCCTCCCCCCTCCCGCCCCCCCTCCCCCACCTTCAGCGAACCCCTGCCCCCCCCTGCCATCCACCCAAAAGCCCCCCCTCCTCCACCCACCTTTGGCCCCCTCTCCAACGCCAAATCGTAATCTCTGGAACGGTGAGTTTTCTGGCATGGTGTTGAGGGGCTGGGGTGGGGGTTGGGGGGGGGGGGGGGGGTGAGCACTGTGGCACACGGTGCCTCTGCTGCTGCTTCTGCCCTGGGGCCAGATCCACCAGGAGCTGGGTGGGGGTGGGGGTGGGGGAGGTTGGCGGCCGGGCTGAGGGTAGGGTACGGCGAGAGGGGGGGGTCCTACAGGGGCCAAGGTGTTAATGCTTTCAGATCCGTTTAAGAGCAGGATGACAGCTCTGTTACTGAGAAGGTGTGGGGAGGAGGAGGGGAGGGGGGGCATGGAGGTGTGATGTGGGCTACGGGGGGGTGTGAGGGGGTAGGTGGGAGGGGGGGGGCCCTAAAGGGCATCTGCTACCCATCTAATGCCTATTCAACGCTGTGGGATGAGCTGGCAGGCGCTGGTGCTGCATGGGCACCAGTACGCGTGCAAAGACACCAGCATATGCCTGCGGTGGGCCCTCAGAACGCGGCCCTCTAATACAACGAGCGCGGCGTTGGTGGGTAGCGGCGCTTGTTTGACCGGACCTTGTTGTGTGCGACGCTGGGTGATGACAGCTTCTGAAACGGACCTCTTTCAAATGTGTGGTGTCCACGGATACATTCCAGTAGTTTCCACATATAACCCTATATGGTTAATCATTGATCCTTAATTAATCATGTTTCTTGTCATAGATGTGTGATATGAAACGTTTACAGTTCCGTTGGACGTTCTTGAAGTTGGTCAGACATTGGCTACACTTTACGTATGGGAGCTGGCCGGCAACACCGTGTTGCAGGCTTGACCTTGAGTCAGTTCACATTATTTAAGCTTTCAATTTCATCGTCTCTGCTTTGTTAATGGAATGATTTAATGAAGTAAAACTAGAGAAGGGCCCCTAGTGTTGTGTATTACTTGTACTGTATAATCAATCATGATACTTTCTAGAGCATGGACTGAAATGCAAACGATGCCAATGATAGAAGCTGAAAAAAATTATTTGAATTCACTCCAGGTTCGTATTACATTATTATTGTAAACTGTAAATGTTAAATTATTGGTAATCACCCAAAGGGACGGGATAAGAACAATCGAAATGCCATTTGCAGGGAGCTCTGTTAAATGTCTCATCCTAAAGTCTTTTATTCAATTTTATCCAATTACAAATGTTATGCTGCGTCTAGTTTTTTCATGATTCTATTGATATACAATCAAGCATCATTTCTCATTCAGAACTACCTCCAGTATAACATTCGGTATCAGGCCTCTATATTGTTTAGTATTAGTCGCCATAACCACCACATCCAGTGGTCATTTTCCATTTTTGAGATAAATGATGTTGTCTTGTTTTCTCTCTGGATTCCCCCTAACTGTCATAGGTTATCCTTGCTGTGCCAGTCTGGCTAGTCAATAAATAAATGATGAAATGTGAAATGAATAAAAACATGAATGACTGTGCCGGTGACACTGTGTGACAGCCCAGAGATGGGAATTAGGAGCCAAAGCGGCGCTAAAGCTGCGTTATTGGGCAGGGCCCCCCCCGCTAACGAGCCGTGAGATTGAGTTTGACACATCGAAGAACAGGTGCTCGTTTATTTTCCCAAATAAAAGGACCCCGGCCGATGCACTTCCTGACAGCGTGCCTGTCCAAAATAACACCGCAGCCACCGGCTAGCCAATATTAGCAGGCCGCGCGGAAAAAAAAAAGAGAAAGCAGCTAATTAAAGACATTAGACTCCTCTCTTTTGAATCTTTATTTTTTTTTAAAATTTTTTTTACTGTTTATCTTCATTTTCCTCAAGCCACTCCTCCTCCTTCGCCCGTGTAGCCCGATACCGTCCCCAGCGCTTTTTTTTTTTTTTTCAGATGCTCAAGAGCCCCTCGGCAATGTACCGGCTCTTTGGCAGACGCAGGTGTGGCAGCGTGGGCAATAACAAGCGCTGAATAATTACCACAGCCATATCCATAACAGCCCTAAACCCCCAAAGTGTTCTCTGGGTAGCCCTCCACTCCTCTGCCTCCATCGTCGCCCCCCCCCCCCCCCCTTTTGCTTCTTCCAAAGCACTACCCCTTCCCTCTCCGTTCCCATCCCACCCTCTTCCATCAACCCCTTCGCCTCGCCCCGCGACTAAATCACGAGACTGGGCTCCGGTCCAGCCCGGGCCTTCGCCGCTGCCCGCTTTCAGGCGGAGAGGGAAATAAAGCGGGACGGGCCTCGCGGGACGCCCTGATGTCGGCGTTAATTGTGAGTTATGGGGAAACATGGCGGGTGCGCAAGGGGTCAGGCCTGTCAGCAATCACACTCTTCAGGCGGAATTCACCCCAACGCTTCCTGTTTATCTCTCCCATCAACAGGGACGAACCGGGCGGAAATTAGCATTAGCGCCCCGATCTGTTCTCTCGCTTTCTCCCCGCCCCCCCCCCCCCCTCCCTCGCTCCCTCACCCCCACCCCGCATCCCCGCTCCTATTGTGGTTTTAGTGTTTCGCCGTGCTCCTGCACCAATCCTGGACTCTCTCAGCACGGGAGACGTCCACCTCTTCCGTTGCGTTATTATTAAGCAAGACTCGGCCTGTTTTTTTTTTTATGGCGTGGGGACCGGTTATTTCAGGGGCTTTTGGGAAATATGGTCGTTTCCTTTTTTTTTTTTTTTTTTACAATGCCTCTGGACTTGCCAATTCTGTGATGGTATTCAGTTAACGAGAAACAGGAAACCCTTGCTAATAATCTCTGGCTCAAAGGTGGAATGTGAGCCATAACAGTTCTCGTGATGGGCCATTGAACACTCTGGACCAAGTGTCTGTGTGCTTATATCTCATTAGTGTATTGCTACAGAGCCAGATTAGCAAAAACAGACGGTATCAGAGAACATATTGAGCTTGACATTGTGATAAAAGCTGGTTAAGAAAACTAATAAGCAAAGTGATATTGCCCACTTATTTCTTTGTAAAAGCCAGGCACTGAACAGTGGAGGTGATAATTGTGGAGTGGAAGAGTGATAAAGAGAGAGAGGGAGAGAGAGAGGTTACATCAGTATATGTGAATAGGAGAAATAAGAAATACAATTCATCGGTCGGTAACATTTGTTGATGAATTTGATGATGAAGCCGAGAATAAGTTAGTAGTCGAGTTCAATAAGAAAACGGGCTGCTCTGAGAGGACTGGTTGTTTCCAGGCTTGCAATTACCACTTCGCCAGAAGCACGGGAGGGTTTGTCACCTCAACAGCTACACAAACACATCCTAGGCCCGCGAGCGCTGCTAAATCACACTGTCCAGGAAGTATGCAACCGAGCTCTGGGTGTTAGGTTGGAGCGAACCTCCCCACCTGTTCAGGTGATACCTCCGTCTTAAGATGAAGGAAGACATATAACACATGAAAGCTATGTTAATTCTCTTGTTACCGAGAACCTTAACCCCCAACTCCCCTAGTTCTAATCAAGCGTGCATTTTCCTGTACATGCCAACTCAATCCCCCTATGCAATCTTATTTGTGCCACTTTATTCTTCTTTTAGCAGAGGCCTATATATGGCTATTGTAGCCCTCCTTACATTAAAACATATGGTTGGAAAGCAAAGTGGGGAGGATGGTTTTGGTTCATCTTTGGAACAGATTGCGGGTGCATTGTGCGTTGGCATGTAATGATGTGGATGAGGCGGGCGTAGTCCTGACCCCCTCTGACCCCACCGCGGCGAACAGAGGATCAGCCGGCAGGAGGACTACAAAGCGCCACGCAGGCCTCTTTGAAGCGCCGGCGAAGAACTTTGCCATCTGGAGACAGTGTCCCTTCATTTCCACTACTTATTAGTCCTGACAACTGTCACATTCCCCCCACACACAGACACACACACACACACACACACACACACACACACACATGCACACCGTCAACTCTGTCATCAGTCATTTTATACCTGATCTGT
Organism: Micromesistius poutassou; assembly: GCF_964030765.1. NCBI lineage: Eukaryota > Metazoa > Chordata > Actinopteri > Gadiformes > Gadidae > Micromesistius > Micromesistius poutassou. The sequence continues at coordinate 12,324,697 of NC_140277.1, forward strand.
CTCTTCTTCTGTCTCTTTGCTGCGTTTCCTGCTTGTGTTTAGCTATGGACACCGCTTTGTCCCGCGTCCCCCCCGTAAACAGCAAACGCAATTGTGTCAGAGATAGAGAGAGAGAGCGAGAGAGAGAGCGAGAGTGCGAAAGAGAGAGAGAGACTTTTGTGTATGACAAGCCTACATCTTCACCACGTTCGCAGCACCGGAAAGCGTGTTTCAGATCGATGGCTCGGCGCACTTAAATCAAGGCCATGCTGTCGGTGTGTTGAAATATCATCTTGGTGAGACTAGATTGAAAAAGAAGTGTTCGCTGAATAGCAATTGTCGCGCGGGGAAATCAATAGACTCTAAGATGAGACACCCAGTGAGCTAAAGCACTGGTCCGCAACTGGGTGTTCAGGAACTACACAACAGTTGTCTTTTTAATATAAATGAATACCTGATGTTATCCGCTGGTTGTAACAATACACACAATATTGTGTGTGTGTGTGTGTGTGTGTGTGCGTGTGTATGTGTATGGAAGTGTGTGGGGGTGTATGCGTGTGCGTGTGCTGAAGACATTTCTTTTCT
>NC_140277.1:12332760-12386540 GCF_964030765.1 Micromesistius poutassou
AAGTTATCTGTCCGGCAGATACAAAACAACTGTCACTGTATTCCATGCTGACCGGTGCGATTGGTGCTGCCTGGAATACATGTCATGTTTAAAGCCACTATGGGAACACTGGATGGCATTCTTCAATTGAAACAAACACAAACAGAGCACAGGAGATATTCACAAAGAGTTTGTAGATGAGGAAAATCCAAAGAGCTAATACATAGCTTGAGGTTCCATGCCCTGCATGCACAGATCATTTTCAGTGTTAGTTTGAGTGCTGAGTTTGTTCTCTTAAATCGACTTAAGTGTACTAATAAAAGGTTGTATAGTGTTGGAGTGTATAATGTATAGCTGTACCACTGATAAACGTGCCTGCAGTAGCACTTGTATCATCTCAGACAATGAAGAACCTGACTGACCTGACAATGATTTAGATATTCATAATCCCATAGACATACTGTATGCACCGTGTATATATATATATATACACACACACACATATACTTGCTGTAGCAGCTCCATTTAATTCATGAGAATACACCGCTCTGAGGGAATGAAAGTAAATGGAATGTCAATAAAAAAGATACACACACATACTACAGAATGAAAGAAAGATGAAGAAACCATGCGTCTGACTGAAGGGGCTCTTTAAGTAGAGACTATGATGGTGTGTGTCATACACAACACATCATGCATTTGTCTGGGAATTCATCTCGATAATTATATATATTATTAATACATGTAGAGGGAAAAAAAAAAAAACTTCTACTAATCAAAATAAACTTGTATGATTAAGAAGGAAAAGTCACGGTAGGCGGCGGTGGAACAGAAAGAAATCACCCAGCTCTGATTCACAGTGTGACCAAACACCGAGCCCCAGTAGAGACTAATGAAGTCTTTAATTTGGTTATAGTTTATTAATGTCAGAGACACTCCGCCATTAATCATATTATAACACCCCCAAGTGTGTGTATGCGTGTGTGTGTGTGTGTGTGTGTGTGTGTGCATGTGTGTGCACGTCAGTCTTTCTGTGTGTGAGCGCTCTGCACACGCACACACCGATTATTAAACCTTTGAGCGTGCACACAAACGAGCACACACACACACACACACATGCACACACGCACGCACACGCACACACACAAACAGATATGGTCTTCCATATGATTGCTTGTGTGCATTTCTTGTGTTTCATGGTTTGTCCAGTATGTGTGTACGCACGCGCACGCGTGTATGTGTACTTGTGTGCATGTGTGTGTGTGTGTGTGTGTGTGTGTGTGTGTATGTGTGTGTGTGTGTGTGTGTGTGTGTGTGCATGTCTGCTTTCCTGTGTGCATAATCGTCTTGAGTGCAGCCCCTCCACCAGCAATAACATCACATACATTTTAAAGGGCCGTCATTATCGCCGTGGGTTACCCCCTGGCCCACCGTCACAAGCCCCACACACCGTTTTCATTCCAAACTTATTAATATGCAAACTTATTCAAATGAGATTGTAATTAAGCATCTAGCGAGTGGGAACCCTTTTCATGATAATTTATGATAAACTCCGCGCCACCTTTGATTGAGATTGATTTTTTGGCGCGAGGATGCCGACCTGAATACCAAGCTCCACCTGAGAGACCTGCAGGGGAACAACACTTTTAAAACAGCAAAAACTTATTTCATGGCTGATTGTGCCACAATCATCTTGGAGGAGTAACAATGATCACTTTGAATAATGCGTTCCCACTGTGCACTAGGTGTGCTCAGACTGAAAGCAGACTGGGGAAAAAAAAAAGAACGCAACACAAAGTTCTGCTTATCCATCTTGGTATCTATGTAGACAAAGTGCTAGCCATGTGTTAATTAATACGTGTGTGTGTGTGTGTTTGTGTGTTTGTGTGCCTGTGTGTCTGTGTGTTTTTGGCAAGTGCGTTCTGATCGGGGGTGTTATGATTATGTAGTTCATTAGACGTTGTTTTTTCTTATTCTACAAAGATTAGTTTTGTTCTCTGGTTCTGTTACCTCAGGTCATGTGGCCCAGGGAGGCAAGAAAACACACAGAAAAAAACAGTATTACAATAACCTGGAGATTTAAAATGCAGCGGCTATATTTCATGTTTATGTTTCATTATATTTTATGGAGTTACGGCAGCCATATAAAACAAAGAGTTTGTGAGCCTTTGGGGGATGGCGGACAGATATTTAGATTTGTAGATCTAAGTATTTTTTTGGGCACACTGCTTAGGGACTTTTAGTATTTTTAAGATGGGTTACACAGTGATGCCAAAGTGGAGGCCAAGACCAATAACGGTTACCCTCTTTATTGGTCTTGGCCACAATGGGGGAATTTCTGTATTATCGACCCTTAATAAAAAAAAGTCTATTTTCTGACTGTGTCATATCCTTCAGGTCCTCACACGCTTTAGAAGTCTGCATCCTGTCGGCTCACCCCCTGAGCCCCAGCCTCCCAGTTGGGGAAACTGGGAGGAACAACAGTGTTTTTGTTTATTGTTCTGTTTGAGATTGGCAACAGCCTTGGTAAATAACTCTAGCTTAGGTATCTGTTGTTGGCAGGGGTGGTGCTGGTGGTGGTGGAGGTGGAGGAGGAGGAGGGGGGAGGGCTGGGCCAGAACAGCATTGCATTGTTGTTTGCGAGGAAGAACATCAAAGCGAGAGGTAATCACAAGCAAATGATAACACAGTTTAATTAGCTGCGCGAGGCGCTACCTGAGAGCCGGCGCTATACGTCCAATGCTCCCCATGGCTGGTTGGGAGCCCCCGGGTGAGGCTGGCGAGGAGAACAGGAGGGCTGGAGCTCTGCATCCCCCGCGGCCTCGCGCAGGTTGCTGCTCACACTCAGGCATCCACATCACTCGGGCTTGTTGTGCTTTTCTCCAAAGCGCATTGTTTATCGGGGTCAGGGCGATCCAGAGAGGGGTGGGACTTGGGATGAAAACAAAAGGAAAAGTTATTTGTTTCTTTGTTTGTTTGTTCCCCTTAACTTCCGACTTCAAACCAGGTTTAGCATTGCAAATAAATCAATATGCTCATCTGCAGCCAACACTTTTTTTCAGGTTTTGTTCTACTCTGTTGTTTTTGGATTCTGACTTCTTTCTTGTTCTGGAGGCCAGTTGTTTTACGGCCAGTTTGGTCCGTCTCCTCGTGACCTTACTGTCGTACGCGCTATCGTTCCAAATAAAGCAAGATAACTTCAGCGAGCAACTCCTAGACCAGCACTTTCTCTCTTGTTTTTCACTGGAAGAAACCATTTAAGAGAATCCTATCCATCCTCAGACCCCTGCCAGTACAGGACATTGTCTCGGGCACAAGGACTCTGTCTCTAATGACAGCAGTGAGTGAGTGACTGAGACTTTTTGTGGAGGTTGATGATTGTGTGCCATATTTTGTCTGTTCAGCACTTTTGTCGACACCAGGTAAATGTGCTATGCAATTAATTTGACTACCATCTAACGGCTATCCATCTAACCCTCCATCCATCGAGCCAGTCATCCCCTCATCTTCATATAGATCCACCCACCCTTCCATCTGTCCCTCCACCCATCTGTCCCTCCACCCACACACCCTTCCATCTGTTCCTCCATCCACCCAACCTCCTATCCATCCGCCATCCAACCTTGCATCCACCCACATACATATCCATACTTTCGTCGACCCACACATCCACACTCCCATCCACACGCACATCCATACTCCCATTCAACCGCACACACATCTATACTCCAACCACACACTCCAACACACATCCAACCACACACACACCCATACTCTCATCCCACCACACATCCATACTCCCATCCAACCACACACATCCATACTCCAACACACATCCAACCAAAGACACATCCATACTCCCATCCGCACACTCCAACACACATCCAACCACTCACACATCCATACTCCCATCGACCCACACACATCCATTCTCCCATCCACACACACACATCCATTCATCCATATTTGGATAAAAGTGAAAGTTTTGTTTTCCCAGTGGGTTCCAATTCATGTTTATTATTTTTCCATAGTTCATAGTTTTCATAGTATCATGTTTATTCTACAGACCAACAAAAGGATAAATGATAGGGACATGCCATGGTGTCATTTTCGGTCCAAATTAATTATTTATTTCAAAATGTCTGTGATGTGGAGTCATTATGTAAATAAAATGGTGAAAATATTTAAATCTTGTCAAACGGGCCTTTTAAATGACAAACAAGAATATCAAGTATGTATCTTTTAGCACTTCAGACCTTCCATACAATTCTAGAATCAAACAGCCCAGTCATTCTTAAATGTTAAATCTATTTTTAAGAGTAAAATTAACCGTTTTATTTAATTAAATAATATCAAACCTTCACTGGGCCGTTCTGCATGGAAGTCCTCAAAATGTAACATGAACATTTTAATCAACATTTTGTAAACTATCAACATTTTAATCAACATTTTGTATTCTATTACGCTGATTACAACACTAATGTTAACCAAGCAATCTAATGAAAAATGTTATATGTCTCATGATAACATAGTTGTTCTTATTACTGAGAACTGGTATCTCTAGCCATGAAGAAGAACATTTATGAAAACATCATGTTGGTTCCTTAATAATTGACACCAGCAAGCCTTGGCAAAATGAAAAATAAAACTTTGTTGCACATAGGGCCTCCTCCGATCTCTATTTTACCTTTGTTTGGGACATCGTTTTAGATTGGACTGGAAGTTTCTGTAGCCAATGTTCTTAAATCTAGTCTCAAATGTTATGGTTCTCGTTTTTTGGACAAAACAAAGAGCACAGGGAATACAGCTATAGGAAATAAACAAATTAAATACTATTTATTAATAGACAGCTTTGATTTTTGTTCTATTGATTTTGTGACCATATGGTGCGTTCTTAAGTAATTTATACATTTATAAATGGCTGGCATTGATTTTGATTTAAGAAGGGGAAAAAAAATCCATTCCGACAGTGGAATTGGTTCTCTAATTGACCATTTGTATACAAGTGTACAAAAGGCAGAAAGTCTTTTTTTCTGAAGCAAATTATGCAAATGTTTTGCCTAACAGGTGAAGTGTCACTCTAAAAGCTGTAAACATGACAACCTTGAACATGACTATTCTTTTTTTTGACATAGCTGACATAGCCAAAATACCTCCACACACAGAGCTCCCTTCCTTCTATAGGTCCTCTCCCACATCCCCTAACAACCTCCATCTCCAACTCTTTTATTCTCCCTGGTTTTTTATGTCTCTGTCTTTCTCCACAGCCATCAGACTGGACTTGGAGATGACTCGACCAAGGTCGGCCACCTGAATGCAGTCAAGCAAGTGAATGCGTCAAGTGGCGTTTTTTTTTTAGAAACGCCAAACAAATGACATGCAACACAAAGGCATATATATCATGACCTTCACTGCATGGGAATATAAGACAATAGATTTTTTCCTCTGCATTCTTGTTCTTAATAGATTTTTTTGCTTGGGAACAAAATAGATGGGAGAGGTTCCACAAAAGCTGTTCCAGGAGCAGCGGAGGGATTGATCATTGTTGTTCTTGTTGCTGTTGTTCTGGTTGAGAGTGGATGTTTCCTTTGTTTTGGTCTCTACGCTGCTACTGGATAATTAATGAAACAAATTGAATCAAACCAGGGTGAACAAAACTTTTCTCGTCAAAAACGCCATAGTAAAAACGTGACACTTTGAAAAGGTTGCATCAGCCGCGATTGTCGAAATACCAAATCCTGGTGAACAAAAGACGTTCCAAAATGCATTTCTGCTGCCTAAAGGATATCTACTTTGATATTAAAGAGTCTGGTACAAACATCTTGAATCCTTGTCCAAGCTCTTGTTTAGTTGTGTTTTTAATGATGTCTTCAGGGTGTCTACCGGTAGAATCAAGAACAATTCAAGACTTTTTCCAATACCACTTTAACTGTAAGACCATATTTGCGATGTAAATACACACCAAAAGCGAAAATATACTTTATCCTAGTAAACACATTGATAGCTTTGAACACATCTTCAATCCCGGCATTTGACATGTATGATTGGTGGTTTGTCACCGTTCAGTGTTGGCGTAGAGCCAAAAATACTTGTGTCAGATGGTGACTTTGTTGGCTGTGGATTTCCCATCATATCGTTCATGGTAACATCCTTGCTAGCAGTGGAAAGAGTGGAGCAGAAATGGGCAATTGGAGTCTGTTGGCGGGCTCTTGCACACTCAGTGCTTCCCGCTCTGCATGTGCAATTCCACCGCTTTGATTCCCATTGTCTCAAGTTAAAAACTACTACATAAAGCTCAGTTTGCTTCTTATGCTTTTCCAGGCGCCGGCTTTAACCACCATGAGTAATCGTTATTCTCAGGCCATTTGTCGTTAAACTTGCATGTTTCCATTTCCATAAACTGACGATAAGGCTGGCAAGCAGGTCCTTAGTTTAACAATGCAGACACATTGCATCATGTGATCTAAATGAGTATTGGGAGCCATCCCATCAAATCTGAATTCAAGACAATTCCATACTTTTTAAGGCCTTTTATAAGTAAAAGTGTATTTAAGACAAGACACACAGTTTTTAAGAACCTGTGGCCACCCTGGTATTACTGATATAACATTCATACTGAACAACAATAGTACAGTTGTTACAAGAGCCAAAGTGGTACCAAATAAACAACAATAAAATAACACGTTAATAAACAAAAAAACAACAACCAAAGAAAAAAACTGTTTTATGTTGGTGACATGATTCGGATTGGTATGATAAATTTGGTATTTTCCCGACAAACTACCCATAAAACCTTCTCGATGCCATGGCTGCATGAAACAAAAGGAATGACAGTTAATCAGCTCCATATATCTCAGGCTTCAATTCCGCCCCGGGCCTGGAAGCCATTAACACCTCATCTGCATCCTGGTCAGTGTTTGCTCCCACTGCAGAAAGTATGGACGTATTAGTATCAAATCATACACCAACGGAGGAAAGGAGGAGAAACACACACACACACACACACACACACACACACGCGTGCATACACACACATACACACAGCTGCATAAAAACTGTTAGACACATACATTAGACGCACACACCCATCCTGCCACATACTACTCATACACATACACACACACACACACACACACAGGCTTAGACCTCAACACACTGCAATAATGACAAAACAGCGTCTCATTACCGACCATTAGATTCATATTACTTTCATTTGAACAGGCAATACATCTCACATTCATAAATGGTACAAAGCCACGGCGCGGAATAGTGAAACAGCTGCATGATGGGAGTTGAGGGACAAAACCAGGAACAAATAATACATAAAATAAAACAGCTTGATAATGGCCTCTCCTGTCATCACGGTGAGAGCGTGATAATCACCGGCGACGTGTAGCAACCGCTAAATCTGGCCTTCTAAACTAGTCAAAATAGCTAGGTGGTAAACAACCTTCCGACTGGTCTACGGTCTGCCTTTCAAAGGTCTAGGAGCTGTCTCTCTCACTTGACTCATTTCAACAAGAGGTCAAGTGCCAAATTACTTTGCACTTTTCACAGGATTTTGTGACTGTGGTGGCATGTGGTTACCTCCAGTTACACAGAAGCCAAAATGTCATAGAGCTGTCACTACCCCGCCATCTTGTTTTTCATGACTAATAAGCTAATTTATTTCAAAGATTTGTTTTGATGATTCTCCTGTCGTGGGGGGTGTTCAGTGCGACACTAACAGGAACATAACCAGGAGGTCAATAGAAATGTTATCTCTTTCATTCGTACTCATTTGAGGACATGAAGAAGAATGAATATGACATAACCTATGCAATATTCATCTTAGTTATGGGCCTCTGATGATATGGACATGCATACCTTGCAGATTTTAAGTGAATCATGTCACATCGATTTCAGGTAAAAGCGAGTGTATGTGTCAACGTAGAAATAACGATTCCAATACTGGTAAGGGATGTGATAATGGTGAATGTGATATTCTCCAATGCAACGTTGAGCCTGCTATGGACGGTGTGTGCTGCCAAAACCCATTTCAAACATATCGATATTACATAGAACAATTAACTGATTTTCTGCTGACAGACAGAAACAGAGGAATTACGTTTGATGACTAATTAAAAAACAATGGATTATCTGTCAATACTCTAATATTCTAACAACCTCAAATTAACTGTAGCTACCACACGAAAAATGTGTTTAATGTATCCAATGTAAATATGTATAGTAAGCACAAAAAAGTGAGATTGAGAGTATAACAATGAAAGTGAGAGAAAGAGAGAAGGATAAATACATAAAGATAAAGACATATATAGAAAGTGAAAGCAAGTTAGACACACAAAGTGAGGGATATGGGTTAGAAAGTGGGAGAAAGAGGGAGCAAGTGATATAGATAAAGAGAGCAAGAGACAGATAAAGTGCGAGAAAGAGGGAGCAAGAGATATAGATAAAGAGAGCGAGAGACAAAGAAAGAGAGAAGGAAGAGACAGAGAGATCTATAGAAATGAAATAAAGAGAGAAAAAGGTATACAGTGAGAAAAAGAGAGGTACACACAGTGAAAGGAAGGGAGGGAAATATGTATATAAAGTTTGAGAGAAAGCAAGAGATATATAAAAAGTAAGAGAAAGAGTGTGAGATATATAGAAAGAGAGAGAGCGAGAGACAATGAACGTGAGAGAGAGAGAGAGAGGGGAGACCTCTCTTTTCCCGGTGGTGCGGCGTGGATCTTGAGAGCCTCATGCTGATGGACACAGTGCATTAAGCGGCTCATTATCAGCGTTCCTCCATATGGTCCCGGGTCAGGGTGGGTCCCAGCCACGAGACCCCCCCCCTCTCACACCACCACCCCAATCCCCACCCCCACAAAACCCCAATTAGGACAATTATACCATCTCCATCATGAGGGCCGGTTACACAAAATGGTGTCGCGCCCCCAGCCGAGATTGGTGTCACCGCACCCAGACTCTGAGAGCACTGAGAGAGAGAGAGAGAGAGAGAGAGAGAGAGAGAGAGAGAGAGAGAGAGAGAGAGAGAGAGATGCCCACTGTGGCACCCCCAGTTAGTGTCGAGCTCACACTTGCAATTACCCTGGGTGGGGGGCGGTAGGGGTGGAGTATATGAGGAATAGGGGAATAAACTTTGGACAGTATAACAAGGATTTCTGGTGTGACACACATTAGTGAGCATTACTTTCGGATATTGATTGGTTCTCAGGGTGCAAATCCTGAGAGAGAGAGAGAGAGACCAATTGCATCTGCAGGACAACCCATTATTCAATATAGGCAGAAACGCACTATTCGATTTAGGAAGGTGCCAACGCAGAATGAATACGAGTTATAAAAAAAACATGCATTATCTTCTAAAAAAGCATCAAAAAGATTAGTTGGACATAAAAATAAATAAATGATTACAATAAATGATAATGATAAAAAAAAAGCATTTAATCTAAGAAGCTGTCAACCGTAATCAACCTAATCACATAACAAATAAAAATGAGTCAAAATTCAAAAGAATGCATGAAATGGTATTGTATTGTTAATGCATGTGGTGTCATCCTATGCATTCATGCTATTACTAATGCTATACTCCACCAACAATAAACAAATACCTTGTGTGGCAGCACTGAGGTAGATATAGGCCTACACTTGTTAGAGTCTTGACTCTATTGATGTTCACTGAAACAACAAAATACAGTCCTTGCAGCACAAGCCTGCAGGTCCACCCCCCCCCCCCCCCCCCCCCCCCTACTCTAAGCCCGTGATGTTTTATTTTCTGTTTTATTGGGGAATCCTAGAGTCTTATATGAAGCCCGGGAGGCGCCGGCAGATCGATTGCCTCACTATAGGTGTCTCGGAGTCGGTTCAACAAAAGCAGCCACTTTCCCGAGCTTTCATCTAAATAATGATGAAAGTGATAAAAGACTGCAACACATACACACACACACACACACACGCACAGGCCCCCCATCTAAACTTGATAAGGAGCGTAGCTGGGGAAACCTGCGAGTTGTGTCCACTGAGTTAATGAGATCTATTTGTTCATCGCATTGTGCGTTCGTTACCTCGCTGCCATATTGGGCATGCAGCGCAGGCACAGCAAAGCGAGATCAAGCTGGGTTAAATCAAGGAGGCAGGAACTGAAGAAAACAAACCGCTATCGATTTGTGTGAAGTGGGGACAGAAAACAAGAGCCGTAGAGAAGCGCCCGCTTTGTAAAAGGCCCGATGCAGAGTTGGAAAACAACAAACAAACTCTTTACGGCGGTCTTCTATAAGCGTGTCACGCTGAGCTGTGTGAAGACGCACCTTGCCATTGATTAACATGGCGTGTCATGGAGACTTTTCAATTCAACACAAATTAAAGCAGACACGGACGGTCATCTCCAAACGTGTTTCTTCTGTTGGGTTCGGTATCATAACTATGGAAACCAGAAGACTTGTTTCTCAAGGGCACATTATTCCGACAACGGAAATAATTCAAGGAATGGTCCTACGTGGCAAGCACGGCAAGCTAATGCATAAAAATAACGTGGAAGCGTCAAAAACACAGGCACTCATGTTATTTTCGACCAAGGACAATGCTTATATTAGTTGACATAGGCACTCAACTCCCTGCTTTGTGAATTGTTTGACCTTCGCCTTTCTTATCTCTCACTCCACTCTTTATTTTTTGCTTCGTAACTCAGGGCATTTTCACATTTCTTACAATTGATTCGTACCATGCCAGAGTATAATTGCCCACCTCCACACTACCCCGCTGCTCAGCGCTCACATCAGTAGTGTTGCTCCGTACACTTGCGTATCTACACACTCGGATACAGTAGGTGGCGGCATGCACTTGGTTGGTTTGCGACACAGAGTACACTATTTGTTTCTTAATGTTGTTGCACTGGTGTACAAAAGCATGCTGAGTGCAAGATCCCAAGCCCATACAATGGAGCCGACTTTCGCACTATGCCTACTGTTATTGATAATTTGGAGACTTTATCAGCTATGGCAGTGCAGTTCAGAGGATGAGATTGGCACTCACTGCCCACTTGCGCAGATTCAAATTGTGTTTTGGTATAGTACCGAGACACATGAACCGTGCTTGAGACAACCTTTTGAAGTGGACTTGGCCACAGTTCGCTGATCCACGCTCTAGTACTGTACACAGTGCTCACAATTATCGAACAAACTGGACTTTTGGGTCAAGGGAACTTGGATTAATAGGATTAATGGATTTTGAATTAAAGTGGATATATGATGTGCTCAGGTGTGGGCACTTTGCAAACCATCCAACAGGAACATAAGGCTGTTGAGGTGGGTGCACAATGTGATTATTACTTTGACCATCGTTATAAGCCTGCCTCATCTAATCAAGTAAACAAAAGCAACTGTTGGACCAATATTATGAATAAAAAAGTGTAATTAACAGTTGTATTCATAACAGTAACAGTCTCACAGTTTGCAAACAGATATAACAGCATCACATGTATAATTATTGTGCCAAGTCCAACTGAGTTATCAAACAAATCCTTTTTCTGTGAAATACCTTTATCAGACATATGCATTTGGGTGAACACTAGTTGGTGACACCCAGTTTCTCATTGTGCTATGTAATTAGCCGCAATATAAATACAATTATCATTATTTTAGAACATTTTATGGAAGTAAAAAAGAAGAATTAAAGAAATCATTACTTTTTTTGTTGTTTCCCCATTTCTAAATCTCTGTTGTGCATGGACCGGTATCGGTCCGCGGTCCGTTGGTTGAGAGTCACTTTACTGAATGACTAAAGTAAACTGCTTGGCGAACAATGAACCAATGGGGATGTTTTTTGCTATACATCAACACCAGCCAATCGGTATCGGCTAGTGGTTCCGCAGTAATGATTCCAGCCTCGCCATTGGTTGGCCAGTGCAGCGGAAGGGTCAAAACTACAGGAAGCAATCGGCATTATCAGTTTAGTTTAGTTTTTTCACACTGCGAACGTTGTTGTCTTGCGAGCTACACGGAACTGACAATGAAAATAAGCAACTAATGTAAGCCTACAGCTCATCTAGATTATCGTACATTTATTTAGTTTGTGATTGACCATCTGTCATAAACCACCTGTCCAAATCTTCTTTGGACAGATGGTTTATGAGCTCAATAGTCAATAGTCAGTCCCTCAAACGAGTGTTATAAAGACGTTATAGAGGTATCGTTAAGTGAGTTGCCATTAGAAACAAATTAATGCATACCGTCACCGACGCGTTATGAACTCCTCTTTGGCTGACAACATTGTCCGGTATAACTTTGTAATTCAGTTTCGTTTCTAATCAAAGTGCAGGCAAAAGGCAAATACATTCAACAGCCCTCCTTCGTATGTTTCTTTAGTGTGGGTAGTTGGTCGCTCAACCTCAAATCAATATAAAGAATACATCGATATGATGAGTATGTTCCTCTCTTCCAACAGTTTTGAGTCTGCAGAGTAGAAGCTGTCATGTCGCGGCCGCGTAAGAGCAGACTACCGAAACCCCTACCGGAGGGCTTCACCCTGGCCGACAGCGAGAAGAAGCGCTGGAGGCTGGGCAGACTCATCGGGCAGGGCGGCTTCGGGCTCATATATCTAGGTAAGGAAGATTTGGTACACTCATACAGGCGCGATTCTAGGTTTCTTAAACATCCGGGGCTCAGTGGGGGGCATCGAGCGATCGCGGGAGGACGAGATTGTTGAGGGGGGGGGGGGGGGGTTATTTTTTGTCAAACAAAAATAGATTCGGTGCTATTTCAATTTGATCCGGGGCTTTAGCCCCGAATAAAACAGCCTAGTGACGCCACTGCACTCATATCCCCAATACGTCTCCCTTTTAGTATGTTATATCTGCACTCGAAAACAAAACCCCTTTCCATCGTCTGAAACATGATGTACATAAAGACCGCTCAACTTACTATTGCTAATAGGGGATTTCTAAAAACAAACCAGAATACACAACAGAATAAACAACATTTGCAACCCTTGATTTGGCAACTTTGAGTAGCTGGAATGTGACATATTGATCTGTCCTGCTGCCTGATAACTTCTAACCCCCACCCCCCCTCATTCTTATTGTATACAAACTTCCCATTGCTTCATTTTATTTCACAATTCTGGCATATCTTATGGAAAACCATGGTGACAATCAATAAATTGAAGGTAAAAGCTAGCAATTCAGCAAACACCTGGGCCATACACTCAGCGCTTGCATGTCTTTCCCATCTGATCATTACATTACTGGTCTCTCTTAGCCTCCCAGGATGTTGACTCAGCTGTTGGAGAAGACACCGGCTTTGTCATAAAAGTGGTAAGTTTGTTATTTTTTCCTCATTTGTCAAAAGTGAGTTTACAGACATTTATTTACATATAAATCTTTGAGATTGCCACTTAAAGTAAATGTAAACTTTAATCGTTTTGATATTTTGTCTTTTCTAAAGTGTATGACTCAGTAGTACCCCCACATTTGTCATGATCTCAAATGTTTTCTAACATATTGTTGTTTAACCAACCTCATCTTTCTAGTCTCTCAAATATACAGTAGTACTCGAGTCAGCTTGACTGGATAACATTGGTGACATTCCATTCAATAATGCCATGTTCTTGTTATCCAGCCATCATTGTTGGATTTAGGCCTAGTTATTTTAGAAATGTTCTTCCATTCAGCGACTAAGAGGCAATGCTGAGATAAACCCTGATGCATACTCTGCACATGCTTAGTCCCCTGAGAGAGCTGGTGTTTGACACTCTGTAGCGGCTCATGTGAGAAAACCAGCAAGACCGATTCTGTAAATTATGGGTTGAAAATTGAGGGTTCATATGTGTCAATGGGAGGGACAGGCGACAGTGGCAACAGCATAATCTCCGTCTATGATGCAGTGATCAATGGTTATAAGGATTATAAGAAAATAATAAGGGGGAAAAAAAAGGGCAAAAATTATAAGGGGAAAACATTACAACAATATATAATTGAATTATATTTGTATACATAATACGATATTTCTGCATACAGTATTTCATATAGATATAGACATAGCATTCAATTGTAATTAATAAATATAGAAAGAAGGTGTGTGGGTAATCTTTCACAGGTCACTGTGGCCACACACCTTAACTCTTGTCTATTACCTATGTTTGGACTTATGATAAGATGACAGCAGGGTGTTTAGCATCTCGTTTTATAAAGAGCCCTCAAAGAAAGTAACGGCTGTTTTTTCTTCATGATTAGATTAACAGTTTTTCCCTACCTGACTAAATCATTAAATGTGTTCACATTAAATGCCACGTTTGGCATGCAGTTTGTCCCAGATGTTGTAATAGCAGACTTGTTCTATGAGATTGTATGTCTCCAGCTGCCTGATGTATTGGTAACAAGCTTTGGCTGGAAGTCTATGTGCCATGATTTAATGGCTGAGGGTATATATCCAAGTCTACAGAAAATATATTCTACATGTCTGTCGAAAGAAACCTTTACTGTTCTTTTGAGTAAATCCGTCCGGTTTATACATAACTCACATGTTACGAAAAACATACGGTGTAAAACTTCAAGACCAAAGACATCCCGTAACACATACACACACAAATGCTTCGCTGGGGTGGGTCTGACAAATACCATCTGTGGTCCCTTTAGGTTTGGCTGGTGATCACAAGAGTAAACAAACCCAAAACAACGGGATCAATACGACTCCTTGCCTTTTCTCCATACAGGAGTACCAGGAGAACGGCCCCCTGTTCTCCGAGCTCAAGTTCTACCAGAGGGCAGCCAAGGCGGAGATCAGTGAGTTGGGGCCGCCCGCTGAGCGAGCAGGCAGCTCGCTGGAGCAGCAGCGCATTTGACTGATGAAGTGGTGGTGGGACACACCAGTGCCGCCGCTCGCTGCACAGTAATTAATAAGCCAAAGCAAACATGCACCTCGGTGGCGGTTAGCGCACACCCGACACCTCCCACCGCTTACTTCCTATCCTCTCTCTCTCTCTCTCTCTCTCTCGCTCTCGCTCTGTGTCTGTGTCTTGCTCTGTGTGAGCCTGCCTGTGCTTTTACACAACACCGTCTTAGAGAGGGAGAGGGAGAGGGAGAGAGAGAGAGAGAGAGAGGCTACTCGCAATGCACGCACGTAATGATGCCCAGACCTCCGCTGGGCCCATGACCACCTGCCACCCTGGTGGAGAGCCAGTCCAGTCGGCAGCCATTGCGAAGTGAGCCAGGCTCACCTCTCTGTCTGTGTGTGTGTGTGTGTGTGTATGTGTCCCTGAGTGATTGATATGCTTGTGCTAGCGTTTGGACCGTATCCCTCCCCAGGGTGAACCGGGAGAGATCCATCATAGGTGGCAAAACTTTTAAACACCTTATTACACTTGAAACAACCAATTTGAGTAACGCACATACCCGTTGAATATATTCATGGTCACGGTATGAAGGCTGTATGGAAATTAATGTGTTTTTTTTCCAGGCCTATGAATTTAAAGGAACAGACGTCTGAAGCACTTTAATATAGTACAACGTACATACAAATGTATCTGTGTGTTAAAATCCTGCTCCTGTTTTATTGTTTTTATATAGTAGAGAGTTGGAAAAAGAGCAAGCAGTTGAGCTTCTTGGGCATACCGACCTACTGGGGATCAGGGCTAGCTGAACACAACGGACTCAGGTATGGTCTTTTCTTAGCGATTCTTAGTGCTGTCAAAATTAAAGCGTTAATCCTTGCGTTAATAGTGATTTTTTAATTATGCAATTAACACAGCCTTGTTTACTTCCTGTGGCGGCCGACCTCTCACGATCCACCCTTGAGAGGAACCATCGAGTCAAGAATACACACTTAGTTTGAAGGCGGGGGGATGGACATGCTTGAGCAAGCAAAGCACATTGCTCTCACACTATTTGAAGTTAAAAGAGCCAGTGAACCCACTGTTTCAGATGGAATTAAACACAAGTTTTAGGAAAGAGGGGGGCGTTATGGCCATGGTTACGACCCCCACCAACTTTATGATACCTTTTTACCACCGTGTAACGGTTATGAGCGTTATAATAAGTGAGGAGTGAAATCCGCCACACCCTGTAGCGTTATGCTATAAGTGTCCGGGAAGCCTTACACCGCTGCCCAGACAGAGCTCCACACGTCAACACAAACCGCACCGCCGGGGCCCCTTGGTCGTGACTTCAGACATGAAAAGACGCCACCTGCATGCGTAGTGGAACGTTCAGTGTTTTGGGAGAAGGGCAAAAACATTGGATTTCACCCTTTTTTTTTCTAAATTGGGGACTAAAATGGCAGATTACTATGATGACAATCATATAAGACAAATTACAATGTTTAAAACAAAAAAAGGGGTTTTGGGTTCACTGGCTCTTTAATTACTTCCTTTGTGTTGATTCTATATTAATTCCATCATTTTACAGACCGCTTCAATTTTAAGAATGATAAAAGCAATAAATCAATGTTTTATATTGGAATCTAAACCATTTAACAATGATGTATTGATAAAACTAACTCTAAGCATTATCTTCAAACACGATAATACAACCACAGATGTTACTTCCATCACTTCTTGAGAAGAAGATTTCTTTGTTCCTTTGACTTCCCTGCATTGAAACCCACAGGTACCGCTTCATGGCCATGGATCGGCTGGGCAGAGACCTCCAGAAAGTGTCAGAGTGCAATGGGGGTCAAATGAAGAGGGCCACCGTGCTCCAGATCGGTCAGAGGCTGGTGAGAGGAAAAGTACCAGTGTGTTATTGTCCAACTCTTTTATTCCCATTGATGCTGATTTCCAAAGGAGAGGGAAAGGTGGATGGTTTATTTTTCCTTTAGTCTAAGGCTACGCTAGCTCTCTGCCAAGTGCTGTACAACTATTGACAAAGAGCAAAATGATCATCTTCAAGACAATGCCCCCTTGTTTACATCCAAGGCTGACTCTTTGAATGGGTAGTTTGTTCAAGAACGCCTATGACCACTCTTGGGCCACAACTCTTTGTAGTCATTGTGGAAAAAGTTGCTTTTGATTCATTATGTATCTTTGTGTTTGTGTACGTTTCTGTGTGTGTGTCTTCCCTTTATAGTTGGATGTGCTGGAGTATATCCATGACCACGAATACGTCCACGCAGACATCAAAGCTGCCAATCTAATGCTGGGTTACACAGACCCTGAGAAGGTGAGCCAGCGTCTTCTTGGTAATGCGTGAAACAAAGTTGACAGTCTCAGAAAATGTTTCCATGGTTTCCTCTGCTGCTGACGTCTCTCTGTGGTCGCTTCTGGGGTTATTTTGCTAGCCGTGATTCTTAAGGGACATTTAAATACATAATAACGAACTACACAAAGGGCCGTTGTTTGGACAGTTTTTTGTGTTATTGTTGAGCTTTGTTGTGGTCGAATATCCTGAAGCGTCAAAGTGACGGGTTAGCCAATGGGTGTGTTGTGTCCTGAAGGTCTACCTTGCAGACTACGGCCTGGCTTACAGGTATTGCCCTGAGGGAGTACACAAGGAGTACACAGAGAACCCCAAGAAGGGCCACAACGGCACCATGGAGTACACCAGTCTGGACGCCCACCTTGGAGTTGGTGAGATGTTCAGCCATATATTTAAACGCATCACAGTAGAGAAAGGACAATGGAGAAATACCAGAATAATCTCAGCTCTAAATTCAGAAGTTATGACCACACATGATTATAATTCGATTCAAATCAGAATCACCATCCAATAAGGGTTGAATTTTTTAATTTATTAGCCAAAACAAGCCAATCTATTACTGACCAGCCGGCTTGATATAAATTGCACTTCGTCTGCACATTATTTTATGCATAGATGTTGCTTTTATTTGTCTGGTAAATTGAAAATTTTCAATATAAAAACTATACAGCAAGGTCTGCGACCAAGTGGAGAAAGAAATCTACTATCCATACTGGAAGTAACTTAAAAAAAAAAGAAAAAAAAGCATTTTTTTCTATTGCAGTTTTGCTCAATAAATGTTCTTAAAATACTTCTTCTATACAAAAATAGCTGCCTAACCAGTATTTTACCTCTTCAGAAGCATTTATATCGAAATTAGAATATAAAATTAACATACCGTGATATAATACTGTACCGGCGTCTATGCCTCAAATCATACCGTGTTAATATATACATCATTATCTTTCCTTTCCATTCCTTTTCTTTCCTTTGAAATTCCCGTTTGGTCAATACATATCCGCCTGTCTGCCCCGTGCCCTCCACTTCCATCGGCTGATATTGAGAACACATTAGCTGGGAAATTGCCCACACGATTACCACTCTTCATTGACCATCGATTTACCCCCTGGCCACCACCACCACCTATCCACGTGGCCTCTGCTAACTCCCAGCTACTTTGTCCTTTCAACAACTAGCTTGTTAGCCTGTGTCAGAACCTGGGTGGAATATTTATCCCCACTCCCCCCCCACTACATTAATGGAGGGTTGTGATGTTTGGTTAAATGGGAGGCCCGGAATGCTGGTAACCTTTACATAGAGCACGAGTGCACACGCGCGCACACACACACACACACACACACACACACACACACACACACACACACACACACACACACACACACACACACACACACACACACACACACACACACACACACACACACAGCCTCTACTCAACCAGGGTAGTATGCAATGGAGTTTGTAGTGATGATGGAGGGAAATAATAGTTGATTGGATTTATTCCAAACAGTTATGTGCAAAGTGCAAGATTCATTCACGTAATTTGGAACACAGATCAATTTGTGCTATGGATATATATTCAAACAAGGTTTCAGTCACAAACACAAACCGCAGTTTAACAAAACAATATATTGAAAACCGGCACGTACTCAACCTAGAAGTTTAATTTTGGACCGTTATCTCTCGCTCCATCTCCCGACGCTGTCTTAAATGGACCGGATCAATCTCTCATTCTGTTTCTACTCAGCCAAATTGAAAGAAGAATCTTCAGGGCGACGATCGATATGACTTCTCGGGCTCCAAAAGTTAACCTTTTTAAGAGTATGATTAACTTTTAATCCTCTGTGCTCCGAAAGCCAAGAGGTCTGATTTGGACGCGGCACTGGAACGACGTGGGTGGGTGGGGAGGGGGGGGGTTAAGTGACAACTGGGACCCTGTCAACGGGGCCACCCCTGGCCCGGTGCCACACGTCATCGTAAAGAAATTGTCGGGTTGCCGGGTTGCGGTGCAGCCGGCCGACGCAAAACCACACCGGCCGGGTGTGGGTGGAAGTTGGCGAGCGGTTGGAGCGGGAGCTAAACGGTGTAATTACACGAGCATCGGGTGGGCGTCCGGGCGGATGGCTGACCACCTTGGGTCTGACGAGGTGGAGCAGGAGTGGATTAAGTATGCGATGGCGAGGCTCGCTTTAGGAGCAGGGGGGGGTTGGGGGTCTGAATAACAATGGGAGATAATTACCAGCAACATCATCCCTCTCCTCGCTCGTGCGTGCGTGCGTGTGGCATGTGTGCAAGATTCATCCGATAGTGTTTGCATTTCTATTTGTGTGTCTGTAGGCTATTCACGCATGTCCAAGTTTCTTTTTGAAAGTTATTGTCACACTGTCTCTCTCTCTCACACACAGACACACACACACACACACACACACACACACACACACACACACACACACACACACACACACACACACACACACACACACACACACACACACACACACACACACACACACACACACCATCTCACTCACAAGGGCATTGAACACAATGGCGGCAAACACACAGAACGTTGTTGTTGAACAGGGACAGAGCACGTGCGGGAGGGCAGCGGCAGCATTATGTAGTTGTTGATCTTTTTTTAATTGTTAATCTTTTGTGTCGCGGTGGGAGTCACACCACTTCTTAAAAAGGGCTCATATTTTTCATCAGCCTTTGCCTTCGGTCGACTCTAAATAGGGACGGAGCACCGTGTAATTATAAGCAACAATAAGGATTGCCACAGCGTAATGCTGCCTTAATGCATGCCTGATGCACACTCTAAAGCTCACAAGGGCAGGCTGTGGGCTGTTTGGGAGCAGGGAAGCCTATATAATCAAAGTTGTTGATTTGGAGAGTGAATATAAGTCAACTACTCAATATCAAGTGTCTCCATTGTGTCAGTGGCAAGCACCGGTCCTGTAAACCATTTTTTAAGATGGCAATCAAAAAACTATTGTTTGAATTGAAGTGGAAACACTAGAACACTTTTTATGCATTTATTGTTGTTGATGGTTACGTTGCATAAGGCTAGTTGGACCTGCAGTGAAGAGGGGATTGGGGTTGTTGGGTTGTTATGGGATGGTGATAACACTGTTGAAAAGTCTCAACAGTCTCAACAGTTCAAAACAACAGTGAGGATATAGTTTTCACTGCTTCTGTATGAACATAGCATTCAGCTTAGTTTTTGTTTTGGAATACTTGTACTCTTCTCACCATGTTACCAAACCACTCATTCTTTACCGTCCCAGTGGTCCTGACCCAGAACTGCCTGTTTTCACACCAGTGTTAATCTGTGAGATCCTATGAGATTCCTTCTCATCAGGTTAGCCCTTCTCAATGGACTGTGCTTGTTTTTCTTAACACCCTTTAAATCCTATGTTACAATTCAACCAAAAGAACGTTGTAGAACCCACTGGTTTCTCACCAATAGTGGAAACTTAAAATACATAACTTAGCAATTCCATTAGTTGTACTGTAGGCACTGACATCACCAGACAAATTGCCACCAACAGGCATTTTCACCAACAGGCTCAGACCAAAATGTCTCTAGACACAATTGGATAGGCCTACAACCGATCATTGCAACAGAATGGGTGACACATCACTGAGGGACAAAGCAAAGACGTCTTTCTTCTCAACAAAAGCTTTAAGTGCAGACGTTTGTTCTTCTTTTAGTGAAATATAACATTGAGTTTGTTTAATACTGTCTTGATAGCGGAATCAGCAGACCACTCTACAGCAGTGGCAGCTATCTTTGTTGTTGCTGAAAATGTTTCTACGACGCTCCTCTGCACCATCATTGTATTTATCCCGCCTCACATTAGATAAACGGTTGTGAGGCACCATCATTGTATTTATCCCGCCTCACATTAGGTAAACGGTTGTGATAAGTCGGTCCATCTTTTACCGGGAAGAACTATTTTTGAATGGAGAGAGGAGCCAGACTAGCTTTGCTATTGCCAGACCAAGCTCAATCATAGATTGAGCTTGAGCTGCTGTCATTTTCTTCAGCACAAGAGGCGTGATCAACGGGCGTAGTTCAAACGACTCAATTGGCTACGCAATTGGCTATTGCGTAGCCAATTGAGTCGTTTGAACTACGCCCGTTGATTGCCGCTGCTTCCCTGCCGTCATTGTGTTAAACCAGCCAATAGCCAGGGGGAAAAGCCACCTTGGTGATTGGCTCCAGTAAAAGTGGATCGGAAACCGGAAGAAAAGTATTGCTCCTCTCCAGCCCCTCCTGCTGGGCGAATTCAAAGCGCTGGCAGAACGGGCTGGGGGTACCCAGTCTACAGACCTTATCTGCAGAGCAATTGAAACATGAGCTTGCGAGATTCGTCTGGTTCCCAGGCTAGTAGGTACGGGCTCCAACCTCGTAATGTTATCCATTCCTCATGAGCGTCCACTGTGCGACTCGTTTAAAGAAGCTCATCAGCTGGGGGCTGAACAGTGGTTGAGGGATCAATTCCGGCCACTGCTCAGGGAAGAGATTTCCAGCGTTGGACAAGCCTAGTCAATAGATGCTTTCTCACGGGACACGTCGCGGCCTTTGCGGTATTGAGCTCCACTAAAAGTCTTTGGCCACGACCCCCTTTAGGATGGACTTGGTATTGATGAACGTCACGCGTATATTCAGACACTCCCAGACGCGCTATTGGCTAGATTATGAGCGAGATGTGTTTACAGCACCTCCCACATCATCTGCTCCAAGTAATTTGATTCCTTTTCAAGACTGATATTTCCGGCATTTTATGAAGCTTATTAGGGACATTTGAGGTTAGTGTTATCCAAAAAGCCATCCAACCATAATGTAGAAACAAGAAAGTCATTGCATTATGCAGTGCAGACTTGGAAAAGAGAATAGAGGAGTCTGCCGAAAGTGTTCACAAAATGGAATATAACGGGACTGTCTAATAATTAAAAAACATTGTTACAATGAGGATTTGTTGTCATCTTCATTAAGTGCACATATAGTGGTTCATCTTTTTCTGAGGTGGATGCACGTTTTACATCAACTGGATTGCTTGAAAGCAAAAAGAATGACTCTCTCTCCGCAGCCCCCTCCAGGCGTGGGGACCTCCAGGTGCTGGGGTTCTGTCTGCTCCACTGGCTGTGTGGCGCGCTGCCCTGGGACGGCATGCTGAGCAACCCGGCCCAGGTCCAGGAAGCCAAGGCCAAGTAAGATAACTTACTAGAAAAAAAGCATCATTCTTGCCAATGCTTGCCTCTTTCTTTGCCTTCTTCAGACCTCTTGCTTGCCTTTTGTTTTAACTGCTAATGCCAAAATGTAACCAAGTTTTGCGAAACCTAACCAAAAACATTGACATTTGCACTGGATGTAAAGCTGTGTATGAACGCTTTCAAGGATGAAAAGGTTTTCAGGTGAAAAGTCTCTACCGCAGTGTAAATAGTGAAAACTCTAAGCTCCGTTTAAGCCTATCGAAGGGCCGGTTTCCTGGGCTTCAACTCAGCCCTGCTTTCCAGAACGCATTCTTTCCATGTCAAAATATCTGCCTCCATTCCCCCCCCACTACTCCTCTCCTCCTTCCTTTAATGCTCCATGACAGTTTCTTAATTTTCCATCCCTCTGTCTCAGACTGATGGATAATCTGCCTCGCTCTGTCCAGCAGCTGTCTGCCGGTGGATCATCCACGGGTAGGTGAAGATCTCAATGCTTCGTCCAATTGTTTGAACTTGGACTGGTCTGTGTGAGGGGGGGGGGGGGGGAGGGTTGGAGGTGTCAGCCAGATGGTTATCATGTACCTTCTGCAAAGCTATGGCTTTGCAGGTCCCCCTAAAATATTGTAGTAATTAGTATAATATATGACACACACATGGTAGTGCTAGTGCTACTGACGGCCCTTTCAGCACTTCTTGTTATTTTTTTTTTTAATTAAATGAAGTATGTCAAGGTGCACGGAGCAGAGGAAATTCCAAAGACGAAAATAAATCCTGCTGAAGTCGCCATGTGGTCAGCCTTTTTTTTATTGATTCTGGTCGATCGGCTGGAATTCCAAAATAAACGTTCCACCACTCCAGACACCCTGTTGATATTAACTGTTTTTTTTACTAAGTTTTTCCGCAGTGCACCTATCACCCCTCCCTTACCTCCTTCATAAAACTAGGCGAGGTCATGTGCTGAAGGCTCACTGTGTGATGTATGGTTGGCACCACAGTGCTGATTCTCCCAGCCTCATGGTGACAGGGTCCCCGGGCTGCGTGCCACAGATAAGCCCCAGGGCATGCATCAACCCCGAGTGCATGTGTGCGCTGTGCACGCCATTACTGCACGCTATATGTGTTGTGGCGGCCCGTGTGATGAATAGAGGTTGACTATGCGATACCCACACACACTAATACAATGTCCCCCCCCTATAAACCGCAACGCTTTGCCCCTCACTTCCTAGCTGTAACTGGACTGTCAGTGCTTCAGGTAGATCACGCTGTATGGGTTTGATAACTTTGGTGAGGCATTCATGTGCCAGTAGTGTACTGATGTCAGACTAGGAATATTCTGTTGCGGTTCAGACACCAAAATGTGAGCACATGCATGATGGAAACTCTTTGAAATAAAAATGATGATATTCTTCTCCCCCTCTTCTTAAGAGGTAGGAAGGATGCTCCTGCACGTCAAATCCCTTGGGTACCAGCAGCGACCAGACTACCAGATGCTCAGGGACCTGCTGGGAAGCGGCGTTCAGGGAAGGCTCGACTTCTCCGGGCCCCATGGATGCCTAGCAGCTGGGGCCCTGGAGGATCCCCTTCCCCGGGGCAAGGTAAGACAACAAGGGGCCTGGGGGTCTGACTCAGCACCTGCTCTGCCCCTTCACTTCATCATTTATTTACTGATTCATACAACGTGTTTTGATGTGAAATCCATCTTTGAACCATAGGTTATTTTTGCCTGGATTAATACCAGACAGAGGACTTTTTGCCTCTCCTGGTTATTTCCATAGCCAGGTGTGTTTCCAACTGTTTCTTAAATCTTAACTGGAACAGTATTGGGACATTATTGAAGCTCAATAATGTGAGGACAATGGGTGGTTTAGAGGCAATAACAACAAACGTGGCTGTCTCTATCAATGTAGTGTGATGAAACTAGCATTACATGGAGGTATTGATCACATGGTTAAATTCACACTGTCCTCTAAGTAAGTTCATACAAAGGGTGATTCAGTAGTCTGTGTGCCATCATCATATAACCAGGCATCCACGTTCCATCCAATCGCATCATGTGATTCACAACACCCATCGACAATATAGCACATGGTTTCCAAGCACAGTTTGATGCCAGTTTCGTCCGTTAACTCCAAAACGAGAAAATCTTTTCTCACACACACACACACACAAAGACAAGGGACTGAGCACTGACCCCTGGGTAAGCGCTAACACAGAGGGCCTCTGCTTGGAGAGCAGTGGGGTTGTGAGCTCATGATCACTCCAGTCCTCCTCCAGTGACACGACCTCCCAGAGCCTTGCTGGTGCTGCCCCTCCAAACACTCCCCAATCTGACAACTCCAATCACACAGAAACACTTTTGCGCGGGGGGCAAAAGGGATCGCTGCACGTCCTATAATTGTGCTCGTTTCTATTTTTTCTCCTCTTCGCTCCCGTGTCATTTAATTTCCATACTGGAGTGCTGGCCAGTTTGATCCCTTGTTAAACAGAAGTGGCCATTTACAGGTGGTTTAGCAAACAGGAGAGTAAATGTCACAGATGACAAAGGCCATTGAATGGCCGTTTCCAGTGAGTCATTCCGTCACAATAGTCGTGGAAATAAATGAGGGTTGTTTTTATTTTTTGGTCAAACAGGGTCGGGGGTAATCAAAAGCTGTGTTACACAGAAATTGGTCAAACTGATAAAGCAATTACAAGTTGAGGTTGAAAGTTATTTTTGAAGTGACAGCATTGTGACATTCATTTGGAAGTTAAAACAGAAGAATACAGCAATCCTGGGCTTTCAAGGGAAAGTAAATATGCTTTCGTAGAGGAGAATCCCACACTTTGATCAAATCGTCAATCTTCCGTTATTGCATTTTTGATGATATTGACTTGAAAAGAATTTGGATGTTATTGAGTTTCAGAGTAATTCTATTTCTGTGTGTAGGGGCAGCACACTCAATAAAAAATTACTTGGGTCAAGAGAAAGGTGATCGAAAGCGAGGTTAGGAGAAAAAATATTGAAAAAGAAAGTGGAGCAAGACAGTCATAATCTGTTTAAATCATATAAATGACCACGCCATCAAAAACCAGCAGGTTGGCTCACCAGTGTCAACATCTCTGCAAAATACTTATCCCACAGTTGTAGCCAGGCTCAGTCAGTATGCAGGGCTTGGTATCAATCAGTTATACTTAGTATGTACTATCACAAGGTCAATAAGAAAACTGTACAGCCCCTAAATATTGTCTGTTGAGCGGATACAGAGCATGGACCGAAGTTGACAACTGAAAACATATATATAATATGATCATATGACACACATGAACAATATTGCTCTCCAAAAAGGTGGGAACATCAAAAAGACAGCCCAAATCGAAGACTGGAGCTGTGGTGTTGGATGAAGACGAGGATGGTGCGAAAGGGGAAGTGACGAAGACCAAACCAAGTGGGGTCAGACAAGGAACGGTTGCTTACAGCCCACGGACAGAACAAGTGAGGATCTATCCATCTCCCTTCAACTGCTACTCTATGAAACAGGAGAGAGGAGTCACTGGTTTCTCACCTATTCCGTCCCCTTAGCCTGAGCCTAGAAGATGTTTCAATATTTAGGGTAGACAGAAAAGCGCTAATGTTATGCAAAACCCTTCTCCCAACAGAAGGGGAGGACCTCCAGAGGAACTTCCAAACCTGAAGCCATGGAGCTGAAGGAGGAGGAGCTGGCAAGGGAGACCAAACCCATTCCCTCTCAATATCTAAGAGGACCACCAGTAAATAGGCCTGAGGTATGACAACTGTCATTTAGGGACCCATTTATAAAAAGACTGAGGGCGGGGGAAGGGGAGTCAACACCTCAATTTAGACATTTACAGAATGAATGTGGAACCTTTGTCCAGTCTAACAGACAGGACTGCAACTTAGTAATAACATGGATTATGGTTCAAACATCATAATCACAAAAAAATAGATACATATCTTTTGTATTTTCTTTGATTCTTAACGACAAACTGTCAGTAGCCTAGCACTAAGGTGTCAATAACGGCAGTGTTGCCACAGTTCCATCAAAGTCGCTAATGAAAGCGGCGCTTAGTTGATTAAGCCCGGTTAGAACTAGCGCCAACTTCCACTTAAGGCTTAAGCCGTTCCATCAACGCAGTTCAGCTGCGCCTTGCTCAGGTTAGTTCAAGCCAGGCTAACGTTATCCTGGATTACGCGCATTCACAAGATATGTAACTAGCCCATAACCGTGAATGTCGAATCATGGATCCAATGTCCGAAAAGGACCGAGCGGGATCTTTTCCAGAGGCGAACAGAAGCTGCTTGTGGAGGTCTATGAGGAGTACAAGCATATAATAACTAAAAAAGGGAACACCGTAACCATTAATAGAAACAGGGAGGCTGCCTGGCACAAAAATCGGCTATCTGTTGAATGCATAAGTAGTATTAAGCGTAACATATTTTCATTTAATATTGACCATGGATTTGAAAGCAGGGAGATAGTCTTGAGTTAACGTGTCGGACTTGCACCCGGTCGTCCGGGGTTCAATCCCCACGCAATTAGTATAGGTAGGATTACTAGAGAAATCAAAGAACTTTTCATGCCATTTATTTTCCATTTCTTTGAACATTCTTAATTAGGGAATTAATCAAATTAATAAAGGGAATTACAAAATGAAGCCAACGCCAAGAATACTATGAAATACTGGATAAATTTGCGAACTCGGGTCTCGCGTATCACAGTGCAAGTGCTAGACCATTCACCCAACCACTGATTCCTGATCACATTATAATACATCGATTTGTATAAAAATGTGTTGAAAAAATAGCCACAGTAACAATAGATAGCAATTCATTGAATGATTTCATTTGCATCATTTAATCTTAGACCCTTAGTGAAAATATACGCTGTTTGTACTTCATATATGTACATTTATGACAAAATCGTGAGGACTAGGACCTTCTGATGGTACAATTGTTGCTGACAGATGGATTTCTCTGAAACACCGCTCAAGTTAGCCTGACAGTTAACCTGCTACCGACCAGGTTAGTTTGGTCGGATAAGTTGCCATGGTTACTTAGCGGAGATTCCCTTAAGTCACATTCATGGAACGCAACTAGCTGAAAGAAGCCGGGCTAAGCGAAATAAGCCCGGTTTTACGCTTAGCTTGGTTGATGGAATACCCCTCAGATCTCACTCAAAAACAAGCAGTATCAACATTCAACAGCTCAATATACAGAGCTGCCATATTGATTACACTTGCTGGGTTCCAGATGTACTGACTGTTTAAGGATAAGAGGAAAATAATCAGATGTAGACAATCTTAAGTAAAGTCCAATTCTTTTTTGGTATGCTATTTCTATATAACATAGTGAATGAAGCTTCTGACGGGCTAACACATTGCAGCATATTTACGCAAATACTAATAGCTCACAATTACGAAACATTTTGTTTTTTAGTTGCAGGCATCAGGAACAGCTGCGGTCAGGCGATCACCCAGAGCCAGGTCAGTGCCTACTGGGGTTTATGAAGACCATTCTGAAAGTGAAGATGACGAAGAGGACTGGGAGGAAGAGACCATTCCCATTGCTGCGTGCCACCTCAGAGGGCCCCCCATCGGCCCCAGACCAGAGCAGACATCGGCGGTGAGGCCAAGACGCTAGACGACCCAAAACATTACTGCCTTGAATCAGCTTTACCTCTGTACCCCTAGTGTGTGTATGCCACTGTGTATGTGGAGTTCTGAGAGTGGAAAAGAGTGGTTGTTAATCAAAGACGGATTTGATTTATGACAAATTGTATTTTATATTTTAATATTTGACGTTATTTAACCCACATAGATGTGAAGCAATATGTTTTTAACACATTAAATTAATTGAAAAAACAAAGAATGCTTTTGTATGCTAATTATTAAACAGTGGAAAAAATGGTGTCTATCAAAATCAACTGGGGTGTCAAACTGGCTATCTCAATTCAACAGAGAACACTCCACACCAGAAGAAGGGAAGACGTCCGGTACGTTTGCACGAAATCCCAGACAGTGAGCACAGCCCGGAAGCACGTACACTTCCACGATCCACCCCACGGATGGGGGAGGGGCCGAGGCCTCCTGGAGTGGGAGGAGCCATCTCCCGGGGCCCCCAGAGAGGAGCGCACTATCAATTTGATAGCAAGACCCATCTGGAGGAACTTGTTTGTCTGCGGCACCGTTTTCGCAACCCTCTTTTTCGTCCTAGTTTGTGTTAAGGCACTGAGATGACGCGCACAGCCTAAATAAAAATATGAATCACTAGAACTGGATCGTATGGGCCGTCCTGCCATCGGCTCCCATGTAGTGATGTTGGTTGAAATGTGTTGGAAGATGGAAGAGGAATCCACAAACCTCAGGATTTTGGTGCTGCCATCTTTACAGTGATTGGCTGAAACACAAGCAGAGTGAAAACATCATTTTTGTTTGAGTAACCCAACAAGAAGAAGGCAAGTGGCTCTTTTGTAAAACATCTCTAGTCGAATCGTTTGACACAGAAGACTACATAATACATTGGAGCACTCTGCCACTCTCAAGGTGCTGACAAACGTGCTCAAGTTAACACCCCTTGCACACTACATGTTGACGGATCTCATTGACTTTGCATGGGACACTCCCGAAATGCATTGTGGGTTCGTCCGTATCATCGGCTCCGTCTCTTGCGTCCAAAAGTTGAGAAAAGTTTAACTTTCCAGGCAGAGATTGATCCGTCAGCCAATCAGATCACGTTATGCAAATATACGCAAGTGCACTGTCCAATGAAATCGCCTTTGTAATACAACCCGGGAAAACACATGGATACGTCAAAAAGCCCCCATCTGTCGACGGACGGAGGTAGTGTGCAAAAGGCGTAACGGAACATCCCTCTCAGCTGAAAGGGTTGACAGAACAGTTATTTATATATGGTGCTGAGGGCACACACTCACAAAGAGACAGTCACTAGTCTATATGCCAGTGTTTATCAACCAGTTTCGTACTGCAGGTGGCATGTGGGATGTCATTCTTGAAATATACATTTTTTTACAATAGTAGATAGTACAATAGTACAATAAGTGAGTAGTGTTCCATATTAATGTTTTCAATTGATGCGTAGTATTGATTTGTGTTTGCTCAATAAAACCCTGGTAGCATAAGCAGTGTTGCTGACTTTTCTTTCCAGTTTTCCACTGACTATGACCTTGCAGTAACAATTCTGTATAAAAGGGGCCCTTGCACTCTTTGCCTCCACCACTGTGTGTGTATTTATCTATTCCTTACAATTTGCCTATAAGGTGGTCTGCGACAATGTCTCGAAGACAATTTAGTGATACAGCTAAGGTCAAAGGTCAGGATCCACTGCCATATGCAATATATAGAGCAGGTGAGTTATCTTGAAGGCGTTGGTGGAGCCTCACAATATGAGGAAGACGTTGGATCATACCTTGCTGCAGTACGGACACTCGCCAAACACCACACTGAAGCTCTGCCTGCTGGATGGCAGCGCACGCAGCCACTGGTGGAGAAGGAAAGAAAGAAATACTTATGTGTATGCATACTTTTTATGTTCTTATGTGCTTAGAAAAGAATGAGGGACATATTTGTCTTCCATTTGTAATGGTTATGTGATGATTCAAAGAAGGTCTTCTGATTGGTCAACCTCTTTGAGGTTATCTACTCTAGTTGTAATGCTGAGGAGAAAGAAAAAGTAGCGTATTGGTGTGGCTAATCTCTGACCTCGCAATTTTGGATATGCAAAATCATTTTGCATATCTTGGTATACGGGCCAAAGATATGAGCATTCAGTTATTTAGGTAATACCATATTAACATCTTAACAACGGATCCCATCAGTATAGATATTATGTAATTGGACGGACTTGCAGATCATCCTGTGTATGCGTGTGCGCGTTGGCGTGTACATACCTCGTACAGACAGGCCTGGTGGAAGGGCTGGCCGCAGCGCGGGTCGTTGCACACCTGATCCGGGATGGCGGTCTCCAGTCGATAGGCGTAACAGATGCCACACTCTGCGTTGAAGCTCTGCACACACAGGAGCACGTAACATATGATATCGCTGACACCACTCCTCAGCCGTCAGCTATGAGGGCCGCATGGTTTTTAATACGAAAAACAAAGCAAACAAAGAAAAGGTGACATTAAAAAGGGCGGATCAGCAGTTATGTTCTTCGCTATCTGTATTTCACACGCGCAACATTTAATTTTAGGCCTCTAGGTCGACCTACTCAACGCATTACAACAGTGTTTGAGATGAAGCTCTGGCCTCTGTCAGGGACGGCTCTACCAAATTATGCCCAACTCCTCGAAGCCACATCCTTATGCCACCTTTTCTCTCTCCTGGCTCACACACTCTCCCCCTCCCTCCACCCCCTTCGCCCCCCCCCCCCCCCTCTCTGCCTTCGTTTGCACTTTTCATAATGAGAAGATAATTTTTTTTATTCTCCAAGTGATATCAATTAAGAGAAAGGATGTCAGGTAAAAAAAAAAAAAATCTATTATATGATATTCAACATCTGGTCAAGTCTACTTTTCCATGCTTCTCGGAATGTTAATGAAGCTGAAACATTAATCACTCTGGCGACAGCAGATAAACACCAAGCCCTTTTCTACCCATCCACAGCGGGAGGAAGGGGAGCAAGGAGGGTGTGTGTGTGAGTGTGTGTGGTTTCTTTTTTTTTTCTTGATAAATGGTTTGGTGTGATAAAAGCGATCTTGATAGTGGTGTGGATTCTGCCATCTTTTGGTTATTCTAATGATCTTCTCTGTATACAACCCAATTAAAAAGGAGGATGTCTGCCCACCTCTCAAAACACAAATATAATGTAGTTAAATACAAATATAAATAAAGCATTGACAACCAAAAAAGCAGATATAGGTCCACGCCGGGTAAAGGCGCAGGGGGTGGAGTACCTTCCAGCTAAAAGCAGGCAAACGAGCAGGAGTACATACACACTAACGCACGCTAGTACACAGTCCAAGCCAGGAATCATCATCATCATCCAGCAAACAAGACGGAAGTGAAGAGTGTGTGGCTAGTGTGTGTGTGTGGCTAGTGTGACATACAGATTTTTCGTGGGTGGCAGGTGACGGGAATTCTATCTCCAAAACATCCTGGAGGTTGTGCAAGACGCTGGAGCCCGGGTTCCTGTCAGCAGAGCAGAGACAGCTCCTTCACACACACTAATTAAACACATGCAAATGAAGCCTGCAGAGACACTGCGGCATGATTAGGAGCACTTCACCATTGGTTTATGAAAGACAAAAAAAAAAGAAAACGCATGATATATATATATATATATATATATATATATATATATATATATATATATATATATATATATATATATGTGTGTGTGTGTGTGTGTGTGTGTGTGTGTGTGTGTGTGTATATATATATATATATATATATATACACACACAGACAAACGTTTTTGTTGTGTGAGTGTGTGTTTTTTTTAGAACAATGAAATATAATCTAAAAGGAAGCCTTGTTCCTTCCCATCAGCGAACCAGTTCAGAGCTGAACGCCAGGAGCTGGTCTTTTGGTTATTTTACTAACACTACAAATAAAGAAAATATATAAACAAACAACCAAAATGTCAAAAATAACAGCAGTGCTAAATCTGCAGGATCCTGAGATGAAGATTTGCAGGATTTGTGGATTTGCATTTTGCCTGGTGAGATATGGAAGCGTCTCAACCTCATTGAAAAACAAATGGTCATGGTCTATGTGTCATGCAGCATGCCTGTTCTGGGAACAGAAAGCATCGCCCTAAGGTACTGGTGGACCTCTTTTGTCGCCTGTGCTAATGTTTTCTTTTCGTTTTTTTTTTTTCTCCCTTAAACAAGGAGCAGCAATGAGCAACGAGGGCACCGATTGGACGACGGTGTCACGAGGAGCCGCGCGGACCCTGACCGCTCACCACATGTGCATGTTGGCGTTCAGCTTGTTCCGGAGAGGGGTCACCACTGCAACACAGACGGACATATGACACATGTGAGTGAACTGCATCGTGTTTCCAATACATTTACTGCAGGGTAGTCCTGAAGAAGACACACACACACCTTGAGCTTAGTCTTGATGATACTGCACGCATGTGTGATTTGACAGTGGTCCAGTTCACTATGCCACTCAGAAGGCAGAACACCCATTACATTGTCCATGCCACAGGGGAGGGAAAGTGTGTGTGTGTGTGTGTGTGTGTGTGTGTGTGTGTGTGTGTGCAGTCCTTTCTCCTCGTGTTTATTATTCCTACATGCATAAAGCTACATTTCTCCTTGTATTTGAGGGGTTGTTGCCAGCCTCCCGTCTTGGAGGCTGAAGTCTGTCTGTGTCTGTGTGTGTTAATATCTTTTGGAGGTGCATTGCTAGGCAACTGCCTTGGAGTTGTGCAGCATCCGCATTGTGTGACCTTGGGCTTCACAGAAACAATTGTCAGCAATTGACAGGGATAGATCCACTATCTTGGATAGATCCACCCCCCCCCCCTCCCCAGCCACTGCCCATTCGCCCTAAGAAATGAAAATGAAGTAAATAAATTTGTCTGGCTTTGGACTCCACCCGGCTTGTGTCAGTGAGCACACGTCTGCCTGGAAGCAATTTCTCTGACATGGACATGCCTGACAGACGGACGGGCCCTTACTGGAGAGCTGTGACTAAACCACAGAGGATTCAACTGCCCCCCCCCCCCCCCTCCCTACAGCCACGTTACTTCAAAGTTCCTGCCCTTTCCTCTCAACATAATCTCCAAATGAAAATCCTAGATTTAGATTAGAAATATATACATCATGCGACATACAGGACAAACAGATGAACACACAAGATTGTTAGAAGATGGCCTTTACTTCCTAGCTCCATCCAATCTCAATGGACCACATAGTGGAAATTGGCTGCTCACAGGTTTCCCCTATACCTCTACCCACATGCTACCCACCATGTTCGGCTCCCAGCAGACAGCTCTCTGGTAGCATTTTGGGGTGTCTGGGATTCACATCCACCCGGATAGACACGTTGCTCCCTAAAAATAAAAAAAGGACATGGCGATGTATTTAATAGGAGGTCGCCCCACATCCTTTCATTGGTTTCCTCCTTTTGTAACTGGTTTTCTGATATAATCTGCATTTTAGCCAAGATCTGAGTCATCATCATGAAGTTTATCAGCAGGTAAGTGTGTGTGTGCGTGTGCGTGCGTGAGTGTGTGTGTACCAATGGCGATCCTCCTCATGGTGTCAGCCCTGCTGGGTCTCTCTGGCTCCAGGACCCAGGTCCTGCGGTCAATCTCATCCAGCACCTCCCAGAACTCTGCCAGGGAGTCCAGGACCAGCAGGAACTGGCTGTGGAGCTGCTCCAGTGTGCTCTGCCAAATCACGTCGTATCACATTAGACCAAACACAAGATCAGACCAGACCAGACCATCCCAAATCATGTCACACATCAGACCAAACACGAAACGAGACCAGACCATACCACCCCAAACCATACCATACCACAAATCAGAC
The DNA here is from genome assembly GCF_964030765.1 of Micromesistius poutassou. Lineage (NCBI taxonomy): Eukaryota > Metazoa > Chordata > Actinopteri > Gadiformes > Gadidae > Micromesistius > Micromesistius poutassou. The sequence continues at coordinate 12,366,643 of NC_140277.1, forward strand.
CAAAGACGAAATCAGACCAGACCATCCTAAACCATACCACAAATCAGAACGCTCACCAAATCGGATCAGATCAGGTTATCCCAAAACATATCCACATATCAGACCAGTCTGGCCAGCTTGATAATCAATCCTTTCAAACTGTTTAGTGCTTTATCCCAGAACCCTTCTCTTTTTAAACCCAGATGATGAGATGATAGGGTTAGGGTTAGGAGTTGGTGTGGTTGTGGTCTGAGTAAGCTCAAAAGGAACCATGTAAAAAAACAAAGAATTACAATTATTTTAATTAATTAGTGTTAGTATTATAGTGTGAGGGATGGGGGGATTGGGGGGATTGAAGTTCAGCCGATTGTGAGTATGAGTGGGATTTAAAAGTGGCAAAATAATCGACATTTGTTTATTGGACATGTTAAATGATGCCAATATGCCAGTAGATTGTAAAGATACTATCCTACATTTACATATTTACATACTTTCCATCATAAGTACGTGTCAGATAAACTGATAAATGAACTCCAGTACGCTTAGTTTATTGACACTATATTGACAAATGTATTGCGCCAGCGTAACCTACCCACCAGCAGCAGATCTTATACGGTGCTCTTTAAAAATACTTTATGGGTAACATAATGAGAAGACAACATACAAACAAACAAAATCCACTTTTATTGCCAGTAATAATTCCACTGTCTGTTTAATTAGTTTTGTTTACTCTGTATGCACTGGGAAATGATAATCTCCGAGCTGGATATTTTTTCATATGCACACACCTTTCAAGGCCTTATTGGATGGCAAATTGGATCCATTTGAAATCGGCTTGATTGTCAGATTAAGCTTATTTCTTTTATTTTTTTAACCAACTGGTCATCCACACAGATACATAGTTACACACACACACACACACACACACACACTAGAAGAAGAAACAGAGAGAAAGAGAGGAAGTGTGGCGGGCAATAAAGATGGGAGCGAGGAGAGAGATAAAAAAAATAAATAAACCAAAAATTATGGGTCATTGTGCCGGCACAGTGCACACAATTAAGCATCGGCCAGGTGTGAGAGCCTCAGCAATTACAGCCCAATTAATGCCAGTGGCATGATTATGGTTACAGCACCGGATAACGACGCTAGGTCTGGCTTGGAAAAAAGAAATGAGTGTGTATGTTATGGTGGTGGTGGGAAGGGGGGTGTGCAGAAGAAGAGTTGGTAATTGAATTCCTGCAGTTTCTGCAACGGCGAGGGTACATGGTGGGGGCCAAAAGAGGGGGTGGAAGAGGGGTGGGCATCTCAGCGAGAACGTAAAGAGCTACTTATGTCTCAATCAGGCCTTCTGGTCTTTAGTTCAGCCCAACGAGTGGCCCCAGGCACTGCCCACCGGAGACAGGCCAGAGTACCATTTCCTTTCTAACACGCTGTATATTTTTGCGCCCTGAGGCTGCAAAACAAATGGCACAAACACAGCCCGACAGTAAAACCCTGGATACAACTGGAAGTCTGTCGATAACTAATTAATGACCGGAGCGACGCACCACGTGCTGATGGACTCCAACGTCCCGTGATGTAAGCAGTTGTCAGATTCAAACCGAACAGGACCTTCAATGTCCATTCAGAAAGAACTACAGGGAGATAGGGGGGAGCCTATCATCTTGTCATCCCTAATGAGGGGCTGCAGCATGGCCAGTGTTTGTATATGTCCCTATGTCTCTCATGATATGTAGGAGCAAAGGTACGGACCAATATTTAGTACCTACCTATGGTACAGAGCTAATTATTAATGGCTGAACGAATGAAGCAAATGTTGAAGCCAACCCTACTTCATATCTTGCTATCATTTGTTGCATGTTGTTGTGGTTGTTGTTGTACGGTTTTTGTACGGTTTGTACAAAAACGGTTCTGCTGCTGTGGGGTTTGGTAATTAGTTGTGCAATTCAGGTCCAACACAAGATGGACGGACACAGAAAGACTGGGTAGACCACTGCATACACATCTCACAATAACAGTAGGACAGACAGGGTAGGTAGCCCCACAAAAAAAAGCTATGCACCCGCTGAACACACACAAAAATCTGAAACAAATGCAAACACACACCAACATACACAGCGTAATGATGGTGGTAATGTGGTGGTGCTCGGCCAGGCTTTAATGCAAACATCAATCGACGTGTCGGCATACTGTATGCCCACTCACAATCACTCACTCACACGTCCTCATTGCTGGTCCCTCTCTCACCCGCCCGTTCCCTTTGACATACTTCATCATGTCACGCACACACCAAACATTCTAATAATATTTTTGTTGTTGTTTTTAATTTAATTTAAATTATGTTTTAAAAAAAGATATATTTTTTTGCCCATGGGGTCAGAGTAAACAAGGTTTGATTTGCACACCCAAACATACGGACAGTCACGCACACGCACAGATACCCTGGTTTGTTTTTCTTGTCCTTCCATTTCCACATAAATACACAGAGTGGCACGTTTTAGCCCCGCTACGGAGCAGGCAATAATTACTCATTCAAATGAACATGTCAGCAACACTGCCGACAGACAGGCCCCACCCTCTCCCTGCACACACACACACACACACACACACACACACACACACACACACACTCACACAACCCCCGTGCACACTCACCCCGTGCAGACAGACACACACACACACACTTCCCATTTCTTACCCTCCTCCCCCACCTTCCTACAACCACATGCACAGGCACCAACACAGACATGCACCATTAAGTGTGTTAAATACACACACACACACACACACTTAAAAACACACAAATGCAAAAACCAAAAAGGCATGCACACTCACACTTTCACGCACACACATTCCTATGAAATACACACACACACACACTGGATGTTGCATTGTGGGGGAGATCCATCAGCGGCCCAGCAGGCAGACAGGCTCCATACGGCAGCACTGTTCTGAGCTGGTACTCACTGTATGCCTGACATGTATCACACATGTGTGCACACACATGCTCACACACACACACATACACATACACATTAGCATCTCCACCAGCAAAATCATTGTCATAGGCTCTCTTCTGCTCCTCTAGCACTCTCCTTTTCATGAAGGCCACCACCCATTCCCCCTACCCGAAGTGGTGTGCGTAGTGGCCCATTGCTCTGGGAGATTATAATGAATGAAACAAACAATTGGGAGGGATCATTAGGAAGGTTTTGTGTGTGTGTGTGTGTGTGTGTGTGTGTGTGTGTGTGTGTGTGTGTGTGTGTGTACCTGCGGTGTCCAAGCCATGTCCAAGGGAACTGGCATGTCAGCTGAGCATTCTGGACTCTCTTCTGGGTGCTGAGGAAAGTAAACGAATACAAAAGATTGATGTCTTTAATATATTGTTTTCCCCAAGCTTCTTCAGTCGGTTAGTCAGACAATTAATTGGGGCAGTGCACTACGCTTCTAGATTAATGTGTGATCGTGTTTAATGTGAAAATACCTTTTCAACAAAAAATAGCTTTACAATGAAATAAAATGTGTTTAGAATTACTTGACATACCTACATAATGTACTTTTGTACTCAAAATTACTTTAGAGGCATGATCCTTGATGCTCCAACGGCACATCTCACTTCTCCACATCGCAACTTCCAGCAACTCGTCTTAAGTGGTACAATCAGGATGCCAGATGCCTCACCTGTGTGTGTGTGTGTGTGTGTGTGTGTGTGTGTGTGTGTGTGTGTGTGTGTGTGTGTGTGTGTGTGTGTGTGTGTGTGTGTGTGTGTGTGTGTGTGTGTGTGTGTGTGTGTGTGTGTGTGTGTGTGTTCTGGCATTCCCCAGCTTGTTTTCCCCGCGGGGGGTTTGGAGGCAGCTCTGGGAGTTTCACATCCCTGATGCCAGAGAAGGTGCGTGCTCAGGACACTTGGGGATAGGTAGGCCTCCCCGTCTTCTCATGTGGGCACAGCTTTTATTTATTTATTTTATTTGTCGGTGTGTGTGTGTGGGGGGGGGGGGCTCCCGTCTGCTTACCCACAACACTGGGGAATGTGACCTTCAACAACTGCAACTCTTGCAGCTTAGTGCCATTGAGGGCTGCCTTTGGAAAACAAACTTCAACGGCAAAAGTGTTCTGGTATGAATGCAAATGGTTTGGTGGTATGTGGCCTTTAATGATTTTATGGTTCATCAATTTGTCCAGAAACATATCCCCCTTTTTTAAAGGGGGGGCGAGCTTTATTGAACAACAGAGGAAAAGCAATTTACTCTAAAGGGGTCTTGACTTGTATTTTGTTTATCCAAACACTGAATTGTTTTTATCCATTCACTTTACCAGAAGAGCCCCGAGGCTTGTCTTCATCTGGCATATTCTCTGGTACTTCATCAAACTACACAGAGGAGGCTCCTGTAGCGACAGATATTGCAGATTTGATGTCCGCGGAGGACGGCGGAGAGCGTTCCATCACGTCGACGGTCCACATTGAGCAGTTTTATCCTCGCTGCATCTCGGACACAGCGGGGTTTTATCGTATCCTTCTACACGCGCTGGCTCTCCCGTTTTGGCCTAGATTTACTGACGATGGAGACGTCCGCCAGCCCGCCACTCTACCACCTCACGAGATGTGACCCCTCTGCTCGGACTGCTAGTGAGTCCACCCCCCCCCCCCCCAACTGTGAATGTGTTGCTTTTGTGTAATGTAGGAGCTTGGGCACGAGAATGATCCGTGCCATGGTGTGTGTGTGTGCGGGTGTGTGTGTGTGTGTGCGTGTTTGTACGTGCAGAATGAGTCATTGTCTTACCTTGGCCTTGAGTTTAACTGTGAGTATGTGCTCCCGCTCCGAAGAGTCGCCGGCTTTCAATCTCAGCGTACGGAACTCGGAGTCTATGAAAAGCAACCTCAAGACACACACACACACACACACACACACACACACACACACACACACACACACACACACACACACACACACACACACACACACACACACACACACACACACACACACACACAGAAAACTCAATAAATCCACACCCTAAATCGCGAGACGGACACAGGGGTGTACATGCAATATTGTGAGATGACAGGAGCTATCAGGAGCCGTTAATCATGTCTGCGCGGGGCAGGGCGGAGCCGCCACGCGGTGCAGCTGGATTTACAGCCGCCCTGTAGTGGACGCTGGAATCAGTCTGAGTACTTTGACTTATATGTGCAAATGCAACGCAACCAGGCGTGCCGCCACTTTGATGGTTCATTTTTATTTTTTTTGCTTTCACAAAGCACGAGTGTGTGTGACAAGGACCTATGGGGGGGGGCGTTATCAGTAGTCGTACTGCCACTGTTATTTTTCTATTAAAGATGGACACATCACATCTTACGATATAAGCGGAAGAACTGGTGTCGTTTTAATGCAATGGCATGCAATGTCGTTTAGAAATAAAAGGACGCATCGGTAATAACCGATAGGCCCCCCGCCCCCCCCCAGCTTTAATAATGACTTCATGGTTACGTCAGCTGTGATACTATACCCGGCGGCTTTGGATTCACCTCTTCAAAGGACAAACAAACTTAGAATTATGATGACCTTTATTCATTGAGTCCAGCAAAAAGCTAGTGACCAAAGTCTATTATATTAAATGCAGTCTGCCTGAGGGGCAGCCTGAGAAAGCACGAATGAGATAAGGCTCATTGTGTAAGGTGGGTTTCAGACGGTGAAATGGTTGGTTGGATCAAGTGGTTCCCAAACTTTTTTTATCAGGTCCCTCCCCAGGGTTAAAATAAGTACAATTCCTTGGTAAATATAATCGTATTTCAGGGTTCCACCAGGATTTTTGTACATGGCAGGCTCTCCCATACAATCTTTGAGCTTCTCCCTCACTCAATTCTCCCTTCGCTCTCATCTCAACTGGTGGGAAACACTGGATTATATTTGAAACCCATTGACAGCATACAACACGGTCTGACGGTAACTTTCTCTTCCATCTGTCATCAACCATTGAGTCAGCTAGCAGATGCTTTCATCCAAAGTGACTTAAAGTGGATTAAGTGATTATTATAATTTTTTTCCCAACAATGTTCAGGTAGGGGTTAGGCATCATGCACAGGGATACCGACAGGTAGGACTGCGGACAGTGTTGGTTGACCCCAGAACCTTTGGGCATGGGAGTCAAACAGCTTCATCCCCAGACTAGGTCCTCGTGTCATCTAAATAAATCGGGCACCGGTAAAAAGAGGTGCCTTTGCGATGCATATTGCAGTGGCTGAGCCTCCCGTGGTGAACAAGTTCAAATGTACTAGTGTAACAAACCCACTGTCGCCATCAACGTCGCTGTCAGCAGACCGCTGATCCCGACACCTCCTTCCCATATGGGGCAGTGGCAGATACATTTCCCCTCCCGCATGGATACCGCTACACTCTAATCTCCCACATCTGCGTTTTGAGATCTCACACACACACACACACATACACGCACATACACACTCCTTCCCGTGCCACAATTTGTAAGATGTGATGATAAAGTGGGATTGCTTATCAGTCCTGTAGCAGGCCTATGTGACTATTGAGGAGTTTTCTCAAATATGATGGCAAAAAACAAGTCTGTGACCGTTTAGGAATGCATTACTTGCACATCTTTCACATATAACAGGATGGAAAAATATACTTGGCTCCTTGAGAGAGGACTATCTACAACCTATTCCCCCTATTACCCCTCTTCCGACTGATTTAACCATTTCTATGATTTCTCTATAGTGTCTATTATTCAAAGGTGTAGTGGCAGGGTCGATCAGGCAATCAGCCTCGGACCAATGAAAGTTCTTCAAATTAGTTCACAACAGTGGCAAAACAAAAGCCTCCTCACTGCATCTTCCATACATCATCTTTTCCCCTGTGACACGGTTCCATCTGCACTCCTCGAGGGGTCTCCTGCCCAGGGAGGCAGGGGTTTGGTGCAGGCCCCTCCCCCCTCTCTGCCATGATTAAAACAGCGTGAGAGTGGGATGACCTGCTGGGAAGACTGATGAGAGCATCCTATTTGCAACTCGGCAAGCCAACCGCATTGCACGCAGACGCAACACATCAGCACGCACCCTGGCACCACAGAATGCACATCTGTGATTGGCTATGTCTGTCTGTGTATGCTGTGTGCTGGGTGTGTGTGGTTGTGTGTGTGTGTGTGTTAAAATGAAACTTAGTTGAGTGACTAATTTGACGGTGATATAGGGCAGTGGTTTCTAAACTGTGGGTCACGTCCCACCGGCGTCCAATTAGATCAATGTGATAGCGGTTATTAACGTAAGTGATTCACTAAAAGCAGTGATCGAGGAAATAGCGAAAGCAGAGGGCACCAAATCACATACACAAACATTGGTACAACTTGAAAAACTTTGGTTCAATGTTCATTCACAATCCCTTGAAAATGTTTTTTGACAGTATACATTTTCCTCTGAGAGAACGTGGAACTTTCTCCAGATGCACCACAGACACCAATGCTTTTCAAACTGTTTGCTGCTGGGGTGACCTCACACGGCCTCTCTTAAAGGGCCTCACTGCGAGAGTGGGACCAAGCCTCACACTTAGGACAGCATGGAGGTGAAGGGTCACAACAGTAAACACCAGCAGAGATCTACTCAACCTCATTCCCCATTAATTAACTCATGATCACTTCTTCCCCAATCCACAGAGATGACCACTCTGACACACAGAGGGCAGGGGTGCAAAATAAATCCAGATAGGGGAAAGGGAGAGAGGGAGAGAGGGATGGAGCGAGGGAGAGCAAGAAAGAAATGAGCTTCTCACTTTACCTGCTCCCAATCAACTAACGAGAATTACCGCTCTAAACCCCTGGCGGCCATTAACGTCGCCCATGCCAATTAAGTCACTAAACGAATCTCGAGTGCTTTGGAGAGACTGGGGCCCAGCGTGTATAATGCCTTGTCGTTGTAACATGACATGGAAACAACGCCGCATACCTTTACCAACCGCCCCCCCCACACCACCGCCATCACTATCCGCACTCTCCTATTAAAACCAAAGACTCTTCAATTAGAGCAATTTGCATTTTTTGCTAATAAGATAATTGCGGGTTGTGGTCATTAATACGGGGGAAAGTGGAAAATGAGCACTGCAGATGAGCTTAATCCGTGCTGGGGGAGAACAGATCAGATGACGCACTAGATCTGCGGCACACACCCTTCTCAGCCCCCATCCACCTCCACCCCACCAGCCCCGAGGGAGCTGGGGTGACGGCATTAGCCGCCGCACGTGGGCTCAGCGTTATTAAATGTGACCTGGATTTAACTATAACTCAATAACTAAAAATAAGTAAGTCGTTAGAAGAGTGGCGCTGAGAAATGTGGAGCAAACGCCACTGCCGTCCTCGCCGCGGCAACGCCTGGGGGCGGGCTGTGGAACCAGGCGATTAACTGCGGCGCCCATGCTAAAGCTATTCCGCTCAAGTTCCGTTTTTTTTTTTTTTTTCAATCTTTTCTAAAGATACGCTGGAAAGAGGTTTTTTTCCCCCTTCCCGCAACTCCCACTGACCACGGTAAAGGGGCTACAGAGATGGCGAGAGACACCACCTGGAAACAAGAACACTCAAGGAAAACTAAAAGATGTTCATCCTTTTTCAAATGTAATTATCGTATGATACATTGTTTTTGTACTTTCACTCCGATCCAATAGAACTGAATTGGTGGTGGATGTTGTTCCGAAACGTTTCAACAAGAATATGTTTTGAACGCATTAAGGTCACTGCATGTTCTACCCGTCACCGTGACAACAGATCGGTAAATCAATGTGCTATAAACTACATTGGCCGACACAGTGAGGATTGTATTTCAACAAAAGCAGGGCAGACGCATCGTGAAGTAGTCGATTCAATGTAACAATAACAGTAATAATAATGGTAATAGTAACAATAATAGCAGCAGGCCGCCCCTTCAAATCTCTAGTGGCATTGACCGACTTAGAGGCTCATTAGGTAATGGCAGCGTGGGATTTAGGGCTGGGCAATAATTCAATATTATGTCCAAACTGATATTGGTTGTGAGGTACGGATTTACTTAATGTGATACCCGGTTATGTAGACACAATCAATTATTGAAGAAAGATATAACCTTAAAATGATAAACGAGATGAGAAATCATCACAGATAAAGAAGAAAAACTGTTTTAGTGTGACAGCACAACTCAAACCATTTCAATCTCATCCGTTGGACTGCAAAAGGGAATGTTGAATTCATACTACATCCTTATAAGTATGTCACGATAATAGTTTGCCTGTTAAACAGTTCATTGCTTTCAGACACTATAGCGCTCCTTGCTTGAACACACTTACTTGTCCCAGCCCAGCGTCTCCATCTCCGTAATGAGCTGTGAGTAATACTGAGGAGGTGGGATGGAGAGGCTCTCTGGACGGCCCCTCAACGCGACCTCCTGCAAGATCACACAGACTGGGTAATGACACCTCAATGTATCTGTTGCCAAGGTCTTCAGGGGATATTTTGACACTAGAAAATGTAAACACGAAGGTGACCGCAACGTGATGCCCGTGTGCCTGTACACACACACACACACACACACACACACACACACACACACACACACACACACACACACACACACACACACACACACACACACACACACACAGCATAGGCCATTACATTTTGTTTCTTTTTCCTTCCATCAACCTGATGAGAGAGAGACACGGTGCAGCTCCACTGCTCACAGAAGAGGGCTATTGATAACGCCTGGGAGGCAGCCATTACTTCCCTATGATATGATAGGCTAACAATGTCAGCGTTAAAGTGAGAACGGCAGGCACGCCATGCTCCTTACCAAGACGGTCTTGAACTCCAGAATGAAACTGACAAGATTGTCCGAGTGTTGCAGCCTCTGAAAGGAGTCAAATGAAAGAGAGGTGTGGAGAGAGAGAGATGGAGAGAGAGAGATGGCGAGGGAAAAGGCATCATTGAATGAGAAGATAATGAATTGATGGTGGCGTGCTCCCCCCGCCCCCCTTTTCTTTTTCTCCAGCCATTCAAATCAAACACTGTGTTTGTGATTAATGTGGGCTGCCACCAGCCTTAATAATTAATAATAGCTTAAAGGGTGTGAAAATAATGAACTTTGCTGCCCGGGGTGAAATATCAATCTCATCCAAATAACCCTGAGGGGCCACATAACAAATAGGGACATTTTCCAGGCAATGTTAATTAAATAGTGGAAAAAATATTTAGGTTTTTTTCCAACAGTGAGGCAGACCTGATGCGTAACAGATAGAAGAATAATGAGGTGAGTTTGAATGCAGCACCCAGGTTCATAAACTTGATAAAAAAAAGTGATTCCCATAGGGCACTGTAGTAGTATTAAGTTACACCCAACATACCACGACACACACACACACACACACACACACACACACACACACACACACACACACACACACACACACACACACCACCCTGATCCACATCTGAGATACAATACAAAAGTATAGCAATGCATTGCACAGGCACACATTTAGGCAAGATAAGAGAATAGATATAGAAACCACAAGTCAGTATAAAATAAAACCTGACCTGCTTTACTATGTGCTGGTATCCACGGAGCAGGTGTTTCAGCTGCCAACAGCAGTGGAGCCTGCACACAACAAGGTGAGACGTCTACGTAACTGCAGAAAAGTGTTAGCATCCGGTGCAGTTGTGACAGTTAATAAAGGCTTTGGACAGCTATCTATGAACAATAAGACCTCCAAGAGGAAGGCCTGCCTGCTAGTAACACAATCATTAGTAGCGTCTCCCTAATCTACGACACATAGTGCTGTATTATATTGGTTCTAACATGAAGAACATAACAAGAAAGTGCGTATACTTTGCCCGTTTGAGTTGGCGGTCAGAGGGGAGGACGATCCTGAGTCTGAAGTCTCTTTCCTGAACGGGGTACAAGCGTTCAGTGGTCACGTAGTATGACTTTAATGACAAGTAGCACATCGTTTAGTAACAATAGTTACCTGGACCGTAACAAAGCCGTCGTATATGGTTTTGTCCTTGTTGAGCGGTAGGAGAATAGGACTCTCGTTGACCAGTGAACTAACGTTAGCCATCCTGACTAATAATCTGGCGCTCACCAGCCTACAAACCACACATGTACGGTGGCTACAAGTCACTTAGCCTCCACTAAAGGGCCACCCGGGTATGACAAACCATTAGTTGTTTGTAAGTTTGTACGTTTTTACTTTGTTTCACATGTGCGTTAACGTTTTATAAACTTGCTTCATGAAATCGGTCCAGTTGGTCCCGCGGATAAAAACAAACCAACTCCGTCACGCGGAGGTGTGGTCTGAATTGAATCTCAGAGCTTTATTAGTCAGGATGTGACAAGTCTGTCTGGAGAGGCAATGGGTATGTTATCTATCAATTGAGCTTGAATAAAGCAGCTTGCTTGTGTTTAAACTATGGTTTTATTTCTCAGAGAACACATTTATATCTTTTCGCAATTTTCCTATTACTAAAAATAATCCACCCAAAATGCAAGTATGGGGTTGTAATAGACAATTTATGATTAATATTTGATTATTATGATGTTGAGCATTGCGATAAGTGATATAAAAGCTTAACATTCTACTGACTATTATTTCTAAAGCACTGTGTAGCATCAATAGGCCTACTGTTGACCACGGACAGGAGAGAAAGCTGTAGTGCTGTAGAGACCACTTGTCCAAAGTCGTAAAAGGGTGTGTAATTGGTGATAACATAGACTTGTGATGTTGGGTATAAAAGAACAATCACCTGCATGAATCAGTGCTGTGATAAACTATCATTTGGAAGATGTCAGTCATCAAGACACTTAACCTTTGGGTGCCAAACAGACCAAATGATGTGCAGTGTACAATCTTGAACCAGCAGACCCATGCCTGTCATTCCAAAGGTGAACTCAGCTTGCTTAAGACAAATCCATATCTCTGCTACACTGGAGGCCTGGATCTTTACTACGATTTTGGGACCCACTCCACAGACCTTCACTGCTATTTGGTTCTCTGTACGAGGTGATGTGACTGATATTTAGATCTAGACCTAAAGCCATGTTTGTGCCTAAACATCCTCAATAATAACCATCCATCTGTATCTGACTGTGTATAAAACTTGGGCCTCCCATGTGAGAAATCTATTGTCAAGGGGCCAATATGATCTGGTGGTTAGGATATTTGACCCGTGGCCAGATGCTATGGGTTAAAATATCTGCAGTCTAACTGTAGGCATCCTTGAGCCTACATGCTCATTAATTACATACAAAAGTTGACATAAAAGCTTTGCTAAATCACTCAATAAATATTATTGCCATAAAGAAATGTTATGCATGGGTGAATTTGGTTTAGCAAGCAATTAACCATGAACGATCCATTCAAGATCCACCGACCCTGTTCATCTGTCCTTATCCATCCCTGATCGGGCACCAAGAAGGCATGGTTAACAGGTGCCCAAAGCACCTCACCCAGTGGAATCTGTGGAGGATGCACTGGAGACCAGAACCTCCAGGTTCTTTACTTGCCGCCATGGCACCAAAACTGTGGGCAGGTCAGTGGACGAGTTAAGCCGTTTTCAATTTCAGATCTTGGAGATTGTGCATGCAGTCATGACAATCACAGTATCTTCCGATACTTAAGTCCACAAAAAGCTAAAGCACATATTTTTATTCATCATGTTTTACGGGAAACATAGACTATGTTCTTGTGTAATTTCAATTCACATCTGATCTGCAAATATTTTCATAGTAGGCCTATGAACCGAAAGCGCTTAAGTTCAAGTCCAGTGCCCAGCCCTGAAGAAAACATTGTTCAATATATAGCCAAACATTCTCCTCCCTGTGTACCTTTTGAAACCAAATGGCAATATATATGAGAGAAAGTCATATCAGTCCTTCACTCGTTTGCTTTGAGAGAAAAGTTGTAACTAACTATTACGCTTTTGTGTCAGTCATGGCATAGGCCTACTACGATGTCTACGATGTCCTTGGCGATTTAACAACAAGATACAAAAAAATGACCGGATAACTTTTTGGATTGTGAGATAATATATGTTTCGATCTGTTGTGAGACACACAAAGGGGATTTTTAATTGTCTCATTGTGAGCAATGTGTTAGGGATCGGGAAACACAAAGCGAAAGTGGCTCTCGCTGGAGCTTTTAAATCCGCCTGCGTGCATTCGGCACACTGGCAGCGGTAAAAGGAACACCCCCTCTCTCGCTCACTCTCTCTCTCTCTTTATCTCTCTCATACACTTTCTCTCACTCACTCTTCCTCTCGTTTGGCTCCCGCTCTCTATTATACACACACAATTCTGCGGGAATGCAGCAACAACGACTTAATGACATCCCGATTTGCAAAAGCTCGAAAATGTAGCTACAGACAGAGGACAGCGGCGGAAGATGCATAGGCGGTGAGCTCCTTCGTTCCCTCTCACTTTCTCTGCTTTCTCTCTCTCGCTATCTGGCTATCTCTCTCTGCCTCTCCTTGCTATATCTTGCTCTCCGTTCTCCTTTGTGGCTGCCCCCCAGTATGCGCGAGGATGGGGCTTTGTTTAACATTGGCCATGGTCACTTCTCTGGAATGCAATTGGCTGGAACTACACCGTGTGGGTCTTGACACGCTGCGTATCCACCTCTCTCTCTCTCTCTCTCTCTCTCTCTCTCTCTCTCTCTCTCTCTCTCTCTCTCTCTCTCTCTCTCTCTCTCCCTACACCCTCTCTCTCTCTCTCTCTCTCTCTCTCTCTCTGAAAGCAAGACATGATCAAGGGGTGCCTCGTCCAACGTGGCTTTTTTTCTCTCTTCTTTCCCTCTCTCTCCCTCTCCCTCTTCCTGACTGTCGCTCATAGTCTCTTCCTCTCTTTCATGGCGTCTTGCATGTATCTGAATGATAATAGGACATATTGTTCCCGCAGTCTGTGATTGATTTAATGGCTTGACAGCAAAAGGCATTCAAGTCATTTGGAAATTCCTGCATGCACATTTTAAAAGATTTGTCCGTGGTTGATTCTGTGGGGCTAGTGGTATTATGTAGTTATTTTTTCCGAAATTTAAAATGTCCCCTGTGTGATCATTTTATAATATTTTATTTCACTGTGTTCATTTTTTTCTATTATGGTGCGTCTTAAATACTTAAATAATCATATTCTAAGCCTTTCTATATTGCTTGATAATATTATATAAACTACTTGATTTTAAGATATTATATTTTAAGAATTTTTTTCTTTTATATTATTTATGTATTACAGTATTCTTATCTCACTTCAACTCAGTATATAAAAGTATCTTGAAGGCTGTGTTGAGTCTCTACACTAAAAAAGTTATTAAGTGTTATTTATTTTAAAGCATTATATACTTTTGTAGTTACATGATTTAATCCCAAAATGTGACCTACACCTCTACAAAATGCAGTTTTCCTTTGATCTCAAACACAGATTGACGCCAAAACAACCAAGCTTTCTCTTGGCGATTTTACACGTGTAGGTGTGTGTGTGTGTGTGTGTGTGTAACTGTACGTGTGCTTCGGTGTGTGAGTGTGTGTGTCTGTGTGTGTGTGTGTGTGTGTGTGTGTGTGTGTGTGTGTGTGTGTGAGCGTGCGTGCATACACAAGCATGCCTGTTTGTGTGTGCGTGTGCGTGTGTGTGTGCGTGTGTGCGTGTGTGTGTGTGTGTGTTTCTCTTCAGATGAGTGGGAGCGTAGCATGTGATGTCTTAGCCATGGATTACAGCGACACGCATCCACACCATACCCGTCTGACACGCCGTCTTGATAGGATTAGCAGGTTCTGCTGCAGTCCTACCTACGCCCCCCCCCCCCCCTTCCCCCCAGCCACAAACCTCCCTAGCCCCCCGAACCTCCTACCCTTCCAAACGCTCATTGGGCAGATGAGTCATCTGCCGACATGTCTGAGGAGAATTCACGTTGTAGTTACCTGGATGCCATGGTGGGTTCGACCGAGACAGTGAGTCGTGTAGCTGTTGTTGGGTGTGTAGTGTTTGCGTGTGTGTGTGTGTGTGTGTGTGTGTGTGTGTGTGTGTGTGTGTTTGGCAAACGGCCCTGGGATGGAACAGTGCACACAGCCAAGCCAGCGGAGGCCTAAACTGAAACGAATACAAAGATGATTGCCATTCTACAATGTGGCAACAGCGACTGTTGGACCATTGCCTGTGATCATCTTTCCCTTGTTAGGAAAACGACCATCTTTGCATTCAGCCATATCTCTGTGTTATCACACATTACACACGCCTTATCTGCTCTCTCTTCATTAGAGAGATGTATTCATTAGGCGCCGCACAAATCACATCGCCGCCGCCGCCGCCGTATCCATTGGCACTATCGCGATCGGCCCCCGATTCTCAGTGTCGGTGTCAGGCTGGAAGCTGTTGCAGGATGCGGATGCAAGGGTGTGCTCTTGTGCTGATTAGCATGTGGAGTGGAACTTGTTAGACGCACTGTGAAGTGCGGCTGTTATGCCTCCACTCCTCCCGTTTGATTACCGTCGACTCGGAAACACCGCCGGTTGAGTCGGGTAGCAGCCGCACATGCTAACCCCGCCAGCTAGCGCGGTACGACAACAATGACAACAGTCATTATATACATCACGCGGTCGATACCGAGGATCGTAATGACAATAATTAGGAAGTATATTAGAATCTGCCTTATTTGAAGGGTGTTTTTTCCCATGGTGATCTCATGACATTTAGGAAGGGCCTGACCTCTGTCTGTGGGTGCAATGTGTCTTCTGTGTTTGGTAACCGGGGTATAGCTTGCATGTTTTTTTTTTCATTTATTTCTCAGCAGGCTCTCTAGTATAGGAGAACAAGACTTTAAAGGATCAATTCTTTTATTATTGAATTCTCAAGCCTCGGTAGTGCAGGCTAATACACTCTGCATTGATCTATTACAACCCCCACGCCCCCGTGCCACACCTCCACACACATACTCTCTCACACACACACACACACACACACACACACACACACACATGCACACAGAGAAAAAAAAATGCACCTTTATTGCGATCCCTTCCAGCGAGCTTCGCATTTAAAAGATATGTTCAGCAAGAATAAAGATTTTACAAAGTGACTGGAGGACAAATATAAGCATATAAACTGAGCTCCTCACAATGTTTTACTGGAGAGGTAAGAGGAGGGAAATGCATGCCGTTCGTGTCGCCAGCAGCCGTTTTGAATATCATTACTGCCTGGCAGGGAGGAATTTAAATCATAAGAATAAGAAAAGTACCTGGTAATTAAAACTGTCTCGCTGCGCCAACGCTTTGATACCTGCTCCACCAAGTGTGCGTGTGTGTGTGTGTGAGTATGCATGTGTGTGTGTGTGTGTGTGTGTGTGCGCTCGTGTGTGTGTGCCAACTGCCCGTATGTTTGAGTCTGTGTGAGTAATGTATGCATGTGTGTGTGTGTGTGTGTGTGTGTGTGTGTGTGTATAAGAGAGTGAAAGTGATAGAGAAAAAAATAGATTTATGTCTGACTTTTAGTAGGATTTATTCTGAGAAAAAAAGGCTATATGTGTGTGTGCATGTGTGTCTTTGTGTCTTTGTAAGAGAAAGAAATAGCTTGTTTTGCACTTCATAATCCACAATATAGTATGCAGACATACCGCTCCTCTCCTCTTTGAGCAGACCCTGAATCCACATTCTTTCCATGGTTTTATCTCTTTATACTCGTTACATACCTCTCTCCTTTAGTAACGAAGGCACCCTTGGGTGTCTCATAGCAATGCATGAGACACCGGTGTAGTCATGTTTTCCAGGATCACTTAGAAAAAGTGATGTGCGTTCAATTGCTCAACTGTATTCTGAAATCGTGTGCTCGAGCACTGTTCTGGATCGAACACGGTGTCCCGCTGTGAGCTTCATGCGCCATCCCTCCATCCTCGTTTTTTTTTGCTTTCACGCCCAGTACGAAAAAATAAACCGTATCGCTGTTTTTTTTCGTTGTTGTTTTTATGTTGTTGTCGAACACGGGAGCTTGAGAAGGGCTCAGCCCTCGTGGCAGTCAGAACAGGAGCTTGATATGTGCCTTATCAAAATCAAAGCCCCCGCAGCGAGCTCCTTATTGACTAGATTTGTGCCGATGAAGGCAGCCGTTGAGGACATTAATGATCAGGGGGGCCCACCGAGGTCCGCTGCACCGTGCCCACAGGCGAGGCCGCTGCAACCCCAATCAATAGCTTTTTATTAAAATTGTTTGCAAGGCAACACAAATCCATATTGTTTTGCCTCAGACACGGCCACCAATGTGAAATACACTCGGTGTATTTATATATATATATACTTTTTTTTTTTTGTCAAGTAGAAAGTGATTGGCTGGAATGCGTGTGGAGGGAAAGAAACCAGAGGGCCAGTGATCTCGGGCAGTTATTGGAATATCCATTTCAGCATTGATTTTCATAAGAGATGCTTTTGTGATTATCTTATTTTTCTCTTCCCTCAATCAAGGGCTGAATTACATATTGTCTTAAAGCCTGGTATTAAGCCAAAATTAATAACACAAGTAATTATAATGCTTATATCTAATGATATGCTGCGGGGGGCCCGCATCGATTCAGCGGTCAGGCGTCGGAGGAGATTTGCCTGGCGATGACCCCCCCCCCCCCCCCTCCACACACACGTCTTCTCTCTCTCTCTCTCTCTCTCTCTCTCTCTCTCTCTCTCTCTCTCTCTCTCTCTCGCTCTCTCTCCCCCCCCCCTCCCTCCCTCCCTCTCTGTGCACAGTGACACACACACAGCAATAGGAAATTAGTACAGCACAGACAAAATTAGCAACGCATCTTCATTATAGAAAATCAACATCTTAATAGAAAGCTTAAATTAGCTTTTTATGTAAAAAAAAAAAGTGTTCTTACATGTTCTCTGTAAGATGCCACATCTCATTACTTTGGAGCTGACTTGATTTAGTGTTTCACTTTAAAGGTTATGTTTCAACTGAATCTATATTTAGATGGGTAATTAGCCTATTAAGGTATGTAGAAAATAGGCAATCAAAACAAGGATCATCGTTCAGAAGTTATTACATTTGGGTGGGGGTTGGGAATAAATGGACAGGAGAAATAAATTGCATCAATGTGTTTAAAATATCCTTGTGTCAAAGAAGTGACACACTAGATGAGGTGAAATCCAAGCCTGAATGAAAGAAGCAAGGAACTCCCTTCTTTTCTCCCTTTTTATTTATTGTTGCTTGCTTGAAGCTTGTCTAGCCTACTATTGCATTACTCTTACAACACACTATTTACAACAACTGAAAATATCATCAAGTGCAGACTACTTATTTAACTGTCAGGCGTCTCTTTAGAGGTCTATGCAAAATACTTTTAAAGGCATGGGTGGGTTATATACACTGTGGAATCCTCAACAGAAATCTGTCACATAAAACTATTGTGAAAAGTACCATAGGTATTTGGACCATTGACTATACAATCTGTTTTGTTTTATTGTTTTGTTTAGATTAATCAAATTGCTTTTTAAAGAAAAGAGTCGGTGGTATGAAGGTCTGTGTGAGGGACGCAGTTTCACATCGCCGCCAAAAGAGGGCAACATCATGTCAGGGTTGAGGCGCGCCCTTTCCCACCGCGTTCAGCCGAGCCCAGGGCCGCCGCCAACGGTGTGCAGAGGAGAGGAGGTGGGGTGCGGAGGGACTGGGGGGTGATTGTAGTTGCTGGGTTAAACGTGTAAGTAACAATAATTTGCATTTTCGCCTGGAACGGCTTCCCCCGCGCTGTCAGTCTGCAGTTCAAAGCCCTCTTCCTTCCTCCACTCTCGTGGCAACAAAGCAGCCGTCTTGTGGATGAAGTTCTTTCCAGTCAAGGTGTCGTTATGAAAGACCTTGCCTTAGCGCGGCGGCCGCTTCAAAACAAAAGAGGGGGGAAATTAAATGTGCCACTCTCTATCCTTTCCTCCCAGCTTGCACAAAAACCCCGTCAAGGCAAGGCAAGGCAAGCACCCGGTAGGCAACGCGACTTGGGCCCTGTGCCAACGACATTCAGACCGAGGAACTCTCGCGACGCTGCTCCTCTGCTCTTGATTGTTTATTATTATTGCTTATGCATGGATGCGTTTTTTATCTTAATTTTTTTGCGTCAACGAAAAAAGCCTTTCACACATTTGCATTTGTGGTTGAAGTTCAACCTTTTTTTTCCCGTCTTATCATTCAATCTTCAATCAGAAACCAATTACAGTGACAAGTCCATTGTGCATATTGAAAGAGCACGTTTAATCACATCTACAGTAGATTGATGCGGTACATTTTTTTTGTTGCTATCACTTTGCGCTGTATAGGGTTTCGGGAGGGGGGAGGAGGGAGGGGGGGGGGAAGTCCATTTGTTCCATGATAACAGTGGGACGTGACAGTGCTGAGAGGTTGATAAATGCCAAGCCAGCGCCCGCCACCCTGGGCGCTGTGGATCCCCAACCTGCCCCCGCGACCCCGATAAAACAATTTGGCCCCCAGCCCCCCCCCCATTCCCCGCCCGCACCCTCTCCCCTCTCCCCCCTGCACTCCAACGCCGCTGACCGCTGAGCACAGCTGCACCATCAATGCGAACCCACCTCCCTAACCTCACCCACCTCCTGGTCCTCCTCTCGCCGTGTGTGTGCGTGTCTGCTTGAGTGTGTGTGTGTGTGTGTGTGTACGTGTATTTGTGAGTGTGTGTCTGTGTGTATTGTTATGTGTGTGTGTGTGTGTGTGTGTCTTTGTGAGTGTGTGTGTGTGTGTGTATGTGTGTCTTTGTGAGTGTGTGTGTGTGTGTGTGTGTGTTTGTCTTTGTGTGTGTATGTGTGTCTTTGTGAGAGTGTGTGTGTGTGTGCATGTGAGTGTGTGTGTGTGAAGAGGGGGTTGTACCAAAAGAGGCCTTCTTCCTTGGCACCGTGCCTTCTCTTTGTTCCCTGCCAGGTTT
>NC_140277.1:12386740-12427512 GCF_964030765.1 Micromesistius poutassou
ACCACCACCCCGTACCACCACCACCCCGTACCACCACCACCCCGTACCACCACCCCGTACCACCACCACCCCGTACCACCACCCCGTACCACCACCACACCCAGGCCACAGCACTCCGTCTGAAGGCTAGGGTGTGATGCGCCCCCCCCCCTCTCCATGTAAAACGTGTCTGTAATGAACACGGGCAGACATGGGTTGGGGGGGGGGGGGGGGCATTATTCTCTTTCTGCTACATTTATTCCTGAATATGCAACCAATGTGGATAAATGCACAGGAGCGGCTGTGTGTGTGTGTGTGTGTGTGTGTGTGTGCACGTATGAGAATGAGGTATGTTTTATGTGTGTGTGTGTGTGTGTGTGTGTGTGTGTGTGTGTGTGTGTGTGTGTGTGTGTGTGTGTGTGCATGTGCGTGCCTGTGTATGTGTGTCTATTGAGCTCAGGAGTGTGTGTGTGTGTGTCTATTGAGCTCAAGAGTGTGGGTGGGTGTGTGTGTGAGTGTGTGTGTGTGTGTGTGTATGTGGAAGGGGGTGTTGGGGGGGGGAAGGGTGTAACGTAAGCCAGGGATGTGAGATGATTCTGTTTTTCTGCCACGCTAGAGTGACGACTGGCAGAAGTTAGACGCGAGCGCGAGACACAAAAAAACATTCACATATGCACACACACACACACGCACACACACACACACACACACACACACACACACACACACGTGTTCACAAGCACATATGCGCCGATTTTTCCCTCTCCATTTTTTCTTTTCACATGACAATACAGACATGCACACACACACACACACACACACACACACACACACACACACACACACACACACACACACACACACACACACACACAGCTGCACACACACAGAATGTCTCCCGGTCTCCTTGTCATTATTATCTGTCCCCTCAAAAGCACCTCCATCGTTCCAGGAACACTCCGTGTGTTCCTAGGGAACCCGCAGGGCATCAAGCCGGGACGGAAACTCCTCACACACACACACCCTCTCTCCTGCCCTAACTCTGGTATCACTATACACCAAGACGACAACAACACAAACAGGATTTTATATGTCTGTGTGTGTGTGTGTGTGTGTGTAATTCTCTGTTTGTGTGTGCATGTTTTGTGAAAATAAACACCACACACACACACGCACACACGCACTCACCCACACACACACAACATTCACGCATACAGAATATATATATATATATATATCCCCATGCAAACACTGTGGCTGTTAAAGCGCCACAGAGGAGCAGCAGAATGCATGACTGAGTGGCGAGGGAAAAGTGTTTGCGGCGCGCTGGCCGGGCAGAGCGCCTCCTGTGTCAATTCGTTCAAAGCATCTCGGCTCAAGACCCACGCCATCTTAGGTAAGGGGAATAAATACATTGCGCTGGTGTTCGAACAAAAGCCCACGCCCCCCCCCCCCCCCCTCCAGTCGCCACCGCCGTGTGCTCGCCATCAAGAAAATGCAAAACCGCTTGGAAAAAAAGCGAACAACACAAAACAAAAACAGATGCATATTTTTTGGGACCGTCTTCCCCATCACGCAAAGAGGGTCGCCGCCGCCGCCGTGTTTTTTTGTCCGTACCGATTCGTATATTTTTTTTGTGTCGACAGCGACACGTCTTCGACCAGCCTCGCTCACGTGGCTCTTTGTGCCATCCGGGGGAAAAAACATGCGAGGGTTTCTCTAAGTGCATTTCATGCTCTTTAATTGACACCGTCGCATGTTAATTCCAAGCACGTCACGGATGTGTCACAGCGGTAAGCCGGCAGTGTCCGACCTCGTGTAATGTCGAATTACGTTCCCGCTGCTCATCGCCGTGACAATAGATAAGCTTCTCCTAGGCAACGCAAAACAGTGAAAAAAATAAAAAAATAAACCTGTGCTTGGTGATGTATTAAATGGGAGGGAAGTCAAATAACAGGTTCTGTATTACATTTTCAACACTTCCCCCGGTTCTGGGTACCACTTACTGTGTATCTTCCTCTCTCTTCCATTTGGCATGATTGTTACTCTGCCCTTCTTTTTTTTCTCCTCTCGAAATTTATAAATTCAGGTGTCTGACTATCATACAAATGGCTCTCCCCCCCCCCGCCCCCCCCCCCCCCCCCACACTCTCTCTTTCTCTATTGCCCTCTCACTCTCCGTCGCTACAAGGTAAGGTGCCATGTATCACAGCAGATGTTCAATTGGATGTTGAATCACAAATGACTGTAAGAACCACATTTGTGTATTTGCATATATTTTGGAGACAAGGTCCCCCCCCGTCGCTGTATAAAGGATCACAGAGGTACAGCCCTCTCTGGGAAGTCGTTTCAGCAGGAGGATACTGGCAACGGCAGATGGGAAAGGAAAAGAGAATCCACACAAATCACACCGGTTAAAAAAAAGAAATACAATTTAGGACAATGTAGAAGATTTTGCCTTGTCAGGGCCATTCAGAGGGTTTCCAGTGACTAGTATAGTGGAAAAACACTGCACTTTATCATACCTTGTCTGAACGCGGAGCTTAAGAGACAGAGGAGGAAATCTGTTCAATAGAGAGTCAGAGTTGGAGAACAACCGTGTCCATGCGCAGTTGTGTTGTAATCCGGCAGCCTTGAAGAACCGAGTTCTGAGCCTGCTACCCAAAAAAGAGGGAGCTGAGAAGACGACGAGATAAACATAGTTTCTGCACGAGCCTCCATTGCGGAGATACAAAAGAGCGACAAGATTGTGAGAGCCTAATGACGAGATATGTGGACATCAAGCACCCAGACATAACAACAGGAAAAGAGAACTTGTGGGCCAAGAGCAATCTGCCAGAGAAAGGGCCATTGTTGATTTTAATGGCGTGGTAATTTGTTAAGAATGTAGCTGCTGTAACTGCTAAGGAGAATATTTGATCTTTTTGTGTTATTGTGTGTGCTGAGAACTTAAAATGGCTGCAGCTTTAAAAGCAGCAGATTTTTCATCGCTTTGATAACAATGTGTATTGTATCTATTTAGGGTTGTTGGATCTTGAATTTTGGATTTTTAACTTTTTGTAAAAAAATGTTTTTGGAAATGTTTGTAAATACTAAAAGAATAATGTTACTCTCAATTGAGTCATCAGTGTGGCAATCAGGCCATTTCGTCTTTGTTCACACAGCTGTCATTGGTCACATTGTGGGTCAGCTGATCTTATGACCTATATATATCCCCTCATCAAATGGGTCTCACTATTTGCCTGAAGAAGACCCAATAGGGTCGAAATGTTGCTGTTAATTTTTTATTAAATTAATATGGGAGCTTAATCAGTGCTGCGGACATTACATTTCTTTCACTCTATATTACTTTATTTGTCCTGCACCTGGCCAGAAGGTGGGATGTGCACACAGCTACTTTTTTGTGCAGCTTTAAAAGCAAATAAAAGTAAAACTGAACGACTGGCAGAACCGTTTTTGCTAGCACTTTAGAATAGCTGAGACTCTGTCAAAGGGGAGTTTAGCGACAAATATGTACTACTCTTTTGCATTGGGACCTTCAAAAAGAAAAGCCGAAACACAGGTAAAGTGCCAATGTCTGGAAGGTTTGTTTGTGATTTCGATTTTGAATGCACCTTCTTTTACAGAGCAGGAGACTTGAGAATCAAACCCATGTCGTGAATATCAGAGCTGCTTTTATTACATTCTACACCTGATTATTGCCCCGTGTCCACAAACAAAGCAAAGGATGTTCTCCTTTGCTGTAACGCAGAAGAAATTTGATCAGTTATTATAAAGTTTGCCCTGGACAAGGACTGAAACCACATTTCAAGTGATATCCCGGTGCCCACATTTGCGAGAGCAATATAGGCTTTTCAAAAGACAATGCAGTTTTTAAATATTGCTTAGATTTAGCTAAAGTAATAGTGACTAAATTATAAAAATAAACATGATCTAATTAAATATTATTATAAATAGCCTGTGTAAATATGCCTCTGTCATTAAGCAATTGGCGGATGCTGCTACTTTTATGCAAGAGTTAATATAACTAATTAATACAAATTAAACGAGTAGCCTAGTTGTAAAGTGTAAATAATGATATTTCTAACAGAGTAATATGTCACAAATGTTGTTACTTTTTAACTTAGTAATACATAATATGTAGTAGCATAGGACCTATATAACTTATTAAGTAATGACAAAACTAAAATAAAAAGTGTAAGGCTACCCTTATTGTGAAGGATGGGTTTCTTCATTTTGTTGTGTTGCATTTCCAGAGTTGTTTGTTTTGTCCTTTGCTCTCCATTTGAATTATTTTAAGTTATAAAATCATACTTTTAGTCAACCAGAACAATATCAACCTTCACACGAAAATATATGTTTTCACGTTTAATATTGGTCGAAATCTTTGCTAAAGCTTAACATTACTTTATCTTTGCTAAAAGTTAATTAGCTTAACTATAGCTGTGTGAAATTATCTGGTGGCTAATTCTGAAGTTTAGTAACTGCATGGCTAATGTGTGTCTTTCTGTCTCTTACAGGCGGAATAATATATTTGAAACCATCTCTTTGTCAATGTCTTGTAAAAGATTGTGTGGAAAAAACGCATTGAACCTGAAAATGTGTCTCGTGTCTATTACTGCTGTGACTAGAAGCCTATGATTCATACTTATACAGAACTACAACAAAAACATCAGTTTCTTATTCAATATATATTTGTATGTATTTCATTTCAATAAATATTGATGTGCTGTATTAATATGCGTTGTGTCCATTTATTTATTTAGTTCATGAGTAGGCCTATCATTAACTTGATGCTGCTGCAATAGTACATACTTTACTGTGTGCTTTGTAAGACAGAATGTCCTCACTTTAGAGGCTAGGTTGTTTGAAGCCCCTTCCCATGTCAGTGTTGTGCAAGCTAGTGATTTTTGTTGTCTCCTGAGTCATTTAGCCTAACGTTACAGCAACTCTGGGATGATGAAAAGTGATATAATATCATAACCTCCTATCATGTGGGTTAAGTTTTTCTAAAAGGTCGGGATAGTCCGACACAACTGAAGAAAAACAATTGAACAAACCTGTCACACAATATTATTTATTTAGAGTTTGTGACCTGGCTTAAAAAAGATGTTAGTTTGGTACACCCAGAGCTGCTGACTATAATCATCGCCATGTTTATATAATTGTGATTTGTGCCTGTTGCTTAGATTTAGCTTATGTCATAGGAAGCTGTATTGTGAAGTGCTTTGAAAGGTCGGCGTCGACAGAGGTCACAGTTAAACATAATTGTACTTTGATCACCGCTCAAAAGGCTCTCCGAGCACCGCGCACAGGGCGGCAAGCGTCCCCACTAGGGGCCTGACTCCTCGGTCAGCTGAGATGGCGTTGTTATGAATTGCTTGCTTGTGAGAATTCATGTAGGAACAATGCTTTATCAATAATAAATTCAATATGCATTCACTCTACTCCCGCTTTGTATGGTACTCTTCTGACCACTGTTAACACCCTCCCCATTCTTTTCAACACACTTCCCAATGAGCGATCTGTTATTAGGTGGCTGTTATGTGATCTAGAGGTAAAACAGTTTACATTAGCGATCCCATGCCATCTGAATGAAAGGATGACAACGCTGGACAAGGTGGTGTACAGTAGAGATCTAGGCCTGCTTGTCTGTCAGTTGCGTCGGCCTCCTTCAGAACAGGGAACCGGTCAAAAGGTTAAAGCCTTGGGTTTATTTATATCCGTGCACATGTAAAGTCATGAAACAGGTAAACGAGTCAAGGTTCCGTATTCACTTATGGATAAAAGAAAACGAAAGAAAATCATATCACCAAAGTTAAATGATTGACGTCCTCATTAAAATACAATCCAGAGCCTTTTGAGCAATTTAAAAGCTACAATAATGATTGTAGTTTTCAAAAGTGTGTTTCATCAAATGGAACTGAATACATTTGAATACTTTTATGTAAAGAGACGTTGAATTTCACATTATAGAATGACTGCAATTTAGTGAATACAGTAATAATAACTAAATAAGTCATGATAAGTGGTCCCTTATATAAAAAGGAAGCTATGATCCTCTAAAGGTAAAAATATATAAACTAGATGTATAACCTTGATGTAACATTGCATTGCAGGTCTCTTAATGCTCCTCATCTTTCCAAAATCATTTGTTGATTTGTGATTATTATTTTTCGTTGGAGCTACGACTGCCCTTGTTTTTGTTTACCGTAACTCATGAAGTTAGCACACTGTCAATTCCCACTCTACAAGTGAAAAGTTACCGTTGGTCTCAGGTCACAGCAATAAGCAATAAGCAACGCACAAAATACTGGAAGAAAAACTGCAGGAAAAAGTACCTTGATCAAGGACAATTTATAAATGAGTGACTATTTGTTGGCAGCCATTAAAGCAGACATCACGCATCAAGTCATAATTAGATTACGTTGGAACAAAGAATGGTACACACCCAACAGGACACCAATTCATCTTAATGGACAAACAGACAAGCTACTGCCAATTCAGAATACTGGGCCCCCTAGTGGAAAGGTGACTTTGTAATGCATATTTGGAATGGATCACCCTTCATGGATCACCCTTCGGCGGCCATCTGCACGCCGACAGCGTCATTCTCAATCATTGTGTGTTGATCAAGACACCAAACCCCCTGCTCATAGTGCCTTATCCTCACATTGACATCAATAAAACAACAAACAAATTATATCTTTACATTGAGACCTATGCACTGAAGATTGTTCTATTTCTTCTTTGTGTTTCCTGAGCATTTGTTGGTACTGCTGGTGTCATTAGAAGACTGTGGAGGAAAGCACATATGCGCACACAGACACACAAACACCCACACAAGCACACACATCAAGACGATTGATTGACACACACTTTGGCTGTCTCATTTCAACACACACAAACACAGAGATGGCACAGACACTAAAGCACACACACATACTCACACACACACACACACACACACACACACACACACACACACACACACACACACACACACACACATGCACACACATGCTCACACGCTCACTTTGGCTGCAGGCGTTGCATTTCAGTGTTTCATTTGCTTGATTAAATCATATTTGCATATGGAAATGGGTTGAAGATGATATTAATATGTTATATTCAAAGGAGAATTACTTTCCCATATTGAAGCTAAATCAGGCGATGGCAATGAGAGTCAGGTGATGAGATTGAACTTTGCTCAGTCAGGGCCATTTTACACACACACACACACACACACACACACACACACACACACACACACACACACACACACACACACACACACACACACACACGAGCACACACTGTACACCTGGTGCACATACATACTCAAACTATAATAACTAAAATAATATTCAAAAAGTATGCGCAAATTTCACACACACACACACACACACACACACACACACACACACACACACACACACACAAGCAGGTCCTTAATATATATCCTTGTATAATCCATCCAGTGGAATGACTGCAATGTGGTGCTGAGCATGCACTAAGTTGCTTGTACTTATTTGTGCATGCGTGCATGTATGTGAATGTGCATTGCATTCTTAATACTGGTCTGCCTAAAGGTAACACTTTTGAATGCTTTGAAAATAATCCTACTTAATTCTCACATGTAAAAAATGTCTTGCATTTGGATGTGTCAGTATGATTTTTATGTGACAATTATGTGAAAATATATTAACGTATATAATAATAAAACAACATATATATACAATGAATGAAAAAAAAGAAAAAAAAATCTATTGCTATATCTGTTGCACAGAGAAATATTAGCACACATTCATAAAGGTATACAACAATATTCAATTTGTGTTCACATTTATTGTCACATTTGAAATATGTTTAAGGCATAAAAATCTGAATTACAGCAACGCACAGTTTCTTTGTGTTTGTTGACCTGTTCACGTGGGCCTCTGCAATCTGCTTCCACCTGCGGGCCAGACCCGGGCCTGCTGTCCCCCCTGACACAACGGACAGCAGGCAGAGGAAAGAGATCTGAGGGCCAATGTAGCTGACTCGCCCAGGTGGGAGTCTCTCTCTCTCTCTCTCTCTCTCTCTCTCTCTCTCTCTCTCTCTCTCTCTCTCTCTCTCTCTCTCTCTCTCTCTCTCTCTCTCCCTCTCCCTCTCTCTGTCTCTCAGAGGACCACTGCGGGACCTCCTCCTGAGCCAACTTAACTTATCAGGAGGCGCAGACCAAAAAGAATCAGGCTAATTAATTAAGAGCAGTATTAGTAGTAATGGGATATTATAATATAAATTGCTACATTCTGGAACCAATTTAATCCAATTACTGGAACCCCTCATGAATATAATACCTCCAAAATCACTCCGTCAGAGTCCAAAGGGAGATGTGTGTCTGACTATTAAGACCAAAAGAAAAGGGGGTTGGAGGGGTGAGGTGGTGGCTTTGGGTTGGGGGAGGATGAGGCCGGTTTCCCTTTTGTAAGAGTGAGCACCGATTGCGATTTAAATGGTTGAGAGCGGCTGTTAATTTGAGTAATAAAGCTAATGATGTTTTTTTTTCTTCCTATATGACATTTTGGGTCATTTACAACCTGAGTATTTTTTTTTTGTGTGGGTGGGAGATGGGGGAGAGAGGTTGAATTCCCTTGTGTTTTATAAAGGCAAAAGACAGCTCAAATCCCTCCCTTTCACTCTCTTTATCACACTCTGTCTCTGTCTCTCTCTCGCTCTCATTCTTCAAGGTATCTTCCTACTTTGAGAACGTCTGGACTAGACAAAAGAATACAATGTAGGTGGTTAAAAGCAGAGTTCACTGGTATGGACCACTGTTAATAAGGAGGTTGGATGGATTGAATCACCTCAAGCCGGAATCGTAGATAACTTTGGCTTTTCCACTTATCGTTTCAAGGGTATAAAATTGATGGGAAAAAGGAACATTTAATAGATAATCATTTTAACAAACTGTGTGTGTGTGTGTGCGTGCGTGCGTGCGTGTGTGCGTGTGTGTGTGTGTGTGTGTGTGTGTGTGTGTGTGTGAGAGAGATTTTATTATAATACAATATCCCCTAATGCCAGTGAGTATACAGTAATATTGCTGATAAACTAAGCTACTTTCTGATATTTCTAGATGACAGCCTTTTTGGTCGATGCTGTAAGACTTATTAATTTAAATTATTCCATCACTTTATAAACAGAAGTGTTAGAATTAACACTTGCACATCTATGTTGGGTATATTTATATTTATATTTATATTAGATGAAAAAATACATGCAGTGTTAGTGATAACATGGAGAATAATTATAGTAATGTATAAATCATTCTATGTTGTACCTTTTTAGGATTGTATGTAAGGTGATGCATGCAGGGTATGCAATAGTGGAGCTGGATCCCCTTGTTGGGGCCACAGTTCTAACAACAACCACCTATCCCCAACCAATTCCACAGACAACCTCTGGTGAGGAACTGAGCAGAAATTAATCAATAGAGTTGGGTGCATTTGGTAATTGAGCTGCTGCTGTTGTTGTTGAGATTATTGTTGTGTCTTTGTCATTGGATGCACAAAGCTATCTCTCACCTCACTGCCCAACATATTTATCCCATCCTGGAGAATAAAACAGAAATGAACAACTTTAATTGATGCACTACAACAGGTAGTGCAATCAATTGATTATATATCTGAATTACTAAGGGGACTTAAACCCAATATCAGTGTTGTGCAAGTTCACACTTCACATAATCTAGTTCAAAGTTCAGTTCCTACAAAATAAAATGAATAAATTCACGTTCATAGTTCACCAATTCAGTTTTGAACTAGTTCATGTTCGTTAACTGTTTTTTTAAAAACCGAAGAAAAACTGTGGGAGTGAGTATTCTGTGCTTATCTTTTAAAATGAATCCTCTCCATTACCAGCTGCCCATCACTACAATCTCAAATTGTTGTGCATATTATTTATGCACCTGTTTCATTCATCACAACTAAGGCAGTAGCTATATTTAATAAACATGTCATCTGGACCCAAGCATCAATCAGAATGTCACAAAAAAAGTTCTTTCATTAAAATGTTAAGTTCAGTTCAAAGTTCATAGAAAAAAAGAAGTTGTTCAATGAACTAGTTCTTTTGAACTAGTTCATGCACAAAACTGCCCAATATATGGATGACAACTTGCATGTCTGCCAATCTGGCCCAGTCCTGACTGGAACATGGCAGAATGTCTGTGGTTACTATCGGGCCCTTAACACCCCGCAAAACGAGAAGCAGTGGCCAAGCTCAGTATTTGGGGGTCATCTGCTTCTCAGCGGTTGACCAGGAAGAGGCCAGTCATGTGCAGTAGTTTGCCTTCCAAAGTGATTGATCCTTATTTTACTCTTGCAGCTCCGGGTCCTTTCCCCTTGTGTCCACTGCCTGTTTAGAAATGTATTTATGTTGCATGTCGCGGCCTTAATAAAACGCCTAGCATAAAACTGCAGCTAATGGTGGGCTAATCCAATTCCGACATGAGCAACTTTATGAATTGAAATAACTCAACAGACTGTCTCAGTGCTCTGTCCCTCTTGGACATAACTCAGGGAACACTGGGTGTGAGCTTCTGTGTGTGTGGGTGTGTGTGTGTGTGTGTGTGTGTGTGTGTGTGTGTGTGTGTGTGTGTGTGTGTGTGTGTGTGTACACGTGTGTGCACTTATTCAGCAGATATTTAGCTGCCTTGATCATTTGCTTGATAATATTTTCGCTGCAACAACCCTGTATTGGTTTTGAAGCTACGCAATGTGATCCATTTAAAACCAAACCTACCATGAGGAGAAATGGAGAGGGGGGGGGGGGGGGGGGGGGGTTAACTCTATTAAATTATTTAAAGGTAATCAACTTATTTCTAATGTGCAATGAACCAGGAAAATAATGTGTGCACGAGTCGGGTTGGTGGCAAAAACAATGGGCCTCTCTAAATATACATAAATATATATATATATATATATATATATATGTATATATATAACACAGGTCTCATGTCAGACAGAAGTAATTAAGATGTGGTGTGCTATTAAATGGATTTCTCACTGATCACCAAACAAGGTTTTAGCCTGTGCACCACACTCAATTATGTTAACAGAACCCAGTATTTGTACAGGCAATGCTTTGGCTTCAGTATGCATTGGTGTACACAGTGTACACTTATGATTTGGTAGGACAGAAACAGAGAGAGAGAGAGAGAGAGGCAAGTCAAAAAATAAATAGTGCGTGGAAAGAGATAGATAGATAGATAGATAGATAGATACTGTAGATACAGTAGATATATACATATATATATATATACATACATACATACATACATATATATATATATATATATATATATATATATAGAGAGAGAGAGAGAGAGAGAGAGAGAGAGAGAGAGACATAGATACATAGATACATAGATACTGTAGATCCAGTAGATCCAGTAGAAAAAGTCAGGAATATTATTTTTTTGCCATGTTTAAAAAACCATGAGCTTTTCTGGTTGAGCCGTTGTTTGTGTGGTGTCGTGTACCCACCTAAGTGTGTGTGTGTGTGTGTGTGTGTGTGTGTGTGTTTGTGTGCTGTCATCTTGTTTATCAACACATTTATGCATTTACACTCTCTCACACACACACACACACACACACACACACACACACACACACACACACACACACACACACACACACACAGCCCGTGCGTGTGAGTCTCCTGCTGTCTTTACACCCATCCTATTGCTTTCTGGAGTTTTTGGTGGAGAAATCCTCTTGATTTGGCCGGTCCCCCAGGCTACAGCCTATACACAGCAGATGTTCCACTGAAAAAGGCCATGAATGTTTAATCATTTGTGCTATTGATGCCGTCTTTTTTGTTTGTTAGCGATTGGGAGTGAGTGTCAGGGTCTTATGTGTCTATTTTTGCATCCGTGCACATGTGTGTGTGTGTGTGTGTGTGTGTGTGTGTGTGTGTGTGTGTGTGTGTGTGTTTATGGATGCTTGTCTCCGTTGTGTGTTTTTCTGTGTGTGACAAAAAAACAAGCCTGAATAGGAATGCATTTGTATGGTGGGTTCTTCATGCCTTTGTGTAGGTGCGTTTGAATGAGTGAAATTCAAAGACTTTGCATTGTTAATGTCAGGCATTCCTCAACAACCTCAAGCGTCACATCTTGAAGATGAAACAACCAAATAAATGTATGATAAATAAAGTACAACAACAAAAGTACCATTCTGACGCATTAGTTGCCGTTCATCATGGGGACAAACATCAAATCAACCCCATTCTCTGGTTGCTCTGCTTGAAATACAAAGTCAAAATCGACTTTCTCCCCAGAACGTGGATGCACAAACTGTGATGTGTTGGACTTAAAGCTGCTGCTTTAGTATTTGAGCTGACAGCTAGATTTGATCATAATTAGACAGCCTGCCGTGGGCCTTGATTGGCACGGTAATTGGATTGTCATTGGGGCTGAAAAGCTATTATCTTTAGATCATGCCCCATGAAATTTGTTGGAAAAACTTCTGTAGCCGTCATTAAGTCGGCCATCTTGGGGGGGCCCCTTTGCAAATGAGATTTTTTCTGCAAAAGCAGCACCACCAGCAGCACCAGCAGTGTGAGAGGAAGAGAGAGAGAGAGAGAGAGAGAGAGAGAGAGAGAGAGAAATAGAAAGAAAAGATACCTGTGTACCGCTGGGACCCTTAGATCCTGTGAATCGCAGCAAAGACAATCTGGGCGCTATTGATTAATGATATTAGCATAGCGGGGAGCGCTTTCTCAAAAGCGGCATGCTGCGTTATTGCCCATCCCTCTCTCGCCCACTCGCTGCTAGCAGGAGGGGAGTGAGAGAGGGAGAGGAAGAGGGAGAGGGAGGGGAAGAAAGCAAGGGAGTAGGATAATGAGAGAGAGGTGAGGCGAAAACGAGTGTGACGGTGGAAGTGAGACAATAGAAATATGGAGAAACTGGTGTGTGTGTGTGTGTGTGTCACACAGTGTGGGTGTAGGTGTTGGGAGGGGGGTATTTTGATTGGCAATTGTTTATGTAAAGTATCAGGTGTCATATAGCTATACACATTCTCTTTCTCTCTTTCGCTCTCTCTCTCCCTTGCACATACTTTAGCAGTGCATTATGCAGTAATGAATATGAGGTGAAAATATGAGGAGGTGAACAAAAAATAGAAAAACAGATGAGGAGTGGAGGCAGTGGGAGAATTAAGTCAACCAAACTGCAGGCTGACGGCGGAACGAAAAAATATCATTTTAATTTCAATTTGAAAAGCATCCTTGTGTCTCACTTTTTCACCATTCTTACTTTCACTTACTTTTATTTTTACATAGCGTTAAGAAAATAAAGTTGTAAGCTATGTGTGTGTGTGTGTGTGTGTGTGTGTGTGTGTGTGTGTGTGTGTGTGTGTGTGTGTGTGTGTGTGTGACTACTGAATTACTGAATCTAACTTTTACACCTTTCCAAGCCCGTCCCTCCACAACATGGCCCCTGTTACCCTTACCTAGTGCCTGGAGAGGGGAAAAAAATGCATTTCATTCTAAATTACGTCAATATGACACTGTGTTACACATGAGGGAATACTCTGTGTGGTTGAATGTGTTGTTTGCGAAGGATGAATGAGTAACTTTGAGAAATCTCTTGAGTGTGTATGTGTGTGTTTGTGTGTGTGTTTGTGTTTGTGTGTGTGAGTTTCAGGTCCACTAGAGAGAAGAAGAGTATTGTAATGTCGATGATAAAAGAAGGAAGTATTTTATGTGTGTTTATGCCTGCGCAGGCACCCGATGTATTGGGCAGACAGCCCTTGTCTTAATGAATATGATGTATTAGAGAGTCTGCATGCATACCTGGAGGCTTGGTTTACGTAATAAAAAATAAATGGACCTTTCTCCCTGTGTGTATGTGTGTGTGTGTGTGTGTGTGTGTGTGTGTGTGTGTGTGTATGCATGTCTGTGTGTGCGTGTGTGTGTGCTGCTCTCTAACGCTAATGTTCAACCGTATGTGTTTGTGTTTTGATGTTCAATGCTAATGTTCAACTGTGGTGTGTGTGTGTGTGTGTGTGTGTGTGTGTGTGTGCGTGTGTGTGTGTGTGTGTGTGTTGGTGGTTAATACTAATGTGTGACTGCGTGTGCACTTGTATACGCACGTACGTGTGTGCGTGTGCGTGTGTGTATGTCTGTGTGTGTGTGCGCATTTATGTGTGAGAAAAGTGCCTGTTGAAAGGCACTGTTGATCATGCTCTATCAAGTGGCATCTGAATTTGCATTCAGACCGACGTGTCATTATTCAGAGAAGTTGATGTCCACAGAAACACATTAGACCTCTCCCTGCTTTCCCCCGAGAGCATTCCCAGCAGCAGCAGCGGCAGCAGCAGCAGCACTGCACTGCGCTGGTCTGAGAACCTGGCCAGCAACCACAACATGTCCACATGTAAATTGATATCTAGGGAAAATGCCCCATTAACTTTTTCATTAATGGTCATAATGCGTTGTGAGTGTCATCTGCCGAGCGGTGAGTCGCTCCTGAGCGCCGGCCGCCGGAGCACGTGCACGTCACCGTGTATCCAGGAGTGTCCAAAATAGAAAACCCTGTCGCACACCTCCGTACAAAGAGATGCTACTTCACTCACGCGCGCACACACACACACACACACACGCGTAAAGCACAAAAAACGACTGACACACGCAACACATGCACATGCACAAAGACACGCTGGAAAATGGGTGTAGATACCGTGAACACCACAAAGGTGTTGTTGTGGTATCGAGTAACACACACAGACACACACACACACACACACACACACACAGACACAGACACAGACACAACAACACACGCACACGCATGCACGCATGCTCATACGAACGCACACGCGCACACGCACAACACACCACGACACTCAAGTATACTAGTACACACTAGTATAGACGCAGATAAAGACGTCCACAATATAAGTGTTTTGGTGTTCTTTGTCTGCATATCCACTCAAGTGGCTGGACATGAATCTACTCTCAAGCCAGATGCATATATATCAGCTGCTTAAGCCAGCACCGCAGGGGGACAAACCGGGCCCGACGGAGTCCTTTTTCACGTCTTTTTTGACTGATGCTGAGAAACCCACGGGTGACAGGGACTGCGCTGGGCTTCTGAGGAGGGGTTGGTGTCTGTAAGTCGATGCTGGAGTGATGTACTTGTGATCAGGGTTTCCTTGACATTAATGCCCAGCCTAGCAGGCAGCCATCGTCTGCTAATGCACTTAACAAAACTTACTCCCACATGCACGCACGCACACGCATGCACGCATGCACGCACACGCAACAACTATTTAGTATCAGAGTAAGAAGGTGTTGAAAGCACTTGACACTTGAGTGCTCTTACTCAAGTACTGTACTTAAGTGCAATTTTAAGCCACCCCTCCTAATCCTCTATGGATGTTTTTAAAAAATACATTTATACTTCAATATATTCTGAAGCAAATTGTAGACTCAAAGAATTGATTATATATTTTTATATATATACTGAGTAAAATATTGGGCTGAGCTATTGTTTTTGTAATCTCTTACATAACAAAAACAAACAAAACTGCTCATGTCTTGAAGATAACTCAATAAAGGAAAGATTTGGTTAAACTTAGATGAAGAATTATAAACATTGTAAGGAAGAATTGTAAGGACCGTTACAGGAGTATCCAACCTATTTCTACATTTGCTTTGGTAATTATTGGTATTTATTTATTCATTGTGACGAGTTGCTTCCTTGCCATAACGTAGATTGATTGCAAAAATGCAATTTTCACGCCGTTATAATTCAATTTCATATTATCTTATTTCAACTCCATTACATAAAACATATTTTACCGTCACCACTATGTGACTCCTACACAATTTTAATTTGGGAGACGTTTCGGTTAAATAATTCAAGACATTAAACCATTTTTATGAATCATTTTGAGAGAGGACACGTATCAGTCTATTAAAGGAACTTTAGTGCTGTTGACATGGCAACGGCAAGAGAATCTTCCACCGGCGGCGGTTCAATTGGGATTAACGTATCCTAATTACTGTGTGATATTCAATTCCTAGTAGAATACAAATACAAACGCATTAACATAAACATATGTGAAACTATGGCTGAGTCTTTCTGCGCTACTTTACACTTGTTGTAAATATACCCCGTTGCCCCCCTACCAACACACATCCGTTAGATTTGGCAAAAGCACGGATCTTGAAATAAAATAATGACAGGCAACAAGAAGACATAATGTGGATGTTTCATGCATAAACTTGGTGATATAAGGGGAAGTATTAATGGAGTGAAATGTAGTGCCTTCAATTAGGATAGAGTGCCTTCCAGAGATGTTGTGAGTCTCACACACACACACACACACACACACACACAGGCGCACACACACACACACACACACACACACACAGACGCACACACAAACTTGTGAGACAAGGTTTCTCATCAGTCAGTAGGACCCCCTGTAGTTGGGACACCAGGGTGTGTGTGTGAGTGTGTGTGAGTGTGTGTGTGTGAGTGTGTGTGTTTCGTTGTGTTTGAGGGTGGAACATTCAGAGCCAAATTTTCTTCCAACACTAACGGCGGGTGCCAATAAAAAAACAAAACAACAACAACCCCCCCCCCCCCCCCCCCCCCTTTAAAAGAGAGGCGAAAGGCATCGCTGAAAGAGCACAGAGAGCACAAAGGGAAGTGAAAGGCGAAAGAGAGAGAGAGAGAACGACGGAGTGAGAGAAAGAACAAGAGCGGGAAATCAAAGATAGATAAACAAATAGAATCATAAAAAGGCAGGCGCGGCGGTGCGGTGGTAATTCTCCGGGAGTTCATTAGGGGAGAGACGGCAGAATGAGAGGCGCAGAGCTAAACTGTGGATGACATTACCTCTAATGTGGCCCCCCTGCCGGCTTTGTGATAGGGTGGCCCAGGCCGCCGCAAATAGGGTTTTTTAGCATGACGCTACGCTAAGCGAAGACAAACTATCGCTAAATAGGATTTTTTTTCCCCCTCATATAGCATGGACGCGCTTTTTAATACGGCAGATATCTCCGAATGTTTTTGTTTTATGAGTTTTGCCGCTCGTACTGCCGGGGGTATTCCACAAAGTACATCATTTGCGCTTTGGGGAATGACAAAGTTTTCAAGGCTCTAAGAGTCCAAGGCTTTAAGAGTTACACACTTCAACACAGCGCGAATGTAGAGACCACTATCACACTACTCTAATTTTGTCGGTCTAGATTAAAAACTCATACAACTACCATGACTTATATCTAGAATGATAATATTAATAGCAATTGAAACATGCATCATCAATTGTAATTGAGAGCTTTTTGTGTTGTTGTTCGGTGTTTCTATCGTCATCGAGATCAAAGGTTTGGGCTACAGTGAATCTAAAGTGCTCTCCTTAAGCAATTGCTTGATGATTCCCCATTATCAACTGCAACGCTGCTTGCTCTACGTTAACACTCTTGAAGGGGGGAAATCATGCATCGCGGAGTGTATGATCAACGTTGATCAGAAACATCGACAAGAGAGGAGCGTATCATCCGAGTATCATCTGAGTATCATCTGAGGATTATCCGCCGGAGCCGTGAAGGATCCATCCCTGCGATTTGTTGTGAAACGCGGCTTTGTCCGTAAACAGATTCATCTTCTACCTTAAGCGATGTGTGGCAAAGAGGAGGTGTATTTGGCAGAATGCATTTAGTGGATGAAACGCGTTGTTGTGACAAGTGTGGTAGAAAACATACCAAGCCAAAGGCTATCTCTGGTTTGTTTGTTTTTTTCCACGCTATTGTGTACATGAGAGAGTAAACGATTTCTGTTTTCAAATACTGTGTAAGTGTGTGACAACTGACAAGGCTTTTTATTTACTTCTATTTTTTTCTTTTCCTGTAAGCCGGTATCTCACGTTGCCTGGGGCTCTTTCTGTATGTGTGTGTGTGTGTGTCTGTTTTTTTTGCGTGTGCGTGTGTGTGTGTGTGTGTGTGTGTGTGTGTGTGTCTGTGTTTGTGTGTGTTTCTCAAAAAAATTCTCATCCATTTCTGCCTCCTCTCTCACTTTGTTCGTTCCTCTTTCTTTTCACTATCTCCGGGCGCTCTCCCCTCTCCTTAGCCTTTCCCTTCCCCTTTTCATCTCTCTTCTCCCTTTCGCTCCTCCCTCCCTGCCTTCCTCTCCTCCACTCACCTTTGCTTTCCTCTCATATCTTCTCCTCTCCATCTTTCTCTCCTCATTTCGACTCCTCTCCTCCTCTCCACTGCTCTCCCGTACTCTCACCCCTCACCTCTCTTATCCACTTTTCTCTCTCTTCTATCTCCCTCTCTCCTCCTCTCCTTTCCTGCCCCATTCTCCTCTCTTCTTTTCCCTTCCCCTCCCTCCCGCCCTCTCCTCTCTCCACCTTTCTTCTCTCCTCTCCTCTCTGCTCTCCTCTCACTCCTCTCCTCCCCTCTCCTTTCCTGCCCCATTCTCCTCTCTTCTCGTTCCCTCCCCTCCCTCCCGCCCTCTCCCCTCTCTGCCCCTCCTCTCTTCTTCCCTCTCTGTCCCTCCTTTCCTCTCCTCTCCTCTCTTCTCCGCCCCTCTCTCCTCCCCTCCTCTCCTCCCCTCTCTCCTCTCACTCCTCTCCTCCCCTCTGAGTCTGTGTAATTGCTCTGATATCTCAGAGTCAGAAGAGTCCGGCGTGCGTCCAGAGAGGACCAGTCCGCCTCTGGTGTTATTCCTGCCAGTGCTGCTGCTGCTGCTGCTGCTGCAAGTGCTTCTGCTGCTGCTGCTGCTGCTGCTGCTGCTACCGTTCCGTGGCAATGGGCCTTAATGAACAGCCGGGGCCCGCTGCCCTCCAGCAGCACTTAAACTTTAAAACATCTATTATGGAGTCCCAGGGTTCACTAAAATAAAGGGAAGGAAAACAAGCTGAAAGGCTAATGCTGACCTCTCATGGAGTTTTGCCCTCTCTCTTTCTCTCTCTCTCTGTCCTAATCCTTTTTTTTATTTGTCTAAGCGTGTGTGTGTGTGTGTGTGTGTGTGTGTGTGTGTGTGTGTGTGTGTGTGTGTGTGTGTGTGTGTGTGAGTGTGTGTGTGTGTGTGTGTGTGTGTGTGTGTGTGTGTGTGTGTGTATTCTGGCTGGGCGGGGTCATGATGTCAAGGGAGGTTTAATAGCAAATAATGAAATAATAGCCCGAATGCCCAACCACCGGCCCCTTACTTGTGTGTGGTGATAATGAGTTGGATGTGTAAGTTGGATGTAATGTGGAGCTGGAGTTTGTGGAGGGATAAGTTATGCTAACCTCAACATGCTCTCTCTCTCGCTTTCCCTTTCTCTCTCCCTATCTCCCTCTCTCTCGCTCTCTCTCTGTGAATAAAAATTGAAAAGGCCATTATACTCCATCACCTCCACCACGCAGGGTGTCATCGCCATCACTGCAGTGTCAAGTGTCTTATTTCTGTATTAGTGGTGGGGAGATAAGTATATGTGCGTAAAAGAGAGAGAGAGAAAGAGACAG
Source organism: Micromesistius poutassou (assembly GCF_964030765.1). Classification (NCBI taxonomy): domain Eukaryota; kingdom Metazoa; phylum Chordata; class Actinopteri; order Gadiformes; family Gadidae; genus Micromesistius; species Micromesistius poutassou. The sequence continues at coordinate 12,406,219 of NC_140277.1, forward strand.
GGGAAATATATGTATATATATATATATATATATATATAGAGAGAGAGAGAGAGAGAGAGAGAGAGAGAGAGAGAGAGAGAGAGAGAGAGAGAGAGAGAGGGGGGGGGGGTGGACTATGTATGCAGGAACTGTAAGTCAGAGAGTGTGTGTGTGTGTGTGTGTGTGTGTGTGTGTGTGTGTGTGTGTGTGTATGTGTGTGTGTGTGTGTGTGTCAGAGTGAGTTTAGTGTAGAGGTCCTAACTACAAGTGTGAGTGGGCCCTACTCTGCTCTGGACAAACTTCCCTCACTCTCTCTCCATGTAATGGATGCCAGTGGAGATTTACATGAGCTGTGAAGGTGACGGTGGTTGGCCTTCAGCAAAGCGCTGAATTTCAATGAGGGCAAAGTGTTTGGCAAGAGATGGACACACGCGGATCAAACATGCTCTCTTTTTTTAGTTCTTCCAGTAAACTTGTGTTCATCCCGGGCTGGATTCTGACCCTCTCTTTGAGTGCGTAACAAACCGACTTTAGATTTGAAGTATCGTGGAGGACCTACCAAGAACCTCCGCAAGTGTTAGTTCAGTCGGTTCATATTACATTATATCAGACGATTGTGCAACTTATGATCTTGTTGTGAGGATAACAAAGCAAAAATTTGGCCATCACTTCTACTCTCACCAGCACAAACGGATATATGAACTTCCTCACACACTTTCTGTAAAGAGTTTTTTTTAAATAATGGATTCTTAGGATCAAAGCGTCAGAACAGCCTTGGGACATTTATCTTTAACAATGATAGAATGGATTCCTATTTTTTGCTGTGATTGGTTAGTGTGCAAAAAACAACAACCTTGAATCGCGTCAGCCTTGCTCTTTGACAGCAGAAGTCAGGTGTTTGGGGGTTAAACGGGACGGGAATTTGTCCTCGCAGTGCTGCCGTGGCAACGCTAACAGTGGGACGGTTCCTCCGCCACCGCCGCCGCCGCCGCCACTGTTTTGTAGCACGCGTGTTGAGTGTTTTGTCAAAAGTAGGCGAGTTTTGCTTGCCTGGTAGATCTGTGTTCTCCCCGGAGACCGGTGGCCTAGTAAAAGACAGCAGTTGCTCGACATAATTAGACCGGGAAGGTCCTTGTAAACTCATTAATATCTTACCCGAGTAGAGAGAAAGAAAAAAAGAACATGCGAAGGAACGTAGCCAGTGGAACATCTTTAGCAAGAAGGCTATAGGGCTTGATGATGGGGGGACGGGGGGGACGGGGGGGGGGGGACGGGCTCCTCCTCTGCTCTAGTCGGTCTGGTAGGAGAATGACGAAGAGGAGGAGGAGGAAGATGTGTGGGGTGAGGTGACAGTGTTGCATGTGTTCCATTTGCTGTGAGGGGAAGAACGAAAACATAATGAGGTTGAACGTTGAACCAGGCTAATTTAGTCTCCCATTCATTAATGCCGTGCATCTCATTTTAATTTTGAAATCAAAACCAAATCGGAATGAATGCGATTGGTTGATTCTGCGCGAGATGCCCTGACAATCATGGTTGGTTTAATTCATCAGAACTGTTGCAGATACGCTACTTTAGATTACGCCATTTTCAAAGGGTGAACTAGTACAATATATGCTATGATCAAACATAAAACAGTAAACACAAAACCACATTTAACAGATGCTTGGGGATGGAACTAATGGTCAAATTGAAGTCTAAATCTATTATTGACATTTCATGCTGGGAGGGGATTCCAAGGAACTGAGCAACAATAGCATGAAAAGCAAGATGAACATTTATTTCTACAATTTAGAAATTATTTTATTGTTTATTGTTTAGTGGTGGATCCCCATTGGTTGACGCAGAAGCGGCTGACTAGTCTTCCTGGGGTCCAACTAAAATCAGAACATACAAATAATACATCATCAATCACATGTTATACATTCAAATACAGTAAAAGTAACAGTAACATCAGATTACAGATATAAAAACATAGTTGTAAATACAAATAAAATAAGCATCTGTACACAACAGACTTAAGTTTAGAGCATGCAGAATAGTACAGTGTAGAATCGTCAGCGTATAGAACCATAGTGGATTTATGAATAACAAGAGGGAGATCATTCGGAAAATTGAAAATAAAAGCAGACCCAAACAACTTCCTTGTGGCAAACCACAGAGTTCTGAATGATAAGTAATTCTCCAACCAAGAGATTGCCATAGGTCCAAAACCATAGTGTGTACGTTTTTCAATCAGCAACTTCAATCAGGTCAATAAGGTCAAATGCAGCGCTGAAGTCCAACATGACAGCACCAGATAACAATGAATTGTCAATCCCCCTTAACCAATCATCATTCGTCATTTTTACCAAGGCTGTGCAGGTGGAATGGCCCTCTCTGTAGGGATGTTGTGCATTACTTATCAAATCATTCTTAGACATATAATCATGGATTTGGTTATATACAATCCTTTTTTACTCAGTTTTACTCAGAACAGGTAGGATTGTTATAATCGTTATTATTGTTATAATCCTAATTTCTTACTATCATGTTGAGCACTATCAATCCTTTGCTGATAAAATTCTCTCTTTTTTACTCATTTCACTTTCGTAACTTGATTCCTTATTTTACAATATGCACTTTTATGATTGACCAGAACCAGAGGCAATATAGCATCTTTTTACCTCATCTCTTCTTTAAGTTCTTTAACTCATTATCAATCCAGGGAGCTCCTTTAGGCTTGACAGTGAATTTCCGAAGTGGTGCATGTTTACAATGGGTGCAAACAAATCCATAAAAATATTCAACTATTTTTCAGCATCAGGTTAATCACAAACTTTAGACCATTGAGCATACTTGATATCTTCTAAAAAAGCATTGTCGCTGAAATTCTTATAAGACCTAGCACAGATTATCTTTGACTTTGCTTTTGGGATTTTTGACTTTCTGGATACAGCAATCAGGTCATGGTCACTGCAGTCAACTGACAACGACATTACCTTGAACACATGTCTGGCACATTTGTATAAATATGATCTATGCAGGAGGATGATTGAGTTCCATCTCTATACAGAGCATTCCTAGTAGGTATGAAACAATTTAACTCAGATGACTATTATTAGTATTGGTATTGGTCATATAAAGCAATATTTTCTTCATTTCTTTATCTTCTAACCAGTTCACATTAAAATCACCAAGACAGTAAATTTCTCTATTTTTATATTATTTTTACTCTATTGTGTTGTGTAGACATAATGAGGTAAAATTGGAGTGATGGAGTGACTAAAAACGAATGATGTGACCCCATCAAATCGTTCGTTTTCAGTCACTCCATCTAAATAAATTGAGAAGCAATGAGGATGGTTCCATAGAGAAGGGGTTCTGTGAAGTGGAACTTGTTTTTAAAGCGCAGCATGCAAAATAAAAATACAAACAGTATTGCAACAATGTAGAAATTGTATTTTTAAACAAAATTAACTTATATTCATAAACTACCAACATATGGTAAAAAAATAATAATTAATGCACGCAAGCTTACAGTCAAACATACACAAAAAAGGCAAATATATGCATTCATAAATACCCACTCCCTCATACCAAGGGCAAAACTACTTGTGCCCCATTTATAATGTGAGAAGTGAATATGACGATGGCTGTGGATGGAGAAGCTCACCTCACCACTCACCCCTCCTGGTCCACTATCAGCCCTGATCTGCTTTCACAGTGGACCTCATCACGCAGATTAAAACCAGTTAATGCACTCCGGGGCGATTTGGTCAAGATCACGAGGTAACACACGCAGACACACACACGCACACACACACACACACACACACACACACACACACACACACACACACAAACTACATTAGGCAAACAATGTGTCTGTATTTCGGTGTCTGCACAGGATGTCCAATAGAAAGGTTTTCAGTGGATTACTTTTGGCCTAAAATGTTTATGAGCCAGGTCATTAACCTTGCATCTCTGTCCCCTCATGTGTTACTTAACATTTCTAAATCTGGAGCCTGGTAACCGAGCTCATACGTTGATGAGTGTATTTGTATGTGTCTATTTGTGTGTGCAGGTGCATGTTTAAATTGTGTGTATGTATTTGTTTAGGTGTCTTCTTGTGTGTTTATTTATGTGTCCCTGTGTGAGTATTGTATGTCTATATTTGTAGGTGTGTATGTATGTATGTATGTATGTGTGTGTGTGTATGTATATGTTTGTTATTGTGTGTGTGTGTGTGTGTGTGTGTGTGTGTGTGTGTGTGTATTTGTAAGTGTGTATGTATCCTTGTGGTCAGTGTGTGTGTGTGTATGTATGTGTGTGTGTGTTTGTGTCTGTGTTTGTATGTGAGTGTATGCGTGTGGTCAGTGTGTGTGTATGTATATGTGTCATTGTGTGCGTGTGTGTGTGTGTATGTTTGTATGTGTGTATGCCTCTGGTCAGTGTGAGTGTATGTATGTTTGTGTCAATGTGTGTGTGTGTATGGTTGTTAGTGTGTTTTTGTGTGTGTGTGTGTGTGTGTGTGTGTGTGTGTGTGTGTGTGTGTGTGTGTGTGTAGATTGTCTCTTATTGCCTTGGGCTTGCTCAGACTCGCCCCCTAATTACTCCCTGAAACGGAGGCCACTGCTCCTCCGATGTGCTATCATCGTTTTAAATTTATTTTGATTGATTTGTGTCAGCCTTAACTATGCTTTGGGCCCTGTGGTCGATAAATAAAGATCAATACTTTAATGTTTTTCCTCTGAACCTTTATTAAAAAATAGATTGCCTATAAAGAGGGCCGCATTACGGGGGTGTAGGGGGTATGGGGGGCGGGGCTGGAGTGGAGGTGAGCTTACTTCCAATGCATGTCAACTGGAATCTAATTGAACAACATTGAACTGTCGGAGATTAGTCCAGGGAAGCTATGAAGCCTGGGGAGGGGCCAAGGGTGGGGTGGGGAGGCTGGGTGATGGTGAGAGGGAAAATAAAGTTGCTCGGAGATACAGAGTCCAAGTTGAAGTTTCTCACTTACCTAAGTCTAGCCCTACAAACTCATCGCAGTTGAGGGGCTCAGGTCATGATTATATATTTTATACAGGGGCGGTGTCAGGAATTCCAGGCCTCCCGGCAAAATATCACATTGGGGCCCACTACCCTATTGCTACTCCAGAGGCTGTTAAATGTTTAACTAGGCAGTTGGTGGTAACCATAAACTGCAGTCTAAACTAGGATCCCCTTAAGGAATAACAAACTAACTGGTATGCAGACGGGTCAAGTCTGGAAATACATTTTTTTTTCAAGTCTAGTTCAGTTAGAAGAAATGACTTCTATTCCCCCAAAAAACAACATAGTTGGTTCAGTGTTGGCCGAAACAAACATCGCACTGCTCTTTGAACGTTAGTCCTGGAATGCTATTTAATATTCCTGAAAGAAGTCAAAAAGCTGTGGAATCTGTTAAAAGGGTTGCACACTGGACCTAGGACAAAATAGCAAAGAAAGCAAAACAAGCCATCGGGTTCCAGAAAAAAGAAATGTACAAAAAAACATGGAACATATTCATACACACATGTGCATGAATAGTCATACCCGAGCTAGGCTGAATAGCAGTTTTCCGGCTCACCTTGCAGGCTCTAGTGGCACAAGCGGTAAGCAAGGTACTAATAAGTCAGTAAATTATAAAGCAATGTTGAAGTTGCGAATTCCAGCCTCATCGGGAGCACATATTTAAAATGTCTTCTATGCTTTTATATAATAAACATTTATATGCTATATTAAACGTGTGTTTCCTCATATCGGGTGTCCGACGAACCCAATGCAATTAACCCACCCAAAATAGTCCAGTGCTTCTCGACTGTTATTGTACCAGTCTTTTGGCCAGAGAACAGAGGGCCAGGTTAAGCCCTCAGTGCCAGGGCAGGGAAGGGTGTGGTGAGATTAAAAAGCTCTTAGGCCTATTGTTATTTGTGTAACCGGCTTGGACATTGTCTGAGTCATTCATAGATGTCCTCTTAAAACCTGTCATTCACCGTCATTCCTGAATCCATGACGTGATTAACATTGCTAGGCAGAAACAGATTATGGGGCATTAGGGGGTGGTTTTGAATTTGTTAATACCAAAGATTTCTAATGTTTCTTTTTGTAATGGCTTCTTTTTGTAAACTTTTTGCTACAATGCTCTGTTTTGTCTTTTTTGTTTAATCTGTCACGTCATGGATTCGGAAACACTTAATTCAAATTAGTTAAAAATTCCTAATTTTGCCGCAATGGATTAACTGTCTCTTTTATAATTTAAACCATGATTTACTTATCCCTGATTTAAATATGTGATTTATACCTTTTCTCAATTACTAATCGGTATAAGAAAGTGTTATTGTCTCCTGCCAAAATCTCGACAATGACGATGATAATTAAAACTCAATCTGTCCAGGTAGGTATCAAAACATAACACTGAAAAGAGCCAAAAAATCACGGCTGCTCGATTTAAATCCCTTAATGCATGATACCGTCGGCCTCGTTGCAATTCTCCATTTCTCAAAAGCTCACTTAAAGGAGAGGGATTTAGCACAATACCTGATCCCTGAGGACAGAACGAGGAGAGCTCATCGTCTGCGTTTCAACTGAAGATATTCAGATGTTTTGATATTATGCGTGTGTGTGTGTGTGTGTGTGTGTGTGTGTGTGTGTGCATATGTGTGTGTGTGTGTGTGTGGGTGTGGGTGTCAGTGCATATGTGTGTGTGTGTGTGTGTGTGTTTGTGTCAGTGTGTGTGTGTGTGTGTGTGTGTGTGTGTCAGTGTGCATGTATGTGTGTTTCTATGTGTGTTCCTCTGTGTGTTCCTCTGTGTGTGTGTGTGTGTGTGTGTGTGTGTGTGTATATGCATGTGTGTGTGTGTGTGTGTGCATGTATGTTTGTGCATGTGTGTGTGTGTGTGTGTGGGGTGGGAGGGAATGAACAGTACTAAGTTGGCGAGAGAGTGTCAGCAGCTACATGCGGTCGGCTTCAGTGCATTCTGCTGTAATGGCGTCCCAGTTGCCTTGTCAGAAATCAATTGGAACGAGTAGGAACCGGGAGACTCTCTAAGCGTGGGAAATGGGGTAGAGGAGTAGAGGGGAGGCGGAGTGGAGGTCAGAGCAGCTCCTACACTAAAGATTCCATCCTGGAAATGTGTCCAGAACATTAAGGGAGGATCATACTTGCTAACCTTGGGCCCTCTGAAATAGGGAGGCTTTTCCGAAACCGCGACAAATCATTTTCCTATACGTAATTCACTGCATTCTACTGAATTTCTGCAGTCCTTTTTTTTTTTTTTCTCTTAACTTGAAGGTGAAACTTCACGCAAACCCATAACTGCGTAGACCCATGAGACCATCCAGATATATACAGTAGGTGTGACCTGCAACTCAGTGTTGCAGATGCTGCTGAGCAATGGCGCGTCTCAATGGTGCGGTGTGGTGCCGCGATATCAGTCTGGTCTTGGCGGGGCAGTATTTATTTCCAAATATAGCCGTGGCCTTACGTTGTTCAAAAAACTTGTTGTTCAAAACGAATCACACCAGAAGCTCTTCGTCTCTTCCCTCTTGCCGACTCTGTTTGAAAGTAAACCACAAACATTTCAAATCTGAGGAAAGCTTTCTGTGCAGATTTATATTCCTCTTTTAACACTGTTATTCAGTCTATCTCTGAAAAAGGGGTTAGTCTGTGACACGCCTTGTTTGTCATGAACGGAAACTCTGTTCCCCCGCCGAGCACTGATTGTTCCTCGGATTCTGAGATTTCTGGAAAAAGCCTTTCCAGCGGGATCAAGGCCACGCCGAGCTGCAGAGAGAAACGGGACGTGAACTTGTGAGGATTGCAACCGTCTCACGAGGCAAGCAATCGTGCGTTATGGAATCCAAATCACACTCTCTCTCCCAGGTGCAGTACATTGTACAAACATCAAATGCAACCGTGCAAGTGGCCACACTCGTGAGCTTCGGGACGGCATGGCTCGGACTGAAGTGTGGACCCACTGCCCCTCTGGCCTCGGCGAGGGCCGAGACAAAATCAATGCTGATCAATTATTCACTGCTTAGGTATCTGGGAGAGAAAGAAAAGTCAGAGCCAGAGGGGGCAAGCAGAAGAATCAGACAACACCTTGAGATATATTTAATAAATAGAAGCCAAAGCTGTGATGGTGGTGAGGGAGAGGCTCACTGGTAGCAAGGGGGGGACGCAGATGGATCGTCAATATACTGTGTCTTATGTACTCGAGCACAATGTGTGTGTCTCTCCTGCTCCCGGAGTCACAGAGCCAAAAAACACAAGCGTCTTCTCCGTGACAGTTAGTTTGAAGTAACTTTATCCCAGTGTGGTGGTGGAGCTAGGGAATGGGGGAGGGAAATCAAATGGAGGAGTTAGAGGGGATGACAGAGTTTGTTTGTTGCAGGCAGAAGAGCACGTCCCTCTGACTTTAGCCTGCAATGCTTTGTACACAATGCTCTGGTATACCTTATGGGTTGTTTATATTGGCCTTTCTGCATTGCTGTCTTCAAGAACAATCCAAAATGTGTGTCCGGGAGGCAAGAGTCAAAATCACAATAAGTTATCAATACCAGTACAGGTCTGCAGAAGTGGTTTTCAGTTTTGAAAAGCACCAGTGGTAAGATTGGTTACCTCACAGTATGGATGTATGTACATGTACAACAATACAGTGTGAGGCAATGCCAAGGTTGGGAGATGGAGGCTAACCTGGACCATTATTATTATTTTAGTGAAATAAGAAACAAGGAAGACCACATAAAGAAAGGTTGAGTCAATATGATCCTTTGGAAGATATTCCAAAGGATATATATTATAAAATAAAGTCTAATCTAATCTAATTCAACATACTGATAAACCAGTATATATCAGGAATAGCGTTTTTTAATAATGTCCAGGATTAGGGTGTGATAAACTACCGGATCTGGATAAAGGCTAAGAAATGGGATTATTTTAAATTGTTTCTAGAGTGTTTTTTTTTTCTTCCTGTGCATAAAAGCTGGAGCATAAGGTTCACTGCCCACCACCACTGGTTCTTTCCCAGTGGACAGCATGTCAGGATGGGACCAGGCCAACACACACACACACACACACACACACACACTTACACACACACACACACACACCCTTACACATACACACCCTTACACATACACACACACACCCTTACACATACACACACACACACACACACACACACATACACACACACACACACACACACACACACCCTTACACACACACACACACACAGCGCTGTGTGGTCTTGGTCGATGTGCTCCAGGGCCGGGCAGAGGAAGGTGTCACATCTGAGAGGCATGTTGTTCCGGACTGATGAGCAATCTGTCTCATCAAAGGACCTTTATTCCAATCAATACGACCCTCGACGAGGGAGCCCAGAGCCCCGCCTGGCCCCCGCCTCCCCCACCCCCCACCCCCAACTCCCACCTCCACCCCCAAGCCCTCCTGAGTAAATGTGCGTGAAACATCAGACATGTGAGTTGCTGGTTTGTATGCGGTGAAGAATGCTTTTTCTTATTTTTTTCTGACCAGTGGGACTTATGATTGGGGAATGTGTGAGTGTGTGTGTGTGTGTGTGTGTGTGTGTGTGTGTGTGTGTGTGTGTGTGTGTGTGTGTGTGTGTGTGTGTGTCTGTGTGTGTGTGTGTCTGTGTGTGTGTGTGTGTGTATATGTGTTCAACTCCACATTCCAAGTGTTTAAACACTTGGAATGTGGAGTTTAACACACAAAATGAGGGTTACAAAATGAGTTGAAATGACACTCCCTTACTTCGGTCAACTGGCTGCTTTTATTCAAAGAGGGAGTGAGAGAGACAGTGTGTGCAGGTGTGTGTGTGTGTCTGTGTGTCTGTGTGTTATTTTTCAAGAGATAGGAAATGGGAATGCGTTGTAATGAACATAATAAAAAACCTTTGTAACTATGGTCAATCAAACAGCTTCTGGACGATAAACACAAAGTGTGTGGGTACTTGAGTGAGGGTACAAAGTAAAAACCCAGAAATCAAACCCACAGTCCATTGATTCATGTGATCATGCTTTGCTATTACTAACGGAAATTCAGGAAAAATATGGTTGCCTGGGAGGTGTTTTTCTTACAGTTGACATGTCAACAGCGGTAACCTCATCTAAGATGCTGATAGATGGCGGTTGGTCATAATGAATCTGAGGCGTTTTATTGTCTTGGTTTATTGCTGCATGTATCCCATAACTTTCCCCGTCTGAAATACGACACGGAACGCTTCCCTCTGAAAAAATATAATTTCCAAAACATCTTCACTTGAGTATTCATTCTTTGCTAGCATACTCTGTGTTGAACTTCAACATGGTCAAATGGTCTCTCTGGTCTCTCTATTGACTTATTTAAGACCACTTCCACTACTAATGCTACAAACACCACTCACAACCATTGAAAATAAATGATAATCAACATCGACTCTGGAATTAAATAATGAGTATTTTATACAGGAGAGTCTATATCTATGAGCGCATCTTACTGCATCTTGTAATGAAACGGCAGGCCCTAATCGGACGAGACCCTCCCGTTAAGACCTCAACCCCTTCGCTGGTACTGCGCGCGTGTTTTCCCATGTGAAGCATTGTGTGCTTTATTAAGTGGAGGAGTCGCTTCTAAATAGGGCTAATGCATTTCAATCGCCGCGCGTTACGCTAATCCCATTGTTCACGCGCGGGACCCCCACCACTGCTTATTAGTCGGGTACGACGGGAGGCTCCCGGAAATTAATGACATCCATTTATGAGCAATGTCAGCTCACAGCTTTACTGCTATGTGGACAGCAGTCGGACTGATTCAATTATAATTAGACGTCCCTTTGTGTGGAGCCCGTGCTAGGGCGACTGAATGATGATATAATGCGCGCGAGGAGTGTGTCTGTACGTGTTTGTTTGTTGGTTGCGTTGATTTTAAACGTTGGGACCGTGGTCATGGGATTTCTTTCTCCTGTCTTAGTGGGAGGTGGCGTGGGACCATGGGCGGGCATTTGTTTTGGTACTGAACTCTTCATGGGATAAATAACTGGTGCTTATAGTGAAAAGATTAGTTAACATTAGTGCAGGAAATTAGAAACCCAGACCAGAGCATGTTGACAACCATACACTCGCTTGAATCCGTGATTCGAGCACATCATTGTATCCGCGTTATGAAATGAGTCTGTATTTTATGCAACCCACATTCCATTTGTGTGCTATCCTCACTTTTATATTGTCGGTCACACAGAGTAAACCGGGCGCCGTGCTGGAACCGGCAGATGCAGAAATTCAGACGGGTGCTCATGTGCAGGACGAGCATAACTGAACCAACCTGATGCGCTTACAACAAATGCTTCCAACGAAAAAAACGTTGGCTGTCACTTCATGCACCTGGGAGTAAACACGGGTCTTACACAGGTATCGGGAGAACAAGTGTCACCGGGCCCGCCGCGACCCATTCTGTAACCATAACTGTAACCAACAGAGGAGACACGTTGTACAGTTCCTATTTCTATTCATGGTGCTTGTCAAGCTGTGTATTTTCTACCTCTGTTCTCCTCCGGGCTTGATACGCTCAATATGAGAGAATACCTTTACTGTAGGTGTTTGCATAGGGCCTGCTGTTGACATTGTCAACGACCGTTTCTGCGTGAAAAAAGGAGCACAGTCAACCCTATTTAAAGAGAAAAGAGGAATAAAGAGGAATTAGGGTTGGAGGATTTACATTTACATTTAGGGCATTTAGGGACACTTTTATCCAAAGCGACTTACAAAAAGTACATTTGTCAAAAGAAAGAGAAACAATATACCACTGTCGGTACAGTACAGATATTCATTGAAACAAGTGCCAAACATTTAGGACTAAAGGACCAATAATCTGCATCCAGCAGGGGCAAGCAGGTGAGAGGACAGAGAGTAGCGAAGGACAGGAGAGAGGGAGAGTGGTGGTAAGGTGAGGTTAGGCAGGAGGGGAGTCTGTATATGTACAAATATATATATATATGGTGTCTGGTACTGCTGCTGCATGGCTCAGTGTGATCTAGATTTCTATTTGAGATCACAAGACCTCCACGATCACTGGTTGAGACAGAAGCAGGGGACGGAGACAGAGAGGGCCAGAGACAGAGGGAGTGAGAGAGAGAGAGAGAGAGAGAGAGAGAGAGAGAGAGAGAGAGAGAGAGAGAGAGAGAGAGAGAGAGAGAGAAAGTTGCAGAGAGTTAGGGATCAGGATGGAGATGCAGAAGCCCCCCTCTATAGATGATAGAAGGACAGTGGAGATGTAAAGAACAAGATACAGTTCTCTCTTTTCTACATTCCCTTTAATTTTTTTCATCCTACAATAAAGAGAAAAGATAAAGGAACCGGTGCCTATTTGTTGTGTGTGTCTGTGTGTTTGTGCTTGTGTGTGTGTGTGTGTGTGTGTTCAGTCTTCGATGCCCCTATGTTAAATATATATGTTCTACCTCTAGGATGGAGACAGGTGGAGGGGGGGGGGGAGGAGGATTACGTGTTTGCGCGTGCTGCATGGTAACCGTCTGCAACCGCTGCATTGAATCAAGTCACAGACACTCACGAGCAATCATATGCATGTGAGTGTCAGAGTTTGTGTTTGTTGGTCCGTTTTCCAACTCCTTTCATTGTTTCCCTAGAGAAACAGACTTTACCCCCTCCCACACACACACACACACACACACACACACACACACACACACACACACACACACACACACACACACACACACACACACACACACACACACACACACACACACACACACAAACACACAGGCACACACACATACGTACACACACGCGTGCACACTCCCAGATGCACACTCACAAGAAAAATCATGGTGGGCTAGCTGCAACGCACTAATTGATTTTGTGAATGGATCTTTTTTTTGTGCTTTTATTTCTTGCTGTAATACTCTTCCTAATGTTCTGTACTTGTATCAGAGGACATAGTGTTCTTAAGGAGATTATTCTCCTTAAGACAGACGAGAGTCGTCTGTCTTCATCCAACCAATGTATGTTGCAGAGTGTATACTGAGTGAGTGTCTGAATTAATGTATGTTTCTTTGTACACTCTTTACCCATCCCCCCTCCCATCCCAACTATTAAAGCTCTTCCAACCTTTCCTTTTCTTATCATCTCCCCTTTTTTCTGCATCCCTTAGCTTTGCCTGCTCTCTCACTCTTTCACAATACTCTCTCTATTTTTCACATTAATAAATTCACTGTACTGTACCCTCCTTCCTTCCCTCTCTCTCTCTCTCTCTCTCTCTCTCTCTGTCTCTCTCTGTCTCTCTCTCTCTCTCTCTCGCTCTCTCTCTCTCACTCTCTCTCTCTCTGTCTCTCTCTCTCTCTCTCTCTCTCTTTCCCTCATCCTCTCTCCACTGCTCCCTCTGATGTACATAGCAATGACCCCTGTCTCAGTCATGCGGCACCATGCTGTGAATTCCATCTAAGCAGAAAAACAAGCAGAGATTGTTATGCAAATGTGGATGCGGTTGGGCCTTTCTGGAAAAGAGAGGAAAAAAAAGAGTGTTTATAAATAGCATGATCATTGTGTCCCAGAGAATGTGTTCTTGGTTGAGCTGTTTAGGAGGACTCAAATGAAAAGCTCAACCAGCGGGAAGCAAGAGCCAAAGAGGAAGAAGAGAGAGGAAGAAGTGAGAGGAAGAACGCACGAGGTAGAGGGAAGACAGACAGAAGCAGATCTGTAGATAAAGAGCAGAAAAGGCATATTGCATAATACTGCAAGAAAATGTGAAAGCTTCAGTACGTTTGCAGGGATGAATCACGCGATGTATGTGTGTGTGTGTCTATGTGTCCGTGTATGTGTTTGTGGTATCGCAGGTGGATTCCTATGTGTGTAATCTTGCTTGTGGTTGTCGATGATGTCACTGCTTGTGTGTGTGTGTGTGTGTGTGTGTGTGTGTGTGTGTGTGTGTGTAGCCAATGTGTACCAATGCTTTGTTAGAATGGATCACCTATCAAAACCCATGCAAGGCCATTCTCTTTCTCTCTCTCTCTCTCTCTCTCTCTCTCTCTCTCTCTCTCTCTCTCTCTCTCTCTCTCTCTCTCATTTCTACTCATCCCAGTCCTGATCTTTCACCCTCCCAAAGGTGCTGACTGTCAAGTTCCCAACCCTTTCTTATTTGCCTTTGCTCTTGCCATGTGAGTACACACGCACACACACACACACACACATGCACACACTCGCACACACGCACACACATGCACATACACGCACGCACACACGCACACACACGCACACGCACGCACACGCACACGCACACACACGCGCACACACACACGCACACACACACACACACACACACACGTGCAGTGACATCATCGTCATTCTGATCACCGTTCCGTTATGAAGACCAACTTAAGGAAACATGGATCCCCCCCCCCCCCCCCTCACCACACGCCAAACAGTGGTTTGGAGTGTGGTTTGGTGTTCACAGTGGGTCACACAGGCCCGCCTTCACACTTGTCACACTTTGCGTTCAAAGAGACACTTTACCTCCTAAACGTTGACCCCTCCAACCCGCGTCCCCTCTCAGCGTCCAGCCCCACCCCTGCCAGAGGCATCTGGAACTGCCCCTCGTTAGTCCCCAGCCCGCCCTCATCCTCCATCGCCACCCGCGCTCCTCCTGCTCCCTGTGGCTGAGCAAGGCTCCATGCCAGGGGTAATCACTGTCTCCTCCACCGGCCTCCTCCACCACATCAATAGTTGGCATCTTCCCAGCAGTCCTGGCCAGAAGGGGGGGGGGTCTCGCTTGTTGCCCCGTCCCCCTGGGACTGTGGATCAAAGGGGGGACAGGGAGTGTGGTGGGGGGGGAGGGTCTGGGGAGGTGCTGCGTGGCATGCAGGAGATAACCCAGGATGTGTGTGTGTGTGTGTTTGTTAGACCTGTTATTGGTTTGTATCTGTGGCGAGAGGTGAGGTAATGTGATGTTGACGCAGCCGAGTGGTGATGAAGAAAGATCGGATTTGGGTTTGATTCGTGCTTTTTTTTTCTGGTGCGCTTATCTTGAACTATGGTCAGCATGGCAATGAACCTTATCATTTTGGTCGTCATAGTACTGTTTTTTTGTTATTGTAATATTATTACAGTAAATTATTCATGTCTCTGCATATGGTGTCACCAGAATAGGTCTCAGGATGGTTGTATAGCTGTTGACACATATACATGTACCATGAACACTGGTTTATATGTATGCAATAGCAGTATATGCATAGCCGAAACGGATCAGGAACATTCTCCAAAAATGAACAAATGGACACAAGAGACCTGTATAACACACACACACACACACACACACACACACACACACACACACACACACACACACACACACACGGCTGATCACAGGCTCAAAACCCCTATTTTCGTTTTCAAGCTCCACCAAATTCTCATCATAATTATGTCAATATTCCTCTGAATGCAAACACTTCCTATTCTGAGCAGAAAGTAATATGGTGCAAAGTCATTAAAAATGAGACCCCAAAACACACAAACACACAGACACACACACACACACACACACACACACACACACACACACACACACACCTACACACACACACACACACACACACACCAAATCAACCAACCACTCCCACTGACGCCCCCACCTCTCAACCCAATAAAACTTTTGGCAGGCAGGAGCTGTTGTAATTGGCAGACAGGGTTGCCGTGCCGATAGACTCCCCCTAGTCCTGTGGGTCAAGAGTAATTTAGTGAGCCGCTAAACGCTGCTAGTTTTCTCACTCTCCCTCACTCAGCCCCGCTCTCCCTTGCACACTCCCTCACTCTGCACCCTGCTGCAGCCACCTTTTCTCTCTCCCACTCTGCCTCTCTCTCCCCCTCGCTCTCCTTCTCCCTCTCCCTCTCATCCTCTCGCTCTCTCTCTCTCTCTCATTCTCATTATCTCTCGTTCGCCCAGTGTTGCTCGTCCTCGATCGTCCATGCTGAATGGGCTCCCAGCCTCCTGCGTTACAAGGCGAGATGATGGCTTAATCCCCTGTTAATTAGGCGGACATCCGCGGCAGCTGAGGCTAGAACGCAGTCCATCCGTGTGTGCGTGTGATGTGAGCAGTGAGCATGTGTGTGTAAAGTGTACGTGTTTAATGTGTGCGCAATGTGTGTGTGCTGGGGTGGGGTTGGGGGTGGGGGGTGGGGGGGGGTACTTTACCATTGAAGAAAGGCCACAGGAGACCTTTCCTGGCTGGAGTCTTTTGCTGGTATTGCATGTTCCACCCCCCTCTCCCCACCACACACACACACGCACAGAAACACCCCCACACACACACACACACATACACACACACCCACACACACACACCCACACTGGACCCAGCGCTATCCTGCAGCCAGGGGAGCTTGGCGTAGGTCTCACAGAGCTGGCAAAGGTAAAGTGGAGAAGGCAGTGCGTTGGAGAGGGGAAGGGGGGGGGGGGCTTAGAGTGGTCTTGGACGTAGGATGGAGGCTTAAAGACGTCTAATCCTTCCGCTGAGGGGGGCCTCTCGTCGGGGCTAATGGAGCCGGGTCACCGGTATGGTGCCGGCGGTCCGGTCGGAGCCACTGTGGTGCCGTCTCTAATCCGGACCGGGCCACCAAGGCTGTGCGCCGGGCACTCTGGGTGCTGGGCTGGGAGGAGGGACGGTGGGTGATGGGATGGGGGGGGGTGGTGGGTGATGGGCTGGGAGGTTGGATGGTGGGTGATGGGATGGGGGGGGACGGTGGGTGCTGGGCTGGGAAGAGGGACGTGGGTGCTGGGCTGGGAGTGTTCCGGGGGTGCAGGGCTGGGAGTCTTGACGTGTCGGAGCCGGCGTAGATAGGTCAGCGCTCGTGGTTCGCTGGAATGGCTGTGATGGAGGGAAACCGCCCGCTTGATTTAATTCCGCGGAGATTCCGGGGCGGTGAGATGTGTCAGATGTGCGTGAGGTGTCCTTGTTGTGTACCTTTAAGTACGACCTTTGTGTAAGTGCACCGCTGGTGATGGGAACAGGGGTCATGCATGCTTGGAACAAAAATTGGAAAGTATACAAGGGGCCAAGCATGCATTTGAATACAGGAATTTATTGAAGGCATGTTTATTTCATGCAGTTCATTTCATACATAAAGACATCCCAGAGTGCTTTCAAATGTGTCATTCCTTCTTGTCGGAACACTCTACAACAGCGCTCCCAAATTGAGGACTACATTTTCTTAATGCAGTTATTTGAAGATAAGAACACACAAACTGTCTCCTTTTAAACATGTGGTGTTCCCCTGGGCTTGATAACGTCCATTCGGTGCTTCGTGGCAATGCCACTTACATTATACACAGAGTTTACACTTTCACTCAATTTAAATTCTCCTTCAAACAAAGAGCTTACGTAATGAACCAGGAAAAAGACAGGCGGGGAGCGAAATAGTGTGGTGGGAAAAAAAAAAAAAGGTGGAGATAGGGAATGGTGATGGGGAAGTGGTGGGGTCGGAGACGTGGAGGGGTGGAAGAGGGGGGGGGGGGGGGGGGGGGGGGGGGGGGTGCTCCCTGCCCTTGCGTCTCACCCTGTTAAAGTGCCTTTATTAGGAGTCAGGGACTGATCACACTGCTAAATGACCCGCCAAGGTCAGACGGAAGGGCAGCCCAGGGTAATTAGTATGCTCTTTGGTGTAGCAGGGCCGTGCAAAGTCTTCAGTAACATTAGTATGCTTCCCGATGGGACCGGGGGGGGCAGTGTGTGTGTGTGTGTGTGTGTGCGTGTGTGCATGTGTGTGTGTGTGTGTGGAGCTTAGCTACGCTAGCCCCATTAGTATGCCCTCGTTTCCTTAGTCAAGATGCAAGTCTAGGATACATTCATCATTAGCATTCCAAGTCTCTTTTGAGAGAGACTTCGACGGGACTAGATATTAAATAAGTCAGGCAGGAGGTAGGATCCGCGTGACTTTGGGCCGTTTTTTCTCTCAGCGGTAGTTTGCCTCCACTGTTCTGTTTGCAATTAGATCCGTATCACAAATGAGGGCAGGGAACTGTCGTTTCAGCGTGTGACCTCCAAGTGGGTCAATGGCGTTGACATTGTCAAGGTAAATGTCCTTGAGCAGGACAACCCGAACCGTCTCGACACAGAAGAAGCTGCTTCTGTCCTTCGATGGCTGACACTTAATGGATTGTATTGTCAGCAGCGTTTTTTTCGTTGAGCTTAAACGATTGTAACTTTCTATCCGTCAGTCCGGGCCTCCAGGGTGGAGAGAAATTGATCAACTACATATAGTTGTGTTGTTGTTATGTTCACATTAATGTTTACATGCAATAGTTTATCAGATGCTTCCACACAACACAACTCACGAGGGAGGCTGAGAACAACCACAGTATGTTTGACGTGTTGGTATGGCTTTCCATGAAGCCTAATGCTTTTTTTTTGAAAATCCTCTTTAACTCTCAGGACAACACCGGATCAGTTCTGAGAGGCCTGGTGTTGACAGTCCAGATCAAAAACCTCTGTCTTCTAACAAACTGCTTTTTCCATGTCCCCCACCACCACCACCACCACCACCATCCCCATCCATTGGCTCTCATGCCGCAGCTGGATTGAATACTGATGGGGCTCACTCTGGCTCTGATTAAGACTCCTCTCCACGGAATCAGACAGTAGACATAAATATCTAGGGCATCCGAGAGGGACGGAGAGAGAGGGAGAGAGAGGCGCGGAGACACAGAGAGGGGAGAGGAGGACCGGTGGGTTAGAAACAGGATAGAGTGGAGGATTGGGTTTCCAACCTCTGATGAAAATTGATGCGACTCCGCCGGTCACCGGCAGTGACTCAACATGTCAGCTCCAAAGAGAGCGACCATTACATCATTAGAGCTAATTTCATCTTCCTTCGACTTGTGCCTCCATTGTTAGTCATTCGTTTAGCGGGGAAGAGGGCCATGCGGATGATTCACTTACTGTCCATTGTCATCATTTTCAACTGTCGCGGGGGCCACGCCGCTTGCCTTTGAAGCGCAGATGTCTTTGTGGAGTTTTCTTTTTTTTTTTTTTTTCCCCCGGTTCGCCGTGCGGGCGAGTGTGTAGAATCCGAAAGCCTCAGACATTTAGCTGCTATCTATATGCTGAGCGACGTAGTAGTGTAAAGCGACGGTAAAGGGTGGTGTTTGACCTTTTGTCATAAGTTGGAGCGCAGGCGGCGTGCTACGTTAATAATACGTCAAATAGAGGAGGGAGGCTTAGGGAACACATGCAGGGACTGTGCCAGGTAATGACATGCAATGCGATTCATTTATTCTTTTGTATCTGGTCAGAGAACAGGCATTTTCGAAAATAATGTTGGTGGATAATTTCATAGTCAGGATCACATTTTTTTTGGGATTAGCTTGCAATCAGATCTATCTTGCCTTCTTTTTAATCTATGCTTTATCGCTCTCTGCATTGCTCTCTCTCTCTCTCTCTTCCCCTGTCGGTTTTGGGATGAATCACACATGAAGACATGCAGTTCAAGCAATTGAACAAATATTTTCACCAGAGGCATCCTGGAGAGTTGTAAAGGGCATTGCAACACACACACACACACACACACACACACACACACACACACACACACACAGACACACACACACACACACACACACACGCGCGTTTCTGACGTGTTGCGTCATTTAGTTTGTGTTCATATAAGTGTGTGCATCGGGACACATACGGGTGATCATGAATCAAATGCCGCTGTGTCTCCCATGTCTGGACCCATGCACAGCCGCTCACACTGACCTGAGCCTGTTCAGTCTTCACACTGGAACATCTACCGCCGACCCTCCCAGTCTGTCACTTTAATGCAGTATAGATTTATTCCTGTGCCGAGTGTCCCATTCTCTATAATAATCATCAGGCAACAGGGCTGCCCTTAACGTGTCCTCCCCCTGCGCACACACACACACAAATGCAAACGTACACACACACACACAGGCACACACACACACACACACACACACACACACACACACACACACACACACACACGCACACACACACACACACACGCACACACACGCACACACAGGCACACACACACACACACACACACACACACACACACACACACAGTATCTTGCTCTATCCCTCTCTATGAATTAAATCAACATTGAGTTCTCAACTAATAAAATATGTTGCCAGAGGAAATAACACAAAACAATCTATTTGATGAATCCTAAGCAGCAGGGATTTGTATTCAGATGTGAGAGACAATTACAGAAAGAGAATTTATCAACGGCTTCCCTCTTCAAATGCCCAATAACAGGATACCACTGCCGGGCAAACAGAGGTTGCTTACACACACATCCACAGCAAAGTCACACCACACACCACACACCCCCCCCACACAAAGCAAGTCACAAACATAATCGTTATGGGTTAGGCTTCTCCTAACGCTATTAATTAATGTATAAATGAGTACCTTTGTTAACATTAACAGCATAAGTAAAGTTAGTTCTCGACCTTATAAGTTAACTGTTAATCAACGGCTAGTTTATTGTTAGTTAATGCCTACTGCATTAACTTATGTTAATTAATGGTAAATTATTGTACCCTTATCGTTAAACTGTTTGAAAAGTGCACAGTTAAAACTAATCAGGATGCAAATAAGGACTTCAGTTAGATATACAATGGACAAAGGGGGGAGGATAATAACACGTTTCAGTGTGTGTTTGTGCGTGTGTGTGTGCGTGTGCATGTGTGCGTGTGTCTGTGTGTGTGTGTGTGCGTGCGCGTGGTAGCAGTTTACATGCATTTTGTATTTCATAGAAGTTCCTATTTAAGGAAGGTTTTAGGTAAGGTTGAGGACTGGGATGAAAAAAAAAGATCAGTTATACTGAATAAAGGAAGGCTCACACACATACAATCACACACACTCCTACACGCACACGCGCACACACACACACACAGCAGAGCCAGAGACACTCTGCGGGACAAATGTCTCCCCCGGCAGCCCGCTCCTAACCTCTTGTCAGCCTCCTCTCCACTGCTCACTAGCTCTCCTTTCCTTCCTTCCACCCCTTTCCTCTCTCGCTCTCTCTCCCTCTCTCCCTCTCCCTCTCTCTCTCCCCCTGGCCTCTGTCACCGCTCCCTCCACCGGTGCTCTCTCTCTCTCCGGCTGTGGCTCTCTGACAGTTAGAGCCAGCTGAGGGTCATCGTCTCCCACCTCTCGGGAGCCAGGAGAGCGAGGGGGGGGGGGGCGGGGTGCGGGGGAGGCTTGGAGTTGGGGTTGAAGGCTCCAGTACTGCTGGACTACGTGCGTGTGTGTGTGTGTGTGTGTGTGTGTGCGT
>NC_140277.1:12430212-12432712 GCF_964030765.1 Micromesistius poutassou
GCATAATAAGTACTGAGCTTTATGTGTCCAATTAAATGAATCGTTTTTCATCATGGCTGTAAACATATTAAACTATTTGCTTTTTTCTTTGGTTATTTATATTCAGTGAGTTTGCAGAAATAATATCAGCTGAAAGTAGTTTTTTAAAAGTTGAAAGTAGTACTTGCCTGAGTGACTTTTGGCCTTACCTGACATACCTGGTCACTTGGTACAGTAGAATAAATACATGCCTTCTGACCCAAACAGTTCAGGCTTTTTCCTTCCTTTCAAACTACTGGCTCTCTAAATCATGATTATTAAACAAATAACACTTCCTCTGTATGATTTGGCCAAAACCAACATAACACGTGAACGCCCCTAATCCTGTGATTACGACTTGTCTCTGAAAGTGTCCTTTCACCTTATCCTTGTTTACTCAAAATCAAACCTTTCTTCCCGATGCCTTCATTAGGCGCTATGTTTTCTGTGTTTGTCTACCATTTCACCTCGGCCTGCTGCCACCTATCGTAGCCTGCCATCGTGCTGCTGTAGGGAGACTCTGGGCCTTTTCCATGGGCCTTCCCTCACTTGCCCCTGTTTGAGGCTAAGGGTTGTACAGGTGCTGTCATAGCTGCATCTGAATGTGGGCACAAACGTGTGGTAAGCCCTTTGAGAATATAGCTCTGATAAAGTGCTGTACACACAAACGTAGACATAACTTGGAGGAGGACTGGTGAGGAGATCAAGAAGGCAAGACAAAAACGAAAGGAAATGAATTCATATATTATAAAAGTCACATTACACGCTCTGCAAAAAAGGGATTTGTAGATCCTTAATAAAAGTTACATTTGATTTACTCTTCAGAGCAAATCAAAGATAGTAGAGTAACTAGTGAGGAAGTGACAATGGAGCTATGTACATTTTTCCAACTTGCAGATGTACTTATGTACCTACATTGTGCAGTGAGAGTGAGTGAGTGAGAGAGAAAACAGAAGAAAGAGAGCCGTCATTCCCTTTGTGTGTGTGTGTGTGTGTGTGTGTGTGTGTGTGTGTGTGTGTGTGTGTGTGTATGTAAGACCGAGATAGAGAGAGAAAGAGAGCGTTAGAGAGAGAGAGAGAGAGAGAGAGAGAGAGAGAGAGAGAGAGAGGAGAGAGAGAGCGAGAGAGAGCGAGAGAGAGCGTGATATGTAAGAGAGATGTATGTAATCTGAGACTGAGATAAGTTGCCAAACCAGACTGACAGACACACACAGAGCCCTCAGCACCTACCTGTCTCCATGTAATGGCAGCCAGATGTTTGTCTTCTCTGAAGCAGTCGGAACATGTACTGCTGTCTACGTCGCGCAATGTACACAGACCGCCGAAACAGCCCCTTCATACGTTGTTCTCCAGTCCAAAGGTCAAACTCCGGCTTTTGTTTTCGTCTAGCCTTCCCTGTTGCCAGCGCGTTGGGAAGCCCTTCAACACACATGTTAACATGTTATCATGTGATGCCTGATGTAAGCAGCATAGGTTTCTTTTGTGCCAGCTATAGGTTGATGCATTAAGGCAAGCATTTGTTTATTTGATTAACCATGGAGCATAAAAATTACATTTTTGCTATGAACACAATAGACAAGGCCTTATTAAATCATTTTCCATTACGCCTTATAATTCCTGCATTGGACTGCATTGGAAAAATCATTACATTATTTTTGTGTTTGATCATGTGGAAATGTTCCAACACAAACTATCAGACCATCTCATGATGCCATTGAGTCAAAACACAAAAAAGGAAAGAATGCATTCATAAAAGCCAATGTGATATTTGATATGGAAATGATAATACATATGCATCCTTGCCTATTAATTATTCATATTGTCTTGTTTTGGCTTTTTTTGTGTGTCGCTTGGCCATGATATACATTATGTATTATTTCTTCCAACAGACATATCTTTGAAACAGGAAGAAAGAAAGAATAAAAATATGATAAATAAAAGAAGGATCATTTTGGTGCCTTGCCCATCGTGGACTACAAAAGGCAGAGAATGGGTGGGAAGGGAGAAAATAATGTAATTATGCGCACAAGTGACAGCAAATGTGAAAGAGAGAGACAGCAGGAAGACAGAGAAGGAAGACCTGCCCCCCCACTATTCTTTTATTTTATCTCTGTGTCTTAACACAGGAAAACAGTCATCTCCATGAACACACACACACACACACACACACACACACACACAGCACACGCACACAGCACACACACACACACACACACACACACACACACACACACACACACACACACACACATGCACACACACACACACACACACACACACACACACACACACACACACACACACACACACACACACACACACACACACACACACACGCACGCACACACAGATACACACAAACAGTCCTTATCACATAAACAGAGCCACATATTAAGTGTTATTCCTGTCTATTATGTTGCTAACTCCACTGTGATGTCTCTCTCTCTCCCTCTCTCTCACACACACACACACACACAACACA
>NC_140277.1:12437712-12440212 GCF_964030765.1 Micromesistius poutassou
GGTTGTGCGGCAAACATAATCCAAATCTTCACCTTTGAATCTGCTAACCATTAAAGCCCACTTGGTCCAAGGAAGACAAAAAAACAACAATGGTGGAGACTGGGGCTATTCTTTTGTGGGGGGAGTGTTCATCTCCTCTGGTGTCCTTGTGGAATGTCCTGTCTTCCAGATCAATGCTTCTGTCAACCACACTCCCTTAAATTCTCTGGCACAAAAATGAAAAAAACGAATAAATAAATAAAAAGATCAGGCCCAGTCCTATCTTTGTATGCAAAACTGGAAACACCTATGGTGATATAGGTTAATAATGAAATAATTCTGTAGATAGGTAAAAGCATCATTTCTCAACGTAACTTTGTCGTAAAACGTGCATTGGCATAGCAAACATTTCTGAACAGCATCATTTGACTTAAATCGGCCTCATCTGCTTTCAACCCTCCTAACTTGAGTGTGTCTGTCAGGAACAATCGTCAACAATCCGTCAACAAATATTAACGTTAATGCATCAACTCCTTATCTGTCCCTTCTACAATTCCTCTCCACTCCACCCCCCCTCACCCCCACCACCAGCACCATCACAAACCCCTTCCCTTCTTGCTTTGGAGCTTTTTAAATTCAACGCACATACAGAACAAGAACGCCGGGCACCGCCAGACAGTGAGTCCGGGAACATCAAGCGAGGACATTTAATACCTCATAACTTCCGGATATACCCCGGCCGCTGGTCGGCTTACCGGCCCTTCCGCCAGAAATCCGGCCAGAGCAGGAAAGGATATTCCCCATCGCCGAGGGACATAGGTGGAGGACAGGGGTGTGAGGGTGTGTGGGGTTGCTGAAGACCTTGCAGTGCTCAGTGGACCTCCGATTTTAGGACTCACGGAAAGGAGGAGCGGGGATGGAAGGGGAAGGTGACCCTTTGCGGGGGGGGGGGGGGGGAAAGGGTCAAGAGAACTTGGGGAGTTGTGCGAGAGGTAGGTAGACACAAGAGACAACGAACAAAACCGAAAGGAAAAGTGTGGAGGATCCGGTGTGCAACAGCGAGTGGGGAGTCGACCTCATGGGCCGAGAGACGGGGAGGAAGACGACGAGAGGCCGAGAGAAGAGGCGGGGCCGTCGTAGGCGCGAGAGACGAGTGAGAGACGCCCGCCTACTTTGAGACCTCCGGTGCGACGGAGGTTTCAAGATCCCGTCTTTTGTTTTTTGTATTCGTAGATATTAAACCAATATGGCCGCCCGCTACTGACATTCCCCCCCGACCTAAGCCGCGCGCGCCCTCTTGTCCTCCGAGCAGCGATTAAAAGATTTGTGCTTAGGCAGGAGGGGGGGGGGGGGGGGGTTGGCGGTAAAGCCGCCGCCGCGGTGACAAGCCGACCGCCGCTCCTCTCCGGGGCTTCTTGTGGTAACTTCCCGTCAACTTATTTATTTGATTTTGCATGCATGCAGAGGATCCATTATGGATAAACCTGAAGGTCAGGACAAGATCGCTAACTCGGAAAAGCTCTCTCCCGCCTTTCACTTTTTCTTCTTTTTTTTTTTTTTTCTCCTGACATGCATACATGCATAGACAGGTACACACACACACACAAACACACACACACACAGAAAAACATACGTGCGCCCAGACACACACCCCTACAGCACACATACACACACACACACGCACACACACATGCAAATAGAAGTCTGTTTGTAATTCCAAGACCGGTGTTTTTCCGCTGGACTTTGGTGTGTCGTTTTTTTTCTCCCTTTCACTCTCACTTTTTTTTTCTATTGTCTTCCGCAGAGTGCACTCTTGTCCGCTGTCGTACAGTGTGTGTGTGTGTGTGTGTGTGTGTGTGTGTGTCTGTGTGTGTGTGTGTGTGTCTGTGTCTGTGTGTGTGTGTCTGCGTCTGTGTGTGCATGTAAGGGTGTGAGTGGGAGGGCTGGCTGTCCCTTTGAAATGATAAGCAAGTTTTTGTGTTATTTCCTTTTTATTTCATGATTCTGTCCTCTCTCCCCTGCACCCAGGGAAACCGCCATTGAAGTCTTTGTTCGGCAGCCAGTGGGCTCGGAGGCGGCGGCGGCGGCGGCGGCGGCGGCGGTCGCCGCGCCAGCTCCGAGGGTCGGCGCGGAATAGGAATGGCCGTGTGACCGCGGCTACTCCGAGGTCGCCTAATGAAGGAAAACATATTCATTTTTTTTTTTTTTCTTTTTCTGTTTTTTTCTGTCCTGTTCCCGTTCCCGTTCGTATTAGCGCCGGCGGTATGCTTCTCCTTTGAAGCCCAAGGTTGCAGGTTCATTTTTCAAGTGGTTTTCAATCATGCCTCAGCATTGAACTCTCCCTTCTTCTTTTTTTTTTTTTTTTTTTTTTACTCCCCACCCCGAGTTGCTAAGAATTCCGGGGGTTCCTTCCGCAAAAACCAACAGCGCAGGTCCTCTTCGCTCGCTCAAGGAGCCGAGACATTATGGCACGCAGGCCCTCGAGATTAAAATATCGTCGTGCTTTGTTTATCATTTTTTT
>NC_140277.1:12445212-12452335 GCF_964030765.1 Micromesistius poutassou
ACACACACACACACACTCTACATTCAGCGGTGGTGTTTACTGGTTTTGCACTGGTTTTACACTCCCCCCCCGCCCCTCCTATTTCTTCCCCCTCTCACTCTTCTCCCAGGTTGAACAGCCCACAGTCTCACCCTATTCTCACCCCGCGCCAAAAGTCGCACGGGAATTTCACGTACCCCTTCCCACCTCCAACCCAAACCCTACTCGTTCTCTTCCCTACGCAGCATTCTCCCTCTGTCCCTCCCTCTCTCCTCGCTCCCTCCTCCCTCCCTCCCTCCCTCCTCCCTATCCTTCTGTCTGGCACCTCATGCCTCTGAGCTCTGAGCCAGTGTCAAAACGTGCAGCAGAACAGCGGAGGATACACACACACACACACACACACACACACACACACACACACACACACACACACACACACACACACACACACACACACACACACACACACACACACACACACATACGCACACACACGCACACACACACATGCACCAAGACATGTGTGCATACTGTCATATTCCCAACGACTCTATAAAAATACCAGCATGCATTTCTCACTCAAGAAGATGAGGAGCAATACATGATTGGTGAGGATGAAGATGGATCAGCGGAGATGGACACGGACAGAGTCATGCACATACGCACGCACACACACACACACACACACACACACACACACACACACACACACACACACAGACTCTCACTTGCACTCATACTGTGAGTAATTGAGTCAGGCATGTCAAAGCAATCGAAAGTTGGTATTTGTGTGTCGGGTTATAAATACATAAAATATGTTTGTGTGTGTGAGTGTGTGTTTGTATACATGCACAAACAGGTGTGTGTGTGTGTGTGTGTGTGTAGGTCTGTGCCTTAATGTGAAAAGATAGGTGTGAGTGTGTCTGTGTATATGCAGGAGATAGAGAGGGAGAACGCAAGAGACAGAGAGAGAGAGAGAGAGAGAGAGAGAGAGAGAGAGAGATTGGTGTGTGTGTGTGTGTGTGTGTGTGTGTGTGTGTGTGTGTGTGTGTGTGTGTGTGTGTGTGTGTGTGTGTGTGTGTGTGTGTGTGTGTGTGTGTGTACGAGCTGTAATCCATTGGTTCTGTTCTGTGCTGATTCCAGGCGCTAAGCCCTGGCACAATTATTTAAATCCTGGCTTTTAGTTGCAGCACACCTCTCTCCATGGGGCTGTGAGCTGGTAATCTTGCCTTTGGCCCTGCATTTCAAATGGCCTTAACTCCCATAAGGAATGCATATGAAGAGGAGCTACTAGTAGCTTAATCCGGCCCCCCCTGTTTAAGTTTCTGAAACATACACCTGTCATGGCGTTTCACGCCGATGCTTCTGGCTACTGATAGCCCAACATGGAAATCCAAAGGCATGTTTTGGCTGCCCTATTTCTTTGCTTCCTTTATTTTCTTTCAATGCTGGTTTATAAATAAATATATATATATATATATATATTTATTTATATCCAACACAACCTTATGCCACCCGCTCCTCACCCTTCAAGCCTAGCCTGCTCTTTTCTTCTTCCTCTTCGCTCGCCCCCTCTCTCTTGCTCGGGTCTCTCTCTCTCTCACTCAACTTTTGCACTCGCTTTCATTTGCAATTCTGTCCATCCCTGCTGCACTTCCCTCTCTCGGCGCTGCTGTGTTGGGTTGTGTCGCAGCGTCGCTGAATTTTCGTTACGCCGACACTGCTTCTCTTGCAGGGGAATGAGAAGACAGATCAATCTGCA
The DNA here is from genome assembly GCF_964030765.1 of Micromesistius poutassou. Classification (NCBI taxonomy): domain Eukaryota; kingdom Metazoa; phylum Chordata; class Actinopteri; order Gadiformes; family Gadidae; genus Micromesistius; species Micromesistius poutassou. The sequence continues at coordinate 12,446,954 of NC_140277.1, forward strand.
TTTGAGCTTTTTTTCCTTTTATGTTGCAGCATTTAATTTATTTTTAGATGTCCTATTTCATTATCCAAGAATGGTCTAAAAGCTTGATTCAATTTCAAATCTTAGTTTAGATCTCTTTCGCGGCACCTTTGGCGATAAGTGAAATATACTTTTGAAATCCTACCATCTAAAATAGCTGTTTCTGATAGGGTCACTAAGCCTGAGTAGGTTGCCATCACATTCCCCAAATTAATAATATAGATATTTCATTTGGACAAACTATACTCTGTAATTCAAGCAAACAACTTCACATTGAGACTGAAAGTTGCCGTTTGTCTTGAAGGGGGGTTCATTCACGTACTCCACAGGTGCAACCTTTCAGTCTGATTAGGATGTGTTTGATTCTGCTTGGCCGTGGACAGCTGCTTACAGGTGAGGAGCTAACTGTAAGAGTTCCATCAAATTAAAGGCATGTGAGAAAATACATCACCAAGTCGGGGAAGGAGATTGAGAGGAGAGATTTAAACAATCAAATATGTTGAACACTAAAGGATCAAACAGGGCGTGATCTTGAGTCCTAGCCATTCATCACATCCATACCTAGTGTCACTTAGAACCCATTTTCTAAGGTGTGTTGTGGCAACCTGGCCCGTGACAATCAACGTGATGCAGAGCACCTGAGGCCCAAAGGAGAGCAGACCTTAAAAAGCCTGCTCCAAGGTGCATTCAGGGCTGGGTGCAAGGAGAGTCCAGCTGTTGTGGCGCCACCCTATTATCTTTTTGTTATTTTAAGAAAGATACTTTATGTTTGATTAAATGTGCATTTGTGGCTTAACAACCAAGAGAATCGTGTGCTGATTGAAGTAAGGTGGTTCACTCCCCGAGCCGGCTTGCCACAGTGTGTGCACAGTATGTGTGTGCGTAATCAGCCAACCTTATGAAGCCTTTTTAGAGCATTGCAAAATGTACAATATTGGTCCTTTGTTCACAATGGAAAGATTCACAGATAAAGAGAGAGAACAGCGACCAAGTGAACAATTAAAGGATACCTAAATATATATAGGTATTGGATATTCAATACAACAGGATATTCAATACAAAGCCACATTCACCTCAATGAACTGCTTGCTACCTGTTCAAACTAAAAGTATACAAATGATGCAAATACTTTTCACCACACACACACACACACACACACACACACACAAATACATACACAGACACGCGCACACACATAATAAACCAACGCACACACATGCACACACACAATCACAAACACAAACACACACAAACTACATGCGGGCAGGCAGTGGTAAACAATATGTCCGTGCGCTGCCTTCCTCTGCGGCGTGGGCCAGCGATAGGCTGGTGACAGATGCACCGTGGCCGCCTCAGGTAAGACAGAACTCCCAGCATGCCTCACGGGGGATTGTCTTCAGGACTCGGCATCTGTCTGCACACGCACACACAGATACACACGCGCGCACGCACGCACGCACGCACGCACACACATGCAGAAGTCTTTGAACTTTTCCTCTCTGTGTCTTTCCTCGTGGCCAATGGCGGAGCATGTTTCCCCCACTGTTTGTTTACACCCCGGTCACAATATGCTTCGGTTTTTCGGAGGACAACTACACAGCTTGCTGGTGTGCAAAAGCTCAAACTCTTTTGCTACGCAGATCAGAGCATGTGGAGCTCTGGGGTGAAGGGGGGGGGGGGGAGGTTGGAGGGGTTTGGCGGGTGGGCAGATGAGAGTCTGGCTGCACTCACACCAGTAGAGTGGTGGTAACACAGCAGTCTTAGACACGCATCAAACAGCACACACTTACACACACACTTGTTACCCTGCCCCACCACACACACACACATACATACATACATACACACACACACACACGGGCTCCTCTCTCCTTTCCTCCCCTGAAGCTCTCTTCAGCTGGCAGGGCTGGGGCCCAGCGGTGCCCGGGCTTGCCAGGCCGTCTGGGTGCTGGACGCTTACCCAGAAGAGGGTTGTTGCCAGCGGGGCCAGGATGCTACCCGTGGCCCAGGCCTCAGCAGGGCCTTCCGAGCTTTAGTCCCACCGGTGTGTGTAATATCTCCGCTGGCACCACCACTTGGCCATCTGCTGTGCCGGCCCCCTCTAGGACCACACATAGCATTACAGCCCGGAGCTATTTCAAGTGCCGACACATCCCCAGCATGCAGCATGACACACACACACACACACACACACACACACACACACACACACACACACACACACACACACACACACACACACACACACACACACACACAAATGGCCACACAAAAGCAAAAGAAAAAACAGCAACTCCATCCCAAACTATCCACGCTGTCACGCACACCCACACTCAGTATCACAGGTGTAGGGGGACACACACACACACACACACACACACACACACACACACACACACACACATTCTCTCACATAAACTGTGGCCGGAAATGATCTGTCAAGCAGTGTCCGCATCAATGTCGATGGTCCATATTTAATTTATGAAAATGAAATGTGCTGTTTGTTGCTCAGGGCAACGCGAGCGCAGAGGTCCACGGGCACCTAATGTTCTTCTCAGCCACCTGCTCATCGCTTCGATGGGCGGGGGTTGGTGGTGGTGGTGGTTTTGGAGGAGGAGGAGGAGGAGGGGGTCCTAATGTGACTGCGTGGGCGAGGCTGGACATGTAGGTCAGTGATTCATCTGCTGTGATCCCCCCCCTCCTCCCTCCCCATCCCATCACTTCCACCATCTCCTCCTCTGCTGCTCGGCATTCCACAGACAGGATGATTCAATCTGGTGCTCTGTGTGTAAACTCTGCGTTGAGGTAGGGAACTGCACTCCCAGTTGTTGCTTCTGTTTAATGTTTTCCTTTCGTTTTTTTTTGCCCTTGTCTTTCATGAACCAACCTGTTTTGGGGTTGCGTATATGCTTTATGAGTTGTTCTGCGGCTGGGAAGCAAGTGGAAGGTGACATATGGGCCTCGACTCTGTTCGCCGTTTTTTCCTTGCAAGTTCTTTTAGACTTATTCGCCTTAATTGTTCTATGCTAGGCTATTTGTAGTCCCGGGCATTACAGATATTAACCCACTTACAATGTATGTCTTTACTCCACTGTAATTCATTTTCTATTAATAGTGAATTGGACAGTCTAATGGAACGTTTCAAGCCTACAGTGTATGTTGGATACAGAGACCGGGAACCAACTTCACTACCATTGTTCAAAGGGTAATAAAAAATGAATCATTTTGTACGTTCTTTTGTGTTGGTGCCCTTGACACAGCACCCCAAGTTTCCCACTCCATATCCCATAATACAACTGTTGGATGACGGGCTGAGGGTTTTGGCTGTTTTCGACTTTTAACCTGTGACCTTTACTCATTTGGCCCAGCTAAGCTCTATCCGTTGTGCAGAAACTCCAGCCCAGAGGTTCCTACTTAACGAATATGAGAACAAAAATGCAAAAACAAGTCAATCTGATGTAGCCACAGTGTCCCAAATAAATGACACTGCGTAGACATGATTTTATCGTTATCATAACACAGTCTGCATAGGGATCTATGGATATTGTGCATACAAATTTGAACATGGCAACGTATACTCTGTATAGCGGACTATCCTTTGGGTCTTTCTTGTCTGAAATATTTTATTTCCCTGATAAACTGCCCTCCTCCTCCTCCCCCCCCCCCCCCCCCCCCAAAAAAAAAAAAAAAAAAAACTGTCTGAGACACACACTGCACTTTGCAATTGGACATTCAGTAAAATCATAAAACCATTCACCTCCCTCTTACTTTCCTCTTCTCTCTCTCTTTCTCCCTCTCTCTCGCACAATCACACTCACTCACATCCACTCGCACACAGACACACGCGTGTATCCCAGAGCACTGTGTCCATACTATTATCCATTCTTCACGTCCAATTGCTCTGTTATGGTAATCGTTGGTGGCTCGCCATGGGCAGATTACTCACAGATGACTTCAGAGGCCTCTCCTCCTCCCCCTCCTCCTCCTCCTCTCCCGCCATCCTCCCGCTGGCTCTTAATGCACTATTAACCCATTCCTGCTTATTAATTCCTTCCCAGCCATCGCCATGGTGTCCACTCCATGATATCTGTCATCATACCGAGTCTATTAGCTTCAACGGCATAACCCCATTTTTTCTTTTTTTTTCCGGAGTGCTCCGGCGAAACAGATGTGCTGTCTCCCCACCCTCCCCCTTTCGGACGGGGCCTGTTTAAGGACATAATTGCTGGAGGCCTCGCTAAATAGGGATTTAAGACACTGCCTCGTGGAGAAGAAATTCATGTGCTGTGTTTAAACTGTCGCCTAGACTCATTCAATCCCCCTTTCTCCCTCTCCTGCTCTCTCTCTCTCTCTCTCTCTCTCTCTCTCTCTCTCTCTCTCTCTCTCTCTCTCTCTCTCTCTCTCTCTCTCGCTGGGATGATTACGGTCACGAGCAATCCTTTTGTGGTAATTTCTATGGCTTTGGCAGGCACTCGAGATGTAATAATATTGCTCTGTTAATCTGTTTAATCGAGCGTTGACTAGTTTACACTTATGAAGATGATGATGATCAGATGGCGATTGTCACTAAAGGTGCCGCTTTACATGCAACTTGTTGCAATGTTGCTTTCTTGTGGAATATTGCGGGGCGGTGGCTGATAACATCTCAGATTTTGATTAGCATCGCAACGATATCTGATGGGTGTTATTTGCTGTTGCCCACGGAGGCCTATTCTTCTGGGTCTCTACATTTGAATGCCATCTCTGAGCTCTGAACTCGGAGGGCTGAGCCCCTGAACTGTTTTCCAAAACACTGCGCCAGTAACTAACCTACCGTCAACGTTTTCTAAAGGTCTCGGTCAACTTTTAGAGCCCGGCGGACTACCGTAGTCATAAGTCTGTCTTAACGGGCCCTATTTCTGGACACGGATTCTCCCAGAGTACTTTATGTTCCCCTGCTATAAATCCTAATGAAGCGCTCTTGGAGTAGGAACAGGAATATTCCCTCACAGTGGATCTTGGCAAGGGGCCCCTGGAACTGTCGTGCGTGTGTCAAGGGCCCATGGTTTTGGACTGGCCCCGGGACATATGGAGGAATGCTGAGAATCACACAAAGCCCTTTTAGCCCACAGGCCTGCAGCCGCACGCCGGCTCGGGTTTCTGCCGGACCACATTAAAGGCGAGCGGCAGCGCTAAGTGTGGTCCCTCCTGATGGAACTTTTACTGCTCCTCCGTACAGTCTGGCTGGACACGTCTCCACGGGCATCAATCTATCAAACCTTGTTTTTTTTCTCTCTCCGCCTTTGTGTTTTCTTCCCCCCGCTAATGCAAGGTTGACCACAGCCACAGAGCCCCGAAGTGCCAAAAGCAATGAAACACGTTATA
>NC_140277.1:12457535-12470035 GCF_964030765.1 Micromesistius poutassou
TGCCAATTCTTATCATTGTAAATGAGCGATCCAAAGTAGTTACTTAAATAGGGAATATTGTATTGATAACCTATTGTTCAGTCCTGCCTGCTTAGGTCATGAAGTCAACAGATAGATAGATAGACGCCCGTTCAGTGAGGTCGCGTCACAGCCTTTCAGACACCAGACTAATTACCAACTGTCTAGGAATTAATATTTATCAGCAGGCGAGAACCTTTGACATTTCAAAATATATTAATATCTTTTTAAAATCCCAAATCTCTTTTAAAAGGGACATTTCACAAGCAGGAGATAGGCCGTCAGCATCACGCACTGTCCCTGAAAAACAGGGCAGTCTGGTCGGCCTAACAAATACACAAATGCTACTCGTATTCTTACATTTGAAGATAACCTCAAGCCCTATACTGCATCAGCGATCACCTCTCATCTGAATGCAGGAAACAAGGTTGGACTTTGATCTCTACTCTCCTTCCTCACCAGGCTCCTCTGTGTCTCCTCTCTTGTTATTTTATTTATTTTAAAGCACTTTGAATAACCACTGTGTATGATACTGTGCTATACAAATAAATTTAACTTTGACTTTTGACTTTGTTGACCCTGCCTTCTTTCCTCAGGTTCACCCCAAGAAGAGAGCATTCGGCCGGTTTGCACAAGAGAGAGAGACTTGGATTATCAAACTCTGTTATTCAACTCCTCTTAATTAAAATAAATAAGTTTAAGTTTAAGTTTTTAGTTTAATTAATTTTAGTTTAATAATTATTCAATATTAAGGACTTTTGGTCCATTCAGGCCTTGTCCAAAAGTAGGCTATAGGTTAGACTCTCAAGTCTGTCACTAAACACTTTTTTGTTGGTTTTGTTGCCAAAACTGGTTTCAATTTTTTTTTATTCCATAAGCAATGAAAAGTCTTTCCACTGCCACCGTCTCACCACCGTTCAAACAACTATCTTGCGTTTAGAAACCCTCAAACATTTGTTAGGTGGCGAGTTCTCCAGTCGTCTGGAATAGTGAGACCAGCCACAGATAACCTTGCAATTCAAGCTGGGTGACAACAGAGTGACTCGCTTTTCTCATTCCTCTTTGGATCTTTTGATTGTCAGGAAAGACACCCACAGCTTTTAGTGGTTTTAGCAGTATTACTGCTGTTCCCAGGACTGAATAGCCAGACACTTTGGACGTTTTTTGATGGAATCCTTTGGTCTCATTCTCACGACTTGGCCTTCGCAGACCGCAGCCTGTCCTACCACCGCTGGGATGCCTGCCTTCCAGCGTCTTGAATTCCTTCTCCCTGATATTGAGGCAGCTTGATAACCACACAGTCACATCCCCACTGGTGCTTCTGACAGTGGTTCATAGCCATGATGTCTCGTCTCGGTAATCCTATATTTGTTTATCCGTTCCGCAGACATCAAAAACACCGGATTGCATCGAAAGTCTTCACACAACACAGTTGTATTTCAACTTGTGATCAACTGCCCTTGGTGTGTCACTTATATCATACCCAGAGGTAGAGTTCTGTTTGTCATTCTTCCCTTATGGGAATAGGGATTCTGCTTCCCCGTATTAGTCTAGCTCCTAGTGCTGGAAACCCCTTTGTTTTAACCCCTTGCTATCGACAACCCGGTATATTTATTTAGTAGCCAATCTTTGTCGCTCACCTTCGCCTAACCCCGTCGTGGAGGAAGCATGCTAATCTATTGTTGGCACTGAAGGGAACTGTCTACCTGGACTTGTAGCCCAGCGTCTCTGGGATCTCTGCTGCTGTGGCATATTCCAGCTCATTAGCTTCAGTTAAGCCAGTAGTGGGGAAATTGTAAGTCGCGCCTGCAATGGCACCTGCTAGCACACTGTCCCGATGGTTGCTTCTGACTATGGCTAGGCAGTCTAGTTCCGGGAGCTGACAGTTTATAGTGGCTTATTTATGACCATCACTCTGCTGTCAGTGGCTGGGATGTGTAAGGAGTCAGGCCCGCTTGGCGCTGTAGTTACACACCGCTGCTTGGCTGCTGGTTTCAGGTAAAGTGTCCCCAGGGTGTCATTCCGTTGGTGACACTCTCTCTGTAGTCCGTCAATCCCTGGAGCTTCCTCGTGGCTTGGTGTGAATCCATGGGTAACTAGCTGTTTATCAGAGAGTACGGGTGTTTTTGTATTTATCGTGACCGTATTTGTTTCATATTGTTCCAGAACGAAGGAGGTGGATACCTTTTGTGGGAGAGCATTCAAAGTGTTTTTCTTGTTTGTCTTTTTGTTTCGGTAGCGTGTTTAAAGTCACGTTTCCCTGGTTCCTGGAACAACTTCACCTTGCCTAATTTGGGTAAATTCAATAAATTGTCTGCCCTGGTGTTATCTCTGTTATATTAAACGTAAAGAACTATAGTCCCAAGGACCCCCGGGCTTAGGTATGTATAAATAGTGTAAATCGTATCAATAATAAATTGTTAATACAAATAAAAATAATATTGTATCATTTGTATCGAATGCAAATCGTACAAAGCTCTTGATGAGATCTAATATAGTGCATAGTATGAGTACACACATTTAGATACAGCAATTGTTTTGTGTACCACCGTCAGTGTACATCCAGAGGATCAACACTGACTGTCGTTTTCCATTGCATGCATGAAGGTATTGAGGCGCCTATAATTATGCCCTTTTATCGTACTCACCTGTCAATCATGCTAAGGATAGCTCAGTGGAGGTGCCAGCTGAGAAGCAGTCCAGGTGTGAGATGTTGATGCTTGTGTTGTCTGTAGTGGGAAGCGGAGGTATCTCTGACCTGTCTGTGGTGAGGGATCCACAGCTCTGGCGGTTTCCTGCCTGAACCGGTACGTTTCATTCTGCCCATTGTGGAGCCAATTAGGGTGCCTAGCCTACTTTCTGTGAGGAAATCTGGGGAATAGGATTACAATTAAACAAAACAACGGCACACAGATGCACACAGCAACCCCATTCGCCAGGCCTCCCCTGCGAGTCCCGCCCCTCTGGACAACACATGGGACACCGAATGTCTCAATTGGAAGAAAAAGGGAAAAGTCAAACAAACAAAAACACAACACAAATAACAAAAGATGAAAGAAATCTAGACAATAAAGGAAATGGGCCCCCCTGTGAATTAGTCCGTTCCTCCTCTGATGTGTTTTTCTTTCTTTTTGTATCGTTATTTTATTTATTTGTTGGCCAGCCATTCTCTATATTATTTCCCTCTATTTTAATTGATGTTCTCCATTGTTGTTGTTTTTGCAGTGTTTGTCTCAGAGATCATTGTAATTCTCATAAATGGTTGAGACTCTGGCTTTGATCTCATTTAGAGAGATAAACAAAGAGGAGAGGAAAAAGCCAAAATGTTTACAAGTTTGTTTGTTTTTTATAGTAGACGTCATTCATAATGCATTGTTAATATATTGACTACAGATTATTGCACGTTGAATGCTGTGATGTTGGAGGGTAAAATAAACAAGTTTGTCTGTCTATCTATCGATTTATATATATGTATTTATCTATGAATCTATCTATCTATCAATTTAACTATCTATCTTTCTCACTATGTATGTATCTAACTATTAATTATTAATCAGATTTCATCTCTGTGTGATATTGATATTTTATGTAAATTGGGGGTCAAATACACACACACACACACACACACACACACACACACACACACACACACACACACACACACACACACACACACACACACCTCAGGCACTGACCTTAAACTTTGACACCAGAATTAATTTTGTAGTTCTAAATGAGCCAAGGCTATTATTAATAGATATAAATATATCTACATACTGCAATTGTATCTATATTAACATTTAAAACCTTTTGTGTTTAAAGCTTGGGAGATATCATTATGTGACATGTTCAATACATATATCATGCGATAGGCATTAGGAAACTAGGTTTCAGTGTACAGTGTAAAACAGATCATATACAAGGTGAAGACGATGCACGGCAGTAAACAGTCGAACGGTTTACCAAACGTTTTTTTTCCCCTAAGTCTTTTTTTTCCTAGTACTTCTGAGTGTGCATCTCTTACTTTCCAAACATGTGGCCTTAAGTTATCCCACACCATTCTTTCATTTATTTTGTCACTTTCAAAACTAGTTATTTGAAATATGATTATGTTTTAACAATGAGCCCGTCTCCTTCCTCTCAGTCCACCACGGTGAGAGGGAGTTTTGATGACGCTTGGGTTTCAGTACATTTTAACTTTGTAGCCCACAGTTTTCATAATAGTCTGCATGCCACCGGGTTTTTTTTGAACAAATGAATTTCCCTTCCACCCAGTGCGAATGTGAGACATGAGCGTATCGATGTTTGAGGCTGTCGTCGGCGTAGGGGAGTGTGTGTGGTGTGTTGTCGCGTTTGAGACGCTTTTGCCTGCTGACGATAATCTCTTTGAATCTCCCGTCTCTCTCTCTGTGTGTCTCTTACTCTTACTTTGCTTAGTTTTTAACAAGTGTTGTCACTGTTGTTTTGGTCACTTAGGAGGTGATTAGTATTGAGTGCTTGAAATAATTTGATTCTTCTTTTTTTTATTATTTGTTTACATCTCTGTAGCACTGATGAATTATTAACAAAAATAGGATTGCTCACATAATATTGCTCAAACGTGCATCCTAAGGGGTATTTCATATTTTGTATAAATTATGGGATGCAGGATTTAGTTTGACTCACAAAAGAAGGATTTTGGATTCTGTTTCTAATATCTCCAGCCTACCTGGTCTTCCTCAAGCGACATACCTCACCCAAATTTCTCCATTTGGATTTTTTACATGCATCAATATGATCAATGATTCAAAAGTCCATCAAAAAAGGGAAATAGGAATGGGTTTAGAAGAGATGAGATAGTGACAAGGTTGTGACTGTGCTAACTGTGTTAGGGCAGTAGCCCCGGTCCCAATCACTAAAAGAGGCTGTTCAATCAGCACATATACAGTATTTACACCGACCTTGGTCAGAGAGAGACGCATTGCTTTATATGGCATGTAAAAATAGATATTGAAAACATGTATTCTTTCAAGCCTTCGTTTCATTTAGCATCCTTGGAACTCTATTCAACGTTATTTTAGACTTAATATTCACAGGTCTCTTGGGAAAAGATTATATTACAGTAGAGAAAGAATATATTAAGATTTCCTGGCAAACACCTGTTCCTGGAAAAAATACCAACTGAAATAAATCATCGACAACAAAACGCAAAATAACACAAAAAAACAGCTGTATGTGTGTGTGTGTGTGTGTGTGTGTGTGTGTGTGTGTGTGTGTGTGTGTGTGTGTGTGTGTGTGTGTGTGTGTGTGTGTGTGTGTGTGTGTGTGTGTGTGAGGCACTCATGTTTCCTGTTGTTTTGTTCAGAAGAAGCTGCTCCACATTAACATTTGTTAATTTGTTTTGACAAGAGATAAGCACCAGACAGTTTAGCCAGCCAGGGACAACCAAAAGCTCCAATAGAAATGCCTTGATTGAGTTTTGTATTTGTAGTTACATTATATCTGTAGTTACGATCTAGGCAGGTGTTGATAGAAAATGTATGACATGGTTATTCTGTATAAGTAGGCAATTGAATCAACATTTTATCAATCGTTCATGGCCACCACCAAAATAGTTAATCACAACTTACAATGGTGAAATTAGTTTTGGAAACTTCCAAAACTTCCCCCGTTATCGGTTCCTCTGGTGCCTCAATAAACCTCCTCCGTCTCTTCATTCTGCTGAACGGTCAAATAACACCCCGACGCCTCTTTCCCTGAGCACCCTGTTCCGTTGCCGCCCTCGTCTCAGTGTAACTCTGCCTCCAGAAAACTTTCCTCCAGCATGAGTATCTGTGTGTGAGTGTGTGTGACAGCGTCCTCCATCACCCAATCCTCCATCTCCAAAGCATGGGAATATCTCGTGAGGGAATACTTCTCAGGAGGTGGTGGGGGGGAATGAGAAAGAAAAAAAAAGAAATCACAAAACACACAATGGTGAGATGGACGGATCAGGAATGACGAAAAAAAATAAAAGAATGTTTGATTGACAGCTGCAGATTGCAATTAGTGTTGTGTGCTCCAGTGGAGCAGTATCTGCATATCAGTTGCCTATGCTGTATGTGTGTTTAAGTGTGTTTGTGTCAGTGTGTGTGTGTGTGTGTATATGTGTTTGAGTCTCTGTGTGTGTGTGTGTGTGTGTGTGTGTGTGTGTGTGTGTGTGTGTGTGTGTGTGTGTGTGTGTGTGTGTGTGTGTGTGTGTGTGTATGTTTGGCTCTGTGTGTGTGTGTGTGTGTGCCTGTGTGTCTGTGGTATGTGTGATCGTGTGTGTTAGGCTGTGTGTGTGTGTGTGTGTGTGTGTGTGTGTGTGTGTGTATGCATGTGTGTGTGTGTGTGTGTGTGTGTGTGTGTGTGTGTGTGTGTGTGCCTGTATTTAGCCCAGTGATCCGGATCCGTGACCCAGCGGAGCTTCTTCCTCGACACGTGCGGGGACTGGAGGAGGAACACCAGTCACAAGGCACCCCCATGCCAGATGGCCCCCCCTTGCCCGCCTGCCACCCCCCCCCCCCCCCCCCCCGTCCAAAACAAGCACCCACTTCCACCCCACCCCATGCAGTTCCACTGGATTTCATCTGGTCGGCCTCTCAGCGGTCATCACAACAACAACAATGAGAACATATAAACGATAAGCAAAGCAATGCAGGGGCACAGTGCCGACCACCGGTCTGCACTGTTTCATCCAGTCCTCTGTCTCCAGCTCTGCGTGGTCCACCCTCTAAGATCACCTTATTCTGGGATCATAATGCCTCTTTCATACCGCCATGTGATTGTGGTCCGACACAGTCCTCGTAATGGTGACACCGAAACAATTCATGCTTAGTTTTCCAAGTAACAGTGGTAAAAGAAACCGTATCCGCACTTTACATCCTGTAGCCATCTACAACCTCAAACTTGTATCTTTCTGAATTGCATGGAGAGGGCCGACGCAACTGTTTTATTGTACAACCGACGTGGAACAAAAGCGGGGATTCAACCGTCATTTCCTCGTGTTCACGCTCATTCATATTTTTCTCAATTTATTCTCATATTTTAATTTCTTCTTTTCTTGGTATTCCACAGTTATCGGGGACATGTTGTGCCTTGGCCTCGCATCCCAGACGTCTGGACTCCTCTGATATCAGACTCAGGGTTTACGGAACCCTCTTGTTACAGAACAAACAGGAACAATGGAGCACTTCAACTCATTCCCCTGCTCGCCAAACACACACACACACACACACACACATACACACACAGAGAGGCACTCACTTACACACGCACTCACACATGCACACACACACACACACACACACACACACACACACACACACACACACACACATACACAAACACACACACACACACACACACACACTCATGTCCGTTCAGCCTTCATAACATACGTGGGGGGGGGTTATGTCTGGCCAGTCACAAATGAATGCACCCATTTCATATAACGCTCATCAAAGTTCAATAAAAAAGATGTATTCTCTTCTTTTGCCTGCAGCAATGTATCAAACTGTGCTCTATCAATATCTGCTCTCTTACTCTCACTCTCTCTCCCTCTCTCTCTCTCTCTCTCTCTCTCTCTCTCTCTCTCTCTCTCTCTCTCTATTCTCTGGTTCTTTTCCTATCCTTCCCCCGACCCTCCAAGCCACAGAAGGTTGTGCAAGGTAGCCCAATGCCATTCAAACTAATTATTTTTTTTCTGCTATAAAAAAAAACCAAACACGGATCAAGCCTGATTGGTCTCTCCAGGTTACCATGGGTCTTCCATTAGGGCAGCAGTGGTCATTTCTTAGGCAAGGGAAGAAGAAAGCCAGTGGACTACAAAGCTAGTAGCTAGTTTGCGTTGTGCAAGTCACAACCCTTGACTGCCCTCAGCCCTTGAGGCTGCGCACACCCACCCACGCACTGACCTGACGGGACCGGGTCTGATCGGTGGGAGAGGGAAGTGAGCAAGGCGGGGGGGGGGGGGTCCGGTTAGGAGCAGGTGGGGGGCTGAGGGTTTCGGAGTCAACTTTGGCAGGTTAACTGGGTTCACCTCTCCTGACGCCCACTGTCTGCCGACTCTCCCCCCTGACCCCCGATGGGGTCTGGGTCAGGCGAGGGCCCTGTGGGAGGGGCAGCAGGCTGGGAGGCTGGGAGGCTTTGTGGGGTAGACAGGCCTTCCTGCAGACTGCCGCCTTCCACTGAAGACATTTTTCGCTGATGCCGAGAAGCCTGGGAAGCATCATGTGTTGCCTTTTCCGTGTCTGTCTGTTCGACTGTCTGTCTCTCTGTCTGTCCGTCTCGCCGTCTGTCCGTCTGTCTGTCTGTCTCTCTGTCTGTCTGCCTGCAAATAAGAGTACAGTAGAGTAGAGTACAGAAGAGTACAATAGAGGAGAGTAGAGAAAAGTTCAGTAGAGTACAGTTCAGTACAATATAGAAATGTTTAGTAGAATAGAGTAAAGTAGATTACAATGGAACAGAGTGCATTACAAAAGAGCAGAGTACAGTAGAGTAGAGTAGGGTAGAGTGCAGTAGAGTAGAGTAGAGAAGAGTATAGTAGAGCTGAGTACAATAGAGAGTACCGGTACAGTGTTGAGTATTAGTGCATTAGGCTACAGTAGAAAAGAAAACAGTGAAGTAGAGTCAAGAAGAATAGAGTCGGGGAGATTAAGTGAGTCTCTCAGAAGATTAGTCTGTCAGCGAACCCCCCCCCCCCCCTCTCTCTCTCTCTCTCTCTCTCTCTCTCTCTCTCTCTCTCTCTCTCTCTGTCTCTCCCTTTCCATGTAACAAATACGATGAAAAAATAACCCAGTCGAAGAAAGCTAAACTAAATAAAGCTCACATGTTGATCCCTGCTGTGTGCTGCAGTTCTACGGTAACTAACTTGGATCACTACATCATTTTCAAAGGACATGAAACAGAAAGCAACAGAGAGAGAGAGAGAGAGAGAGAGAGAGAGAGAGCGTGAGCGAGATAGAGCCATATAAGAGAACCATCATTTAAGAAAGAGTGAGACTGTGTACATGAGCCTGTGTGTAGTTGTCGCGGTGGTGTTGGGTAGAGACAGGAAGTGATGAGCGAGGCGTGTAGGTGTGGGTGGTTGTCCATCAGCAGCAGGGCACGGGGTCGCGTCCCTGGGAGGTAGTGGTGTGACCGCACGCTGCTTCTCCCGTGCGACTTAATTTAGATTTACATCAGCCGCTAAATTAGAATAATCACCTCCAGGACACTCTGGGCCCTCACCTCATCTCTTCTTCATGCGCGCGCTCTCTCTCTCTCTCTCTCTCTCTCTCTCTCTCTCTCTCTCTCTCTCTCTCTCTCTCTCTCTCTCTCACTGTCTCACTCCGTTTGAACATTTCCTCGCCTGTCTCCACGTTTGCCCTCTCTATTTACATCGCCGGCTCCTTCCATGTTCTTTGTTCCCTTTGTATTTGTTGTATCTGTATTCACATTTCTATCTCAGGTTATTTTGGTATATGTGAACTGGCCATGCCAATTATTTTTTTTTTGTCACACTTCAACTCTTAGATCTATGGTTGAAGCCTATTTAGATTATTGTATAATGAGTTATAAGTAGTACGGAAAGCGATCCATGACTTACAGCAACGCACAGATTCTCTCTCTCTCTCTCTCCCTCTCTTTCTCTCTATCTTTCTGTATCTCTCTATATATATATCTCTATAGACACACACACACACGCGCACACAGCCAGACAGAAAGAGAGAGCGAGAGAGAGCGAGAGAGAGAGAGAGATACCAAGCAGTAATCTCGAAAAAACATCAACAAATCTCGAACAAACAACACAGGCAACCCCCTTCCACACAAATCCTCCCAGACCAGACATGTCCCCCCAACCCCCACCCCCCCCCCGCCCCCTGCCCCGCACCCCCCCCCCCCGTCCCCCTCGTCGCCAGGTTCCAGGGAATCCTCAGCAGAGACACTCGTCCTAATCACGGCCCAGTGCTGTGGCCAGCGGGCTTTGGGGCTACAAATTGACGAGGCTAGCCGTGGGCGGGCTGGCGAGGGCTGGCGAGGGACAGGGAAAGGGGGGGGCTGGGGGGGGGGGGATGGGCGGGGGATGGGCGATGGAGGCGATGGGGGTGGTGGGGTGGATGGAGCCCCCCCCACCACCCCCCTATCGCATCTCGCCCTGCATCCACCTCCGCCAGAGGAGGCTGTTGAGACAGATATATGGCCACTTAATTGGCCCATCATGGCGGTGCGGCGGAGCGCTGATCGTTGCGACATGGCCAAGATGGGGGGGGGGGATGGGGGGGGGGGGCTCTCGATCTCAGCGTGTGTGTGTGTGCTTGTGAGTGTGTGTGTGTGTGTTTTGTGTCACATGAAACAGAGCTGAGTCCCTCCTCTACTCGTTATGTTGCCTTGCACATACAGTGTGGACATTGTTTGTTTTGGCCAAGTGTGTGTGTGTGTGTGTGTGTGTGACACTGTGTGTGTGTGTGTGTGTGTGTGTGTGTGTGTGTGTGTGTGTGTGTGAATGTATGTATGTGTGTGTCTTTCTGTGTGTGTGTGTGTGTGTGTGTGTGTGTGTGTGTTTGAGACTTTATGTACGTGCGTGGTATACGTGCATGTGTATGACTGTGTGTACGTGAGCGTGCATGTGCATGTGTGCGTGTGCGTGTGTGCGCGTGTGTGTGTGTGTGTGTGACTTCATGCATGTATGTGTGTGTGTGTGGCTGCAGTGGACGGACTGCTCAGCAGGAGAGCAGCAGCGGTGGACTTATTAGCCGCTAGTCCCTGGCTGTCACGCCACACAAAAGACTGCAGACGATTAAAAAGCTCAACCACCACAAACCGCCCCTGCTCACAGCCGCCCCCTGTCAGGTGAGCTCACTTTGCCTGCCTCTTGTTTGCCTCCTCTGTGTGCAGCTGTGTGTGTGTGTGTGTGTGTGTGTGTGTGTGTGTGTGTGTGTGTGTGTGTGCGTGTGTGCGTGCGTGCGTGCGTGCGTGCGTGCGTGTGCGTGTGCGTGTGTGTGTGCGTGCGTGTGTGCATGTGTGTGTGTGTGTGTGTGCGTGTGTGTGTGTGTGTAGGGGGGCAGCGACTGTCAGCTGCTTGGTGTCAGTGTAACTGTCTGAACACATCAGTCTGTAGTATAAGTCTTTCTGTTATCCAGTGAATGTGTGTGGGTTGGTGTCCCCGTGTATGTGAATGTGTTTGTCTGCGTGTGAGCGAAAATGTGTGTGGCTCGGTGTGGCTGTTCGAATCGATGTACATGCGTGTGCACAACCCCCCGCCCCCCCCCCCAGTGTTCCGTGCACGTCTCCCCCCCCCTTGCGTCGATGTCCAAGTTGGAAAATTAAGGTACAATGCCAGTGGAGGAAGACGTGAATGAAACGATTCACAACAGAGGAAGGAAAAAAAAAAATGCATCTCTCAATTTAATAACACACTCCACTTGAACGGAAGACAAGGAGGGGGGAGCGGGGGAGAGACAAACAGGACTAAAATGGGATGAAAAAAGCCCATTAAGGGAGGGAAATTGAAGCCCTTTCCCTAATAAACATGCTCGGTTTGTGTGGGTAGATTTCCCCGATGGTGGACGGCAGGCAGGATCTGGCACGGGCCAGGAGCTAAGCTACCCAGGTGAGACCGACAGGAATTAAAAAGCGCCATATGCTTTGGGACGCCACCTCACAACGAATCAGACGCATCCTTAATTCCTCTCAATGCAAATATAAGGCCCCCGCTTTGTATTATGCTGTACCTCTCCGTCTCTCTCTTGCTACTATTCTCTACTATTCTGTCTACCTCTCTCAACCACTGTCTCTCTCTCTCTCTCTCTCTCTCTCTCTTCCTTTTTCTAGCTTTTGACCGGCTGGAGATGCGTTCAAAGGCTAAACGAGATCTGACTTACAGTTGATCACAGCGAGGTAAATTATAATGAGGCATGCTCGCTCATCAGTGCAATGTGACTCAGTGCGCTGAGAGGTGAAAGGTCACTCATGAGGGTGCGACACTGCGACAGGGAGTGTGTGTGTGCTTTTGTATTAGTTTTTGTGTGTTAGTTCACAAGTGGTAGCGTCAACCCAGATGTATGCTGGATAGAACAGTCTACCAGCCTTCCCAGTGGACTGTCGGAACTGGTAGGCCGTCCGTCAGACTTACAGGTGGACACTTCCACTTTGTGATGTCACAACACACACTCGCACACACAAAGACACACACGTCAAGAAGGCTCAGCAGCGGCTGCACTTCCTGAGGGTCCTCAGGAAGCGCAACCCGGACTCCAATCTCCGGCTGACCTTCTACCGCTCGTCCATCGAGAGCCCGCTGACGTACCGCATTAGGACACGGTACGGCAGCTGCACCACGGCAGACAGGGAGAGGCTCCACAGGGCGGTTGAGGCAGCACAAAAGATCACCGGCTGCCCTCTCCCCTCCCTGATGAACATTTACACCTCCCGCTGCCTCAGCAGGGCAAAACATATAATCAAGGGCAGCTCCCACCCTGGGTCTGACCTGTTTGACCTGC
>NC_140277.1:12472535-12474383 GCF_964030765.1 Micromesistius poutassou
TTGTAACAGTCTTTATTTAATTGTCTCAGACAATTAAATAAAAAAGACGTCAGGGAAGGCGATGCGATGAATGAGGTCACGGGCCGGGGTGGAGGTGGAGGCGTGAGATGGGTGGGTGCCTATTCATGTGCTCCCTGCTGTGTCTCCCACCACCAAGCATTGCCACCCCCACCCCCACCCCCACTTCCCTAAGCCACAGGAGCCCATAATCTCCTACATTACTGCCACAGCGATGCCCACCACCGCCTAGGTAATTCACAGGGAGGGGGATCTGTCTGCCCCCAGTCTCCCCTAGCCCCCCATCACCCAAGTCATAAGTCCTGGTGCGTATGCCTGGTCACGACGCCCCCCCGTAGAGACGGTGGAACACACACACACACACACACACATAATGCACGCACGCACGCACATACGCCAACGCACAGATATACACACACACCTATGCATGATCACACATATACACCAACGCACAATCACACACACACATACACACACACACCCACGCAAACACACACATTTGCACACACACGCACAATTACACACACATACAGACACGTGCACACACACACACACACACACACACACACACACACGTGCACGTGCGTACTGAGACCCATACACACAAATTCCAATGGATTGCATTAGATGTATGAAAAAAAAAAACACAAATGCAACAGTGAATCAATTGGAGGGAGGACGTGTGTGAGTGTGTGTGTTTTGGGGCGTGGTTGCACAGTGGTTGCTGATTGACCGATCGCTGTCTCTATTTGCCTGTAATATAGAAAGAGATGGAGACAGGGTGAGATCAAGAGAGAGAGAGCAAGAGAGATGTAGAGAGAATGAAAGAGAGAGAGGGAGGAAATTGGCATCTAAATTAAATTGTCTTTATCTCCTCTAAAAAAGGAAAGCCATGGGAGGGAAAGTGCTGGGTGGGTTTTAAAATTAATTTGTTAGATCAAAAAACTATATATTTAATTCTTCCGCACATCAAACAGGCGTTGTCTTCAGACAGGCCTCCGTGTACCACCCCCATCCCTCCTCACCCCTCCTCATCCCCCACGCCCTTCTTTCTTTTTTCATTCTCTCCATTTCTCTCTCTCTGCTCTTTAATTAAAAAAAAAAAACATTCTATTATTACGGCAGATGAAACGGAAACATCTTTTCAAACAGTACAGTCGTACTGAACCACTACTACTAATCTTTTGGTAATTATTTTTTAATTGAATCTTTTGAACACAAAGGCCGCCAGCAGATGTTAGCGTTGGAGCCGGTCCCTAGCGCACCGTCGCGCGCCGCGCAACGCCATTTATACGAGATGGCGCTCGAGCCACTCTGAGGGGGCGAGAGAGGAGAGAGAGAGCGAGAGAGAGGCAGAGAGAGAGGGATAAAGAAGTGGTCAAGGGAGGAAATCTGCACAGATGTTTCGCTGAAGTACACAGATCAGGATTCAGCCAAAAAATAAAAGGAAGGAATGCGTGTCAACCTTCACAAATGCACACGCATACGCACATGCACACGTGCACACAGACATTGGCACACGCAGCCTCTACACCTGGCATTTACATGCATTTACATGCATTTGGACAAGCATCAGATATTATAGTAATCCAGGTATAAATGCACTCTGTACACATTAGGGATCAGATCAGTAGGTGGTCTTGGATGCATTCTGATGCATCCAACTTTCTCCAAATACGCACAAAAAGCGTCTTCATTTTGCCAATTTCCTTTGGCAATTTCGCTAGGGCCTGCCATCATCAGATCCCCAACCTGTGTTCAAATTATTTATACTACAGAATTCTATAAATCAGCGCAAGCGATATGCTGTTATGCTGCTAGGTGTGAATT
>NC_140277.1:12474583-12499583 GCF_964030765.1 Micromesistius poutassou
CACACACACACACACACAAACATACACATCGAGAAGGTTAACGTGAGGAGTTTGCAAACCACGAATTCGGCAGGACGGAATTTGCAAAGCATGATCGCAATCACCGCGGTTTTAAGTTAAAACGTGACGAGCGAAAGTTCATGAGTATTTCCAACATAAGAGAGCGAAAACAATTTTTGTGTCTGGAATCGTAACATTATCGTAGACTGAGCTGTTGCGTTGTGTTCCAGTCAAAGTTGCTAACTAAAGGAAAATAAAGGATTGCGATCCAACAAGCGTTCTACGTCAGCATAAGAAAAAGTATGGTCAGAATCTGCCCTAGACAAAGGGAAATAAATCAAACCACAAAACCGCGAGCTGCATTGACACTGTTACAAGAACAAACTCAAAGAGAATCTGTAAACGCCTGATACAATAAGGGCAGGCGCACACAAGAGAAGGGAAATCACTTAATTTGAGGGTGGATACATTCCATGGAAAGCGGTGAAGAGCGAGGTCAGTGCAGGAGGATTATTCAAAAGAACAAGCCAATTCAGTCCATCCAAAAAACGTGGTGGCATCAATGAGTAAATCCATTGATCGTGCTTACTGCAAACAATATGTCTTGGAAATGAAAATAGCAAAGCAAGAAGACCGAACCCCTTGTGATTTGATGCTTGGCTATTGAGCAGGACCACCTTCTGCAAATACCATTTTTTGGAACAATGACTGGCAACACCTTCCCAACTGGGAAGCGTTTGCGAAAAAAAATGTTTTGATGGACTCAAAGGACTCACTATAAATCAGCCAAAGACTATTAAAACAGTATTAAATCAGGAGCAGAGCTTTCAAGCTTGGGCGGAAGGGATTGGCAGGACAGGGGGAAGCAGAAGCGTGCAGGGCGGTGAGGAGCAGTACTATACACTTCTCTGTCCTACAAGCACTGTCCATCTTCCTGTCCAAAACGGTGGTCTGTCACTGACACTACAGAGTGTTTAGTCGTTTCTAATTGCTATTGCTTGGATAGTCGTCAGTTTCTGTCTGTATGTTCTCTGACTTTCCATCTTATCCTCTGGTTTCGATGCTATTTCTGTCTACTTGAGTCTATCGAGCTATCAGACTTCAAGCGTCCAGTTGTAATGTTTTACCAGTTGGATTATGCTATGTATGTCTTTCAGTCTGTTCTTCTGTGGGTCTGTCTATGCTCGGTATATTAAGTATTATGTTGGTCAGTCTGTAGGCTATATAACAGAATTAAAGACCATGGTATACACCTTCTGTTGGTCTGTCTGTATGCTATTTCAATCGTTCAGTCTCTCCCTAGTTGTTGTGTTTATATTACTATCAGACTAACTAACCTTTACCCTTCCGGCTGTCCACCGCCTTTGATGCCGCCTCTGTAACAATACATACACACACAACAACCGTGAACCCAATACAGAAAAACAAGACTGCAACAACAACACTGAATATAGATTGTGGGACACAGATTTCGACTTTATTGCCACTAAGAATGATTTCCTGTTTTGCCATGTATTTAGGTGTGTGTTTATTCATTTTACCATTTGTGTTTTTGTAATACTGTGTCCATTGTATTCCATTGCTTATTCAGTTTTCAATTACTTTAGATTTTTTTTTTAATCATCAGAATCATCCGAATTCTGAGAATAAAGTCAGAACTTTGACTTTAATCTCATCCTAAATCTCACAGGCGAAAGAAGGGATGTTCCTTACAGGTTACCTTTAAGGAACCAAGTTCAGTGAGAGTCACTTTGCGACATACAGTACGGGAACCGACTAAAGAAGTCAGATGTGAGCCCGTTTTTACGTGTTCAAGGGCCATATGTGATATTTATTTTTTATTGTTTGTGTGTGTTTTTTTTGCATCGTTTTTTTTTGTGTTGTTTGCGTTTTAATTCGGAATTCTGAACATCAAGTCCGAATTCTTCAACGTCTCAGTGCCTCAGTGTGTCTTTCCTCTGTGTGTGTGTGTGTGTGTGTGTGTGTGTGTGTGTGTGTGTCGCGTGGGTGTCTCGTGCGGGCTCTCTCTCTGGTCGGGCGTCCAGACCTGTTTGACTGAGCTGCGAGGTGCTCCGGCTCCTCGACGGCAGTATGGCGACCACGCGCTGGCCGATGCTGGAGCGCCGCTTCTTGACGCCACTGGCCAGCGCCGTGTCCGACTGGCTGCCGTCGGCGTGCTCCATGCCGATCACCTCGCAGCTGGTGCTCAGCATGTGGCGGCCCGTGGCTCGCATGGCCCGGCTGGAGGAGGAGGAGGAGGAGGTGGAGGAGCAGGAGGAGGAGGAGGAGGAGGAGCAGGGGGGAGGGGGACGAGGAGGAGCAGGGGAGAAGGAGGAGTAGGAGGAGGAGGAGGAGCAGGAGGAGGAGGAGGAGCAGGGGGGAGGTGGAGCAGGAGGAGCAGGGTGGGAGGGGGACGAGGAGGAGCAGGGGGAGAAGGAGGAGTAGGAGGAGGAGGAGGAGCAGGAGGAGGAGGAGGAGGAGGAGGAGGTGGAGCAGGAGGAGGTGGTGGAGGAGGAGCAGGGGGGAGGTGGAGGAGTAGGAGGAGGAGGAGGAGGAGCAGGAGGAGGAGGAGGAGCAGGGGGAGGTGGAGGAGGAGGAGGAGGAGGAGCAGGGGGGAGGAGGAGGAGGAGGAGGAGGTGGAGGTGGAGGAGCAGGAGGAGGAGGAGGTGGAGCAGGGGGGAGGGGGGACGAGGAGGAGCAGGGGAGAAGGAGGAGTAGGAGGAGGAGGAGGAGCAGGAGGAGGAGGAGGTGGAGCAGGAGGAGGTGGTGGAGGAGGAGGAGGAGCAGGGGGAGGAGGAGGAGGAGGAGGAGCAAGGAGGAGGAGGAGGAGCAGGGGGGAGGTGGAGGAGTAGGAGGAGGAGGAGGAGGAGCAGGGGGAGGTGGAGGAGGAGCAGGAGGAGGTGGAGGAGCAGGAGGAGCAGGGGGGAGGTGGAGGAGCAGGGGGGAGGTGGAGCAGGGGGGAGGTGGAGGAGTAGGAGGAGGAGGAGGAGGAGCAGGGGGGAGGTGGAGCAGGAGGAGCAGGGGGGAGGGGGACGAGGAGGAGCAGGGGAGAAGGAGGAGTAGGAGGAGGGGGAGGAGGAGCAGAGGAGCACAAATGTAGAAAAATAAAAAAAGTTACGTAATTCAGAGTTCGAGAAGCAAAAATAAGTCAAATACTGAGGTTTTTTTTGTAGTGTTAGTATTTATACTCTTGTAACGCATGTCTCATGTTAGCAATTGATCACATGTTGAAATGCATTATTTATTTAATTAACCCAGCTCCAAATGTTTTTGCTGACAAAGAAATGCCTTCATGATGACACCATAACAATAACAAGGTATGTTCTTTTTGTGCGTGCACGTGTGCGTGCTGTTGCGGCCCACCTGAAGCGACGGGGTCTCTCTGACTGGATGGACATGTAGCTGGTGCTACTGATGTGAGAGGCACTGCTGGTGCGAGACAGGGCTGACACGTCGCTGACATCGCTGTCCGAGGACTTGTGAGACACGTTGTCACAGCTCCTCCGCTGGTCCTTATAGAGCTGGGAGCCGGACAGGAGAAGGGGGGGGGTGGAGACACACCGGGGGGGCGGGGGGTGGGGGGGGGGGGGGGGGGGGGGTTAGCCAGACAGAAACAACTACAGCCTGACATCAAGTCTACCAAGAAACCTGGTTTACTGTTTAGAACAGCAGTTACAGCAGCAGCAGGACTGGGAGACACGGCGGAGGTGTTTGATGAGGAGCAGCGGAGATGGAACAGGGATCGGGGATCAAGAGGAACGGTGCAGTGGTTCCAGGGCCAGAACAGAAGAGCCAGGTCATGATGGTGCTCCTCAGCAGAAGAGCCAGGTCACGACACTGCAGTGCTCCTCTGCTGGTAATCCTCCGGGACAATTATTCTGCTTTCTTTTTCTTTGTGGGGATTTCAAGGCATACTTGAAAAGCTTTAGATTTGGGGGGGTGTATCTTTTGGAAACTCTTGTGTGTATTGACTTGTGTGTTACAATAGTCACTACAGCTGAACCTTGGACCTAAACCTAAAAGACGTCGACCATAAGGTCGGAAAAGGACGCACGGCGGGAGCGCGGCTGGTACCGCTGCGCCGTGACACGGGGCCCACCTCTCGTTTGTTCTTCAGGCTCCTGGTGAGGTCTTGCTGGCTGGAGGCGGCGGGGGCCGGCGTCCGGTTGGAATGGACCCTTATCGGCAGCTGCCGAAGACGCTCCTCCGACGCCAGGGCTGGGGAGCGGTCATGCAGGGGAACACAAGAGAGGAGGAGGCCCCGCTGAGCGTCTAGATACCGCTTCAGACCACAGACCACGCGTAACGTGGAACTCCACACGCACACGCGAGAAACCAGAGGAGTTTTGGCGAGTTAAAGCTTTTTACATTGAAATAGTTGAAGGTAAAAAAAAAAAACATGGTTATGATGTTGTTATTTTCATACATATTTGTATATGAGTGATATTTGTATATGATTGTCTGTCTCAATCAGTCAACATTTGTACCCACAATTCATCAAATGATCTAAACCGACCTCGTGCCTGAGAGGGCAAACCTAACCCTAACCCTGAAATGATGCACAAGTCAAGAAGGCAATACTGAATCCCGTGTGTTTCCCATGTGAAACATAACATCAAAAATGTGTCCAAGCACACAAACCCAGCCGCTGAAACGCAAAACCCATGCAGACGAGAAACACACAATGTTACCGTCAGCACCCTACCCACCTTCCTCCACCGTACTGATCTTGGCCGGGACCTGGGGGAGCTGCCTCACCCTGCGGGCGGACGTGGGTGCTGCGGAGGACGACTGAGGGGTCCCGCCCTGGGGGTGGCCCCTAGAGGGACGACAGAGAGAGGAAGAGGAGGAGGACAGGGGGTATTGGAGGAGTGAAGGTGATGATAAAGGGAAAGGTTTAGTAATCCACTGGAGACCGTCGGTATGATGGCCCCACCCATCGAGGAGGGATTTGGGTTGTAAAAATGTTGGCATCATGAGACTGACATCACATCTCATCATGTTTGACAGTCCAAGAAAGGATGCTGATGTGTCTCCTTTGGCATATGTCCTGAGAAGGAGATTGTGTTTATTTATCAGGCCCTCCACAGGAAGAATTATTTCACCTTTAACTTGCAATAGACTCAAATTAAACACAGACAGCGTCAAAATCCTATGCATCTCTGTGGCAATATAGGTCAAAAGCCTAGGGGACAGAAGGAAAAAAATAAAATAAATAAACAGAGCAAAAGTTTAGACGTATGAAGAAGTGCCGATTAAATTAAATTGAACTTATTTAACAATTTAAGTAAAACAATTATTTTGATTTTTCAAGTGGGAAGTTGCAGGACTAAGCAAGCAATTTGTAGTACAGCAGTTTAATAAAAATAACTTCATCTGTGGTTGTCGCAGGCCTGTAATAAGCCTGTCTAATCAATTAATTTGGCCCCAATGAAATGATTGGATGGCCTACCTGTCTGTCTACATATCTACCTACTCGGTAGGTAGGTACATGTAAGTAGGTACCTGGTATTTCATTGGGCATGACTGGGCCTGATGGTAGTAGAGTTTTTTGGTTGGATACTTTCAAAATCAAGCTTGCTGATTCCTCCAAATTGCTCACACCAGCTTTAAACAAAGACATACAGGAGTCAATTCATTCTGAATTATTTAGTCCTGTAAATTATACCACAAAACTATAGGACAACACCCGAACACACTCACACATCATAAACAGCACCAGCAGCAGCACATTCAAACACATCAGAATACACAGTGGGAGGAGAAAAACACACCGCCAAAGAAAGGAGAGGGAAGATGGACACCTTGTCCAGCCTCACATTTATAACAGAGGCCAGTATTTATTCGAATTAACCCTTCTTTTAATTTGGTATTGACCTACTAATGGCACACTAGCACAAACCAGCAGAAACAAACATGAGTGACTATCGTACATGATTTTGGGTCAAAATGATTACCAGTTCATTCAAAGAATAAACAAGTAAGAGAAACTAACAATTCCTCAGTATATAAGGGTGCAACTATGCTATTTTAAGGTTATGGACCTCTCATATAATAGACCTTCCTGTGAAAGGTTGGGGCTTGAAGTGTGAGGTGAGGAACCACTGACATACAGGACCCGTCTCGCAAGGAGGCCTGGGGGTCAGCTGTCTGCGTACCAAACGCCTGGAGAGAGGGGACTTCTGGGAGGGATCGGCTTAATTGGGATACACACACATTAAGCCATACACTTTCACACATACACATACACACACACACACACACACACACAATACAAACCCAATCCCCAAACACAAAGCACAAAGCGGCAGCATGCAGAGATAAAATGGGGAAAGAGAAGGAGGACAATACGTTGGAAAGCAATAAGCTTTACAAAAACCAAATCCTATTAAACAACACTCTAACAGCTTGCAGTCGTGTAAGTGCTTTTCAAATAATTTGCCAAAACAGCACTTAAACATACCACCGGTTTGATGTAGGATATATAGTATATCACAGGCTATCTATTGTGTGTGGTGTTTCTGAGCAGTTAAACAAATTACAATTGACAAGAGTGTTGTATTTGTGTCTTTGGTGGGAGTCGTCAATTCAGGCAATATATAGTGTGGCAACCCGTCTCCAGCACAGCGCCCCTGGAGGTCCAGGGGGCAGGTCGTGGAGGCTGTGTTGTACCACAGATTTCCCACAGATGGCGCCAGGAAGAGCATTGGTGACAGCCAATCAAGGGAAATACGGAACACCTGAGGAGCAGGGGGGAAGCATGCTTCAAAAGGCAGGCTTCCACACTCACTCAGGGCTCTCCTGGTCCGTGTATGCAGAGAGACCAGTCGTCAGGGGTGAGGTGTTGCCACCCCGAGGAACAAGACTGTAGATTCCTCCAAAGATGTTTTTTTTGTTCTGTTTAGTAGTAAGATACTATCTGTTTGGTTTTGGTTAAAAGTGCCGTATTGGCTTGAACTAAAACTCGATTTGTGGGCTGTTTGGGACGAGGCGGTTCACTGTAGCCGAGCCGGGTTGCCACAGTAGCTCATACGACCTCTGTTATGCTCGTTAAAATAAGGTTGGCATGATTCCACTCTTTGACGGGTACAATAAAGAGAGATGTGAAGATGGTATTTATATGATGTGTAAGCCGACACAATGACTAATACAGCCTGGCCAGTAAACAGGAAACGGTGAAATACATGATTTTCAGTTTCACGTGTTTGTCAGGCAATCGGATAGACAAACTGGATGAGATGTGATGATACAGCTTTTTTGTCTTGGGATGAGTAAACAAATAGATATGAATAACATGAATATCTGGTAAGATATTCACACAAACTTTTGCACAGATCCTTAACCCGACCCTTCACCTAAACTTTAGAATCTCAAAAGTTACAACTTTAATTCAAATGAGATAACAATTTCAACAATCTCTAATATAACATCTTAACCAGGGTAATGTAACACTTGTAATATTTCTATCTTTCATTTCTAACAAAAAAAAGCCTACAAGTAACCATTCATTTGAAACCAATCCATTTATAATATCAGAGGACTTTGCCTTTCCTCTCTAACCAAGCTCCAAGCTCTAAAATTCCTCCCAGGTGGATTGACCAATGAGCACACACCAGAAGCTGGGAGGGGCTTGAGGGGCAGTGAACCGGAGCCGTCCTGTTTGTCTGTCAGACTGAATGAGGGACCGACTGGGCCCCGGCTGAACTGCATTACTGCAACATTGCGGGTTGACATGGCAGGCCTCCATGTCTTACCTGCCACCACGGCCGCTGTCAGACAGCATCCCGCCCAGAGTGTGACATTCATGTGTTCCCACGGTCCCAGGGTGCCTGGAGAGTGTCGGTTTAACCAAGGAAACACAACAGGAAAAGATGGACGTATAGCATGACACAAGGTCTGAAATGCCAACGATGGTCTTTAAAACACATTGATCTGGAAATGATACCCACTACAGCTGGAATGGGGAAACACTGGAGTTTAATGGATGAATTAATTAACGGCTGAATCAATGGATAAGTAATTGATTGATGGATGGATGGAGGAATTGTGAAACACACACAGGCTTCCTTTCTTGACTTGTTTGTGTGAGTGGTTGGGTGAGTAGGTGAGTGAGTGGATGAGATAGTGAGTGAGTGAGTGAGGGTGTGAGAGGGTGAGAGAGTGAAAGTGCTTGTGTGTGTACTGAGGTGAAATAAAGTGTCTTGGAAAGAGAGCACTGTCCATAATCTACATTTATGAGATGAACATGTGGATCAAACACACACACACACACACACACACACACACACACACACACACACACACACACACACACACACACACACACACACACACACACAAATGCATGTCATACGGTAAATAAAGCATTAGCATGAAGCCGTAGGCCTCGCCTCTCAACGATTGATACAGGCTGAAGAGAAATGACAACCACAGAACTACTTCCACGGCAAGCACACGCACCAATACAGCCCGCAGCAGAATCCATTGAGCTACAGCTACCTGAGAGAAGAGAAATCTATAGCAGCCAAACAAACTAACAGCTGTAAGGAGCACACACACACACAGCGCATAGTCACGATTCTTGACATCATTCTTTAAACCAGACCAACATAAAGTACAGAGTTAAAACCAGGTAAGCAAACACTGAGGAGATGTCAGTAAAATTACAAATAAGATGTTGTTAAAAAGAGTGAGAACAACTTATCTATAAGTCAGGAGCGTACTAAATGCAAATAAAAAGTGCAGAGATGCTGTGTAGGGGCATTTGTAGGAAACTTCATAATAAGCTTCAGGATCATTGCATGATAAAGAATATCTAAAACAATCGTATTTTGCTTGTTTTCTTGAGCTCATTAGGATCTTTACTACTCGTCACATTAAGGTGCGTTAGCTTTGTCAGTGTAAGCAACGTTTACTAGAGAGGTTAGTATGGTGGTAGCAAGCAGCTTTTAGCATCAACTGAAAAGGGACGTGGGTTTACTACGAGGGCTGAGGAGATTCAACTTGGTTCTGAACCCCGATGGGCCCAACCTTCAGTACAATACACAGTGTTCTGAACTGCAAAGTACCCAAACACATTCAGTAGAGTGTGTAAAAAAAAGTTTTTGGACAATTTGTTTACTTTTGTCTGGGCCAAACGGTACAGGCTAACTGTGCTAATGTGCACATTTAGCAAATAGTGCTATTTATTTAGAGGTCAGGCCACACTTGGGTCCAGAATCTAACCCCAGAGACACAGCACTTTGGGGGGGGGTACCTGTCGTCGTCGGGGGACGCATGTTGGATTAGAATCCTGGGGCTGGCCGGGCGTCTCCGGGGCAGGGATTGGGAAAAAGGTTTTCTATACACAAGAATGCGAAATTGCTCACTTCTAAGATGTAACGACGCGGCCCTAAGTTCCCGTGATAAGCAAGTCTCTTTGTTAATATTATATTTTCATTTCGTCCACGTTAGACTTTTTTTTAAACAAACGTACCCGCCTTGACAGTTACAATGCAAAAGCACAGTGAGGAATTGTCACCCTTTTTGTTACTTTGACTGGCATCAGTTCAGAGGAGAGACATCATTAATTGAATCCCCATTTGTTTGAGTAAAACACATCTACTATACAATACAACGTGAGAAATGGTGTTGAGATTTGGTAGTAAAATATAGTCATACGGTTAATGGTTATGTAACACAAAGTATGAAGCATCATATGGAAAGCATGGGGTATAAAGCTTCTGGGTTTAAGAGCCACTGTGAAGTTAAAGCTCTCCATTCTGGAAGGGGTAGTGAACAACAGTTTACAACATCGAAGTACACCCCAGAATTGTGACTTATTTGGGGTTCGGCATGAAAAGAAGGACAAAGTGCAGAGAAGTGATTAAAATGTCCTCTATACTGTACAATAGAATCAACAGAAGCTAAATAGATGACGGAGGAGGTGGGGGGGGGGGGGGGGGGGTATTTTGGGTGGAGGTAGGGGAGGTGTGTAGGAAGTGGATGCAAGTAAGTTGGAGACAGAGAAGAGGGTGAGAGAGGGAGAGGTGAGAGACGGAGAGGTGGAGGGGAGGAGAGGAGAGGAGAGGAGAGGGGAGGGGGGAGGAAGGAGGGCAGTGGGCTGGTACCTTTCAGACTCTGGTGAGGGGGCATGGTAGTCTGAGGGCAGACAGTTGGTGCTAGCGCTCCGAGCCCTGTCCAGAGACGGCTGCACATCACTAGGGGGCGCCAGAGAGCAACATGCCGTCCAATGCAGAATGAGGCGGAGGAAGATGATGAGGATGAAGAAGATGATAATGGGGGGAGGGGGAGGGGGGGGGGGGGGTAGGGGAAAGGGAGGAGGATCACAAAAGAGGCGGGGGCAAGAAAAGAGACAACCAAAAAAATAACATAAAGACATCATTTTAGATTGTCAAAATCATAATGGTCAAAGGAAACAGAATGAAGACATTAAGGACAGGTGGTTTGACACAAGACACACAATTAGGGAAGTGGGCTGTCAAGTTGACACAGTGATGCAGTTTGAGGACACAATATCATCGCCATAGTAACCATGACAAGGACTGCTAAAAAAAGACTCCTCTTACTCTGTGGGCCTGTCATTCAACCGTGTGTGTTTGTGTGTATGTGTGTATGGTTGCATGTGTGTATGTGAGTATGTATATGTGTGCATGTGCCTAAAGGTAACCTGGTCTGTGAACATGATGTAGGGCTTAGTCCTTAGGCTTGGACACGTGGGCTGGGGGAACGTTATTCCAACCAGTAAAAATACATTCAAGGATGAAAGTAGAGGAAGCCTGGAAAACAAATTAAAATATGAAAATACCAAAAAAAAGACTGCTGAGAATTTGCAGCTGGAAACCAAAAAAAAAAACCACTGATGCTATGGTTGATACTCACCTGGAGAAAAGTGTGTGTGTGTGTGTGTGTGTGTGTGTGTGTGTGTGTGTGTGTGTGTGTGTGTGTGTGTGTGTGTGTGTGTGTGTGTGTGTGTGTGTGTGTGTGTGTGTGTGTGTGTGTGTGTGTGTGTGTGTGTGTGTGTGAGAGCTATTAATGTTTTAACCTTTCACAGCAGGGTGCAGGGTAGTGCTGCAGGCTAACTCGTGCAGGACTGACCCGTGCAAGCTTGTGTGTGTGTGTGTTACTGTGCCGTAGGGACCTCTTGACAGGGGGGACACTGGGTTTAGGTCGTTGTTTTTTGCATGCATGCAGCAGACGAGGCAAGTGATGGAAGGGAGAAGCAGGTAGTAAAATACTTAAAGATATATAGAAAGCTTCCAAGATATAAAAACTAAAAGCACCAACAGCTTAGCAATGTTTAACCCTCAGTGGAGAGGATGTCCTTTCCATGGAAAATATGTTTCAGGTTTCAGGTTACTCCATTGAATATATAAGCTAATAAGGTAAGCTATTCACACATCCACATCTCTTCGAAGGGCAACAATGCTGGCTAATTATGGAAATAAGTATTGCAAAAGCAGGTCAGCATATTGTTCTATATAATGGGGCGAGCCTTCGTCATGAACTATGCATGCCACTTTCAACATAATTTGCAAAGACGTGAGACAAATGAGAAGCACTAACGTGAGGAAGTGGCATATGTGAATGATTCTGTATTTTTAACTATCACTAGCAAAAAGAAGGGGTTGGTTTGGAAAGACAATGGCTCCCTCTAGTGGTTAGAACAACATACTACAGCTATGGCATACCTTATGAAACGTATCCCAAAGGAAACTTATCTTATCTTTATCTCTATGTTCTGTTTCTGTGTGTAACGGTGACGATTAATGGA
Organism: Micromesistius poutassou; assembly: GCF_964030765.1. NCBI lineage: Eukaryota > Metazoa > Chordata > Actinopteri > Gadiformes > Gadidae > Micromesistius > Micromesistius poutassou. The sequence continues at coordinate 12,486,357 of NC_140277.1, forward strand.
AGGAAAATATGCATGACAAAGATATAATTAGATATAAAAAGTCCTGAAAAAGCTTTAAACGCTTGTGCAGAGCCGTGATACAATGATGCCAAAAAGCCAAATATAGAAACCAAAACAGGAAGAGATGTGGTGATTGGCTGGTGTTACCTGATGTGTAGGCACTCAGCACTTTTGCCCCGCATTGATTGGTGGATCATGATGAGCTTACTGGGGTTACCATGGCAACGGATGACACATGAGAAAATCCGTGAACAACAGGAAGCACAGGGAGAGAATAGGTGAACAGGGGAGAGAGAGACGGTTCTGCTCATATGCCAACGTCACACGCACACACACACACACACACGCACACGCACACGCACACAAATAACAACTATATCTAGACGCCCACATACAGAAGGAGAGGCAACAGATCACTGTGTGAAGGCCTAGAAATACTACAATCTACACCACACATGGACTTAGCATGTGTGAGCAGTCCATGTCCGACGTTCAAACGCAACGCGGTGAGCTGAAACAAAGAGCTACAAGATGATTAAAGGATGATGAATGTCAACTCTTTCCCACTCAATCTTTCTCTCTCTTTCACTCTTGGTCTCATGTTACCCCTGCAACATGAGACCAAGAAAAGACCTGTTTGCACGTATGATCCGTCCAGTTTCCTCACCCTCACAAACACACCGGGCAATGCGACCGGTTGCCTGGCATCAAATAAACGACACACACACACACTTTTACCAGGGCACCGACACAAACCGAGCCGTCTCTGGGCCGAGTGACCCAGCCCCCCCCCCCCGGCAGAACGCACAACCCAAACACACACGCGTGTGTGTGTGTGTGTGTGTCGCTCTGGAACCGACCTGTCCTGGAGATAGTCGTGGCTCTGGTGGTGGCCGCTGGAGGAGTCGTGGTAGCGCTTCGGGGAGCGAGAGCGCCGGCTCTGGGGGATCTCGTCGTCCAGGCTCCTGCAGGCGGACAGAGGGACGGACAGAGGGACAGATGGAGAGTCAACACAGAGACCGTGAGGGACGAGCAGCAGTCAACTAGAACCAAATGAATAGGACGGGGGGGGGGGGATCATTAAGAGAGAGGGAGGAGATGGAGAGAGGTGGAAGGACTGGGAGAAGGAAAGAAAGAAAGAAAGGAAGGAAGGCCGACACAGACTGTCTGTCAGACAGACAGTCAGACAGACAGGGGGGTCGTTAAGAGAGAGGTAGAAGAGGAAGAGAGAAGGAAGTACTGAGAGAAAGAAAGACAGAAAAGGAGAAAGAAGGAAAGAAAGAAAGAAACAAGGAAAGAAAGAATGAACAGAAGGAAGACAGACAGATAGACAGACTGACATGTCATAAATACAGTCAGATAGACGATAGAGGGAGAGGGAGGGAGGGAGAGAGGGAGAGAGAGAGAGAGAGAAAGGTTCTGGGCATCCCTGGAAGCCATCAGACAGACACTTGGCTTGTGCTGTGCGTGAGCCAATTTGGCCCGGCAGGTAAAAGCAATGTTGGCAGCGGGGCTGGCCTCCGCTGGTGCGGAGGCCAGGAGAATAATAAAACATTAGAAAAAAAAACGAAACGAGCGGTGTGGCAGGGGGTTAATATCCCCCGGCGTTTCATTAGTATATGGGCCCAGTCCGCTGTCTTCCAACCACTGTTCCTCGCCCCGCCTTCCGTCGTCCATCACTGACGGTTCCACGTTTCTGCCACTTTTGGGTCGGGATCAACGGGTTCTGCTACTATTGAACCACACGGTTTCAGTTTCATCTTTTATCCTTGGTCTTCATAGTTTTGTAACAGAAAGGAAAACAGGGATAGAAATACAAATGGCATACATTTTCCCAGAAGTCACTGCTGCAATGACCGGGGGAACAGGGTGTGTGTGTGTGTGTGTGTGTGTGTGTGTGTGTGTGTGTGTGTGTGTGTGTGTGTGTGTGTGTGTGTGTGTGTGTGTGTGTGTGTGTGTGTGTGTGTGTGTGTGTGTGTGTGTGTGTGTGTGTGTGTGTGTGTGTGTGTGTGTGTGTGTGTGGTTGTAATGCCCCACTCACCGCTGGGGGGGCATGTTGGGGGGCCGGGAGCGCGTGCGCCCCAGCTCCTCGCGGTGCGGCGAGACGGAGCGGGATCGGAGATGGTGATTGGACGGTTGCCGCTGCTCAGGCACCTCCAGGGTGGACGAGGGCTCCCGCTGTCTCTCCCGGCCACGCCCATCCGCTGCACCCCCCCCCCCCCCCCCCCCACACACACATACACACAGGCGCACACACACACACACACAATATGTTTATTTATGTAGTGCACATCAAACTTAAAGTGTGAGTGTGATTTGCCGTTACAAGCCGTTTTGAAAATCGGGCCTCTTCTGACATCACAGGTGGGCGTGTCCACCTAGATGTGCGCTGGAATAGATCAGTCCACCAGCCGACCCGGTGGACCGTAGCAAACGTTGCACACGTTGCACATCTATCCTGTCACACATCTAGGTGGACACGCCCACCTGTGATGTCAGAAGAGGCCTGATTTTCAAAACGGCTGGTGGCGTAATATGGGACCTTCAAGAAAACGAAACGTATTTGTATTGATAATTACAATCAAATCAGCTCCTGATGTAGCCACGGTGCCACTGTTTTTTGCATGTGCCATTGCTCCTCTGTTGTTCCAACATACCTAATGATACGTGAACGGGCTGCTGAGAGCCACTGTACTATGTCGTCTGACACGTCACACGCAACACCGCATTCTACTCTTGCTCAAACCTGACCTTTACGGAGTTTAGCAACATCAGAATCCTATTTCAGTGCATAATTATACGGATGCTTTCATTTTGAAATGTATGACACTATGTGTGATGTGACATGTGTGTACATGAATACACAGGCTGTGGTTGTCAGGGCCTCCCGTGCAGCAGCGCAGCAGGAATCATGAATGCACACACTTAAATGAACTGTCTGTGAATACGACACAAATCAGAACGCAGTCAGAACAACAGCAGAGCTACCTACAGTGAGAGGAGAAGTTGTCTAATTGGCGTTTTTGTTTAATTGAAAAGGTTTGGTGCCGGCAAAGGCCCATCCCTGAGGACGGGTTATAAATAGCCCCGGCGAACCATCAGCCTTGAAGAGTACATCGCTGCCGCCCAACGTGATTGGCTGCTACTACTGACAGAGAAGAGGCTCCTCAAAGCCAGCAGTTTGGGAGTTTGTGTTTGTTTTGAGGAGCGCTATTGAGGCCCTCGCTGTCCTGTACTCCCGCCATGTAGGGAAGATGAAAGAACATGGAGAAGAAAACTGGGTGGAGAGAGTGGAGTCTTGTGTTTTTTCTCTCTCTCTCTCTCTCTCTCTCTCTCTCTCTCTCTCTCTCTCTCTCTCTCTCTCTCTCTCTCTCTCTCTCTCTCTCTCTCTCTCTCTCTCTCTCTCTCTCTCTCTCTCTCTCTCTCTCTCTCTCTCTCTCTCACGACACACACACACACACTTTATCTCTCTCTATTATTCTTGCTCTTTCAACATCTCTTACGGTCAAACAAAAAGCTCAATAAATAAACACACACACAATAAACAAACACATGCATGCACACATGCCGAAGACACATTTAAAAACACACAACAAACACACACACACACACATAAATGCACACACACACACACGCAGGAAGAGCTTGTGGTCTTGGATCGTACATGGTAGTATTTATCTCATTGAGCTCATTTCCCAGGCTTGTGCTTCTATTTATGGCAGGGACACCTAATAAGAGCAGGGCTATATAGGCTGACTGCTATCTAGGTGCAGTGAAGACACAGTCAACAGCAAGGCACTGTTTCTACAGCCAAAATTATTTATGGTGGTCAATCATGAAACCAGTTCTGTATTTCTGATAATTCAGGTTGTTTGCTCGTTTATATATAAATATGTAGATATTTTGGTTTAAAATGCATCTGCCACCAGAAATAACCTGTTTGGAAAGCCGGCGTGCGTTGTGGAGACCCCCACCCACCTTTACACACTACCGGGGTAGTGTCATCAAACTCAGGCTCTGTTACACGCTGAGATCCTACACACACACACACACACACACACACACACACACACACACACACACACACACACACACACACACACACACACACACACACACACACACACACACACACACACACACACACATTGGACACACACACACACACACATTGGACACACATCGGACATACACACACATGCATCCAGCAGACACACATGCATACAAAACACATATACACTCACACAAATACAGACGCACATCACACATAAACACACAGACACACAACCACATCATATACACTCACACACACAGACATAGACAAACATACAATAGACATACACACACAGGAGCAAACATTATGGTTAGAGTAAGCGGACAACAGTACACACAGCTTATCCATGTTATGTCAGCCTTGACACAGAAACACACACACTCATGCGTATACGCCAATGCATACAGAGATCCATAGGTGGTACAGATATGGAAACACACACACACACACACACACACACACACACACACACACACACACACACACACACACACACACACACACACACACACACACAGGGCAGACTTACGCTGCAGCTTCTTGGCCGGGGCGTCTGTGTTTGTGTTCCTGCGGGGCAGGTAGGGCGAGGGGCGGGGCAGCGGGATGGAGGACACGTCGTGGGTCTGGAGGGAGTACCAGTGGGGCTGGTCGTCCAGCTTCGCCGTCTCCAACTCTATCAGGATCTACCGTGGAGAGGGACCAGGGGCACAGTGATATGAGCTCCGGAGGTGATGCTGTTTGTATGGATGTGTGTTTAGTGGAAGGAGGGTTGGATTGTGAGTTGGGTTGGGTGTGTGTGTGTGTGTGTGTGTGTGTGTGTGTGTGTGTGTGTGTGTGTGTGTGTGTGTGTGTGTGTGTGTGTGTGTGTGTGTGTGTGTGTGTGTGTGTGTGTGTGTGTGTGTGTGTGTGTGTGTGTGTGTGTGTGTGTGTGTCGGGGTGGACTGATGCAAGAATACATGGCTGTGTGTGTGTGTGTGTAAACGTGCGCGTGTGTGTTTTTGTGAGTGTCCCTGTGTGTGTGTGTGTGTCTGTATACGTGCAAATGTGTAAGTGGACCAGTATGCCTCTCTCTAAATACCATGCCTGTTTCTAGCTGTCTGTATCACTGTGTGTGCCGTGTCTCCATAGGTCCCCCCCCCCACCCCCCCCCGTCTCCCCCTCTCACCTCCCCCATGAAGGTGCTGTCTTCGTCGGGCATGCGGGGCTGGTCCCACACCGTCAGCTCCAGCATGTGGTTGCGGAAGTCTCGGCGGTGCACGTGTGTGTACACAAACGTCTGGCTCCACTTGGGCTCCACCGTCTTCTTCACCGTCTTCGTCCGCCGCTTGCTCTTGTCGCTGTGGGGGGCCCCAACACACCAGAGCCGTACACGCAGACACAGACAGAGAACGCACATAGACACAACACACAGAAACCGTGACCGCACAATCAGGTAGACCACTGAGGCCGTTTGCAAATCATAATTTTCTAAATGTTGACGATTTTAAACTTTTACAATCAAATCTAAATAATACTTATACACTTATTCTACCCTCCAAGATCACTGTCTATCCTTCCTTTCTATACTTTAAATTCAACCTTATAGATAAAACCTTTTAACTTTTACTTCCACATAAGTTCCATAGGTCCCCGCAGCAATATAGCGAATGGGTCTTAATAATGCAGCCGTGACTCATGTGCTGTCCCGTGCATATTTGATAACATTTGGGAGACATTGTATCAGGAGGAAATACTACCTAAACTCAATTTGGCTAATTAAGCTGAGCGAGGACGTTCTGTAGGCTGTCCTAACCAGCCGGCGTCCAGACACAGTCGTAAATTCCAGCGGGCTATCCACTGCCAACAGCTTACAGATTGTTTCACTGAAACACATTACTGCGGCACGAGTTTATCCTCAAGATCATTATCTTGAAATCCACCGCTTGAATGAAACCTTAAACTGCACAAATGGACTGAGATGTATTCATTTGTTTAACTGCAGCACAGCGACACTGGCCAAAAACATGAACATACCGCCAACAGCACCAACGCAAGTGCATTTAAAAAAAATTGCTGACTAGTCATAGAGGCAAATTTACCCAAGATAATATTTGATATTTAACCTTTCAAATGTTAACAGACAGATGTCGTATCAATGATGCCGGTGTCATTTCTGGGGATGCATGTATCATCTCAACATGCACGCCGGCAGATGAGATGTGAACCCATGGCACTGCTACAGGGGGTCTGAGAGCTCAACATAGGGGGGCCTGGCTAGGAGCTGTCCTCAGCTGTCCTGTAGTAAACGGAGCTCCTCGTAAAAGTTATGGGTGGAAAAATATCCATCGCAACCTCCCCACAAGGAAGCGTGTCCCTTTTAAGGAGGAAGAAGAAAGTGGTGAGGGTCATCCTCGCATGGGCACCACAAGAATTATGAGCGCGTGGACCCATTATTAACAATGAATTAATAATGAGAAGCTTAACGTAGCTTGTTGTGTTAAGGTATGCCTTTTGTCTAATTGGATGCGTCCTGTATACAGCGGTACATCAGAGCGCCATGGCTTCGCGCAGTGGTGGTGGGGGCGGGGGGGGGGGGGGTCTGGGAGGGCTACCTTCGGTCCGGGAGGAAGTACATCTTGACGTAAAGGCTTCTGGGTCGGCCGTCCGGTCGGAGGGGAAGCTCCACGGCCTGCAGCACGTTGACGATCAGCTGGTGGCCCGCTTTGTCATACCACAGCTTCACCTGGGGGACGGCGCGGAGGCAAGATGTTTAGAGACAAGAGAGGCACCATGCACAGAGACACACACACACACACACACACACACACACAGGCACACACATACACCTACAAGGACACAAACACTTCAAATCAAAGCTTAACACTCGCTCGTACGCGCAAACATGCACACGACCACAAACAAAGCACACACACATTCCACTCCTCGTATGACCACATGCGTAGGCTTACGCTCATCAATCGTACAAGCACAAACACACGCCGCCCCCTCATGCACGGCATCCCACGACACACCCATACGTACAGAGATCTGTCCAGGCAGCAGCTGCGGTGCGTTTCGCAGCATGCCGGTGTTGGAGGGAGACTGGACGGAGATGGACGGTCTGTCCATCTTGGGGGACTCGAAGGAGCTGGAACCTGCTGCCGGAGCCACAGTGAGGAGGATAGGAGGGAGGAAGGAGTTTGATTCTAAACCCAGACCCGGGCAAGGACACACAGCCTGCAGGGGTTCTGGGGGAACCCTGGTTCATGTGGTTCGTTAGGAATTAACACTTTCATTTCATTAAGATTTATTGTCAAATTTGTTTGCTTGATTGTTTAATTGCAGCAGGGTGGGGAGTCTAGTGCAATTTTATAGTATGTGTTCTAAGTAAGTCTTACAATAATGCAATGTTGCAAAACAGGCACGTCATGCACTGTCAATTTGTCTTTGGATAAGTCAAACCAGTGCTTAGGGAGTCTGGGTGCCCAAATGTGTCCATGCATCCATCAGGAGATACGCTGGGTCCATACCAGTTGCAGTAGTACACCCATTGTTTAACAGGTTGGCACCCATCAGACCAGTTTTGCTGTCATTTATGCTGACCAAATGATTTGTATATTTTATGACGAGTAAAATATCTCCAGGGCAAGTTGCACATTCTATCTGTTTCGACTGTGTTTGTAACATCCATGACATGAAGAATTTGACCTCTTATCCATGGCCTATTAAAGCCAGAGACTGTCTACTTGTTTGATGACATGGCCAGTACGGCGATAACAACTTTGATCTGGATGAACAGTCTGAGCAGGGAGAGGCCATCGTGATATCCTGGTATCCTGGGGCAAGTCAAGAGTTTGTTGAATGAGGCTTTGAAATACTTTTTAGCCGTTTTGGTTAATCTCTGAAGAAACTTCATTGTTTGAAGAAATAACTGAGTTTTAGAAAGGAAAACAGAATCAGAAGTAAACATCAGGAAAGCTACAAAGGGATTTCACTTAAACTAAAGAAAAAGGGAAAGGAAGTGAGAGAGAGGCAAAGCAGTAAGAAGCTAGAGCGCATGATAGAAAAAGAAGAGGTGTGAAAAGAGAGCCATAGGGACAGACAGACGGACGGACAGAGAGGCAGACCACATGAGATACGTACTAGATCCTAATGGAGGGTGTGATGTGTCGGGGATTCTTGGGATATCACTGGAAAACAGAAGGAAGATACATTTCAGTCAGCGCCTTTTTGGAAAAAGCATGAGTCATTTTAGTATTCACTCCACAGGCAAGCATGCTCACTATATGTTCTCTACAATTAGTCTGAAGCCTTTGTTGGTCATTTAGAAACCCAGGTAAAAATATTGTGGGTGTCAATGAACAGAGTAAAAGCAGGGGGGGGGAGGACAGAGAGCCAGGCTCTGGTCATGAATCCAGTGTTTCCCAGAGGAGCATGGTTGCATTCGTGGCAGTCCAGAATCATGCAAGAGTAAGGCCATAGCAATAAAGGCCACACCCACTATTGTATAAGACACACCCGTTATTGTATAAGACCCGCCCACAACCCCATAATTGGCACACCTTAAACCCACCTATGATCACAGCTGCCATAAATATCAGCCGGGGACCCAAGGGAAACACTGGCCATTCTTTGTCCATGATGTTTAAATATGCTCACAGTACGGCCCCTCTTGACACTATTTATTTCCCCGTTGGTGTAAGCAGGGAGCCCCCTTGGAGGTTAGGGAGCCAAGTCTTAAGACTGAAGAAAAGGCCAATTTATGGTCGACAGTTGTGTAGAAACCGCGTGATGAGCCGGATACGGCCGCCGCACGTCTCTTCATCAGCATTGTGACCCGCTGTGGCACCACGCTGTCCGGTGGTGAAGCCACACTGAGATCATGCATTTGGAGCTGTGAATTTAGGACACTGCCTGTGAGCATCTTTAAATTTGAAGTTACTATTCTAGGTTTTAGCACCGACTTACCGACACTTTGGGTAAATGTTTGAACATAAAGACTTGATGGTGGAATGAAAGGACCCAACGGACTGCACAAAACATCGTAAAGCTTTCAAAAGCACATATACTGTCCCAAGACTGTGTGCAATGGCCATTTTGCATCCATTCTTATGAGCATGTAAGTTTGTTCAATTAAAGAGGGGTGTCAAACAGGTAACGTTTTGTCACCTGTTAGTAAGAGAGACATCTGATAGGAATAGGACTTGTAAGCATATATATGATGGATCTCTCTTCTGTCCCTATAGTAAACTTCACTCACCAGAGGTCAAGAAACTCCATTGACATCATGGGGTTTAAACTGTGTGTGGTCACCTCTCATTTCAAAGGCCTTATTTTTTGTATTGGAGTGAGTGAGAGTCAAGTTTACAGTAAAGAATACTTGAGTCCATCTACTGTCCAACATTTGGGTTTTGGGTTTGGAGTAAATGTGTTCGATTCTGCAGCAGAACCCATCCCAGTGATAGACAGGCATCCCTAAAGACCTTCATTCAAATGAATGCTGGCTGGCTGCTGTCTGGCTGGTCTTCTTAGTGTCCCTGCCCAACACACATACATAGGAAACAAGATGCCCATATTTATGGCTGTCCCAATCGTCCTCGTATGCTTGTCAAAACTTCTGGTCCTAACTAGGTAGGTATCTAGGTAAGTGCATTGCTTGTTAGGTGCTTGACATTTTGTACCTAGGTACATCAATGTACCTAGGTAGGAAATCTCCTATTGCTCCAACTGAAATGGTTGGACATGGCTATATTTCCCAAAATCACTGCCTATTCAGGTAACATCCTTGCAATAGAGACCTTGCCCATTGGAGCCTCAGTGGCTCCCCTAGTGGGCAGGCTAATGTACTTAGGTTGAAGACGATTATAACCCCTCTTTAAAGGAAGAAAATGTAGCATCTGCATCTGTTTGTAAAACAGCTGACATTTGCAACCACTTGGCATTGTTTCAAAATACAATTCAGTTGGATTGAATTAGGAGTGTGGGGCGGGGGGGGGGGTAAAATGGCAGAAGCAGCAGCATCACATACGGGTGTGGGGGACCAAGGAGTGCAGATAATTTCAGAATGGGAAGACTGGGATCTATTAATGCAACAGGTGGTTTGGTTTACTTACTGATATTTTCTACACACCCTTCGCAAGTGTTTGGAGAGAAATTCATACATTCAATTTTTTTAACCATTGAAGGAGCATGTTGTATTGGGATATTGCATTATTGTCGGAGGGACATTTTTTGGTGATTTATGAAGAAAATTATGATATGACTGTGGGGAATGATGATGCCGTGATGTGAAATGGAGGTGAAGGTTTGGTTTTTAATGGTCACTTCATCAAATGTGTCTCAGCAGAAATAAAGTGACATTGCCAAATAAACTGTGCAATACTGCTTGAGCTTTGAACCTTTACATAACTCTTGGAGACTTGATAAGACTTGCCTTATCTAGATACAGTACATTCAGTGTACTCATACAGTGAGTCCTACAGTACCTGACTATTTACTGTCACAACAATGCACCCAGCATATTGAGCATGTAGAGGTTGTACAAAAAGCAATGCACAACAATAACACAAAATCCTATCTGTATCTACATGAAATTGCAAAAATATAATTGTGTGAATTTGAGATATAAAGAATGGGCTAATTTAGCTGCTTCTAAAAATAACTCTCCATTTTACAATCTTGGTGTAATAGTTGAATTCCTTCAGTAAATACAGGAATACATTTGATATTAATCAAGTCAAAAGTGCCTGCTTACATGCATGAATAGAGAAATAAGCCAATAAAAGTGAACCTTTAAATTTCAACCGCGGATAGGGCCGGATGCTGTAAGCAGTCATTCAGACTGTGACAGAATGCAAGCACTATTGCACTTTTAAAGGCAATAGCACTCAAGTCACAAAGGAAACTTCACTTGGCACTTGGCAGGTGCTGTGGTGGCTATTTTGGATCTGTTGGATGCGCCCACACAGCCTCTAGCCTGTGTACAGATTCAAACCGCCTTCCAGAGAACTGCCTAGATTAAATGAAGGGGTCAACCTCAACCCAGCACATAGAATGCTCTTGACTCCTTTGGTAGGCCAAGTTAATAACCGGATATATCTGCTCCCTTATCAAGATTGGGACACATTTTGTTCGATATAATAATCCAATAGCATAACATGTGTTATATGTCATGATCATACCAATCAGTGTAATACCCTTACAAACCAAGTTTATCAGAAAATTCTTCCCATCTCAGCCATAGTACAATTCAAACGTTGCAAACGTTAATTCTGCCCACCAAGGAGCATTGCTGCAGATGATCCATGGGCATTTTTTAGGCTTTCCATGGACATAGTATCTAGTGTAGTGGCTGGAATGTTTGTGAGAATACTCAATGCCCTCTAGTGGTCAGACTTAAATGAATGCTGTTTTGAATACGTTTGGAAAGAAATGAAGTCTCATAGTGTGATTGTTGTGCAGTAGGGTCTTGTTCTTAGCTTACCCAATAGGCCGGGATACCACCAGATCCACTTGGGGCTCGGCTTGAGACTCAAGGATGATGTTGTAAACTTCCTTCATGGTTGCCCCCGGCAACAGCTTGCCATTCCATTGTAAAACTTCATCACCTGAAATTCAGCAGTTTTAAATTGTCTTTGCTTTCAGACCTAATAAGTGTTTTATGAATGTGTAAATTGAGTGTGTTGAGAAATACATATATTATATATAATCATTAATTAATTGTGTCACTTCTGGCCAATTCTGAGAGGAATCCCTGAGGTACCAAAGAATGGGTGTAGAATGATCATCCCCAAAACATCCTCAAGACAGTTGATTGCCTTATTATATTATATATATATATATATATATATATATATATATTCAGTTCTAACACAGCATTCAAAAGTGTTAAAAGTTATTTTGAATCCCTTGTTTAGCGTGTCAGGTTCTATATAAAAACAGCTGCATCATTCAGAGAAGGTCAAAAGCTGGGAATGGGAGGGTTCCTGTTACATTGTTAATATAGTCGCATTAAATACAAACAGTTGTCTGGTGGCCTGTGTTTATGTATTTCAGGCCTGAGCAGAAACAACAGACAAGCAATCTAGAAGTTTGGAAAATGTGAGCCAACTGCAATACAATTATTTATTTTTTTTAATGACCGTTTATACAATATAACATAATTGATACATGTATATATATTTAAATATATATATAGAAATAATAATAATATAATCCATCGTAACATTAGATTTTCTGTGTGTGTGTGTGTGTGTGTGTGTGTGTGTGTGTGTGTGTGTGTGTGTGTGTGTGTGTGTGTGTGTGTGTGTGTGTGTGTGTGTGTGTGTGTGTGTGTGTGTGTCCAACAGCCCACCTGCCCTTAAATGGCCCACAATGTCAGCCAGGCTGCCCTTCTTGACTTTGGTGATGAAGGCCCCTAGCCTCCCTGACTCTGTCACTCTGCCGCCCACCACCTGAGGAACAGGAGGCGCCGTCGCAGTGGATCAACACACGTCTCTCATCGCGTTACGTTACGACAAAAATCACTGTAGCTCTCTCAGGACTCTCATGTACTTAAGGATGTCTACACTTTTCTATCGCTTCCACGTCCTCTGCGGTACGGACAACACAAGGGTTTGCTTCAGCGTTGTGACGTGTTTCCTTGCTCAGTGTGGGATTCATAAACAGATTATGCTTTTTATATAAATGACATGAACTCAAACACAATTCAAAACCAGTAAATCTTAATTTTAATACATGCATACGACCCGTATCAGCTCTGAGCATATCTATTAAATGGAACTTTTAAATGCTTGGTTAACCATCTAAAAGTTTGGCCATCTAGGATATTTCTCCTTTAAGAGTAAACCAAAGTATAAAACAACATCTAACGCAGTGCCTCATCTCTGTCGCCGTGGTGTTAGCTTTACGTGCATATATACAGTACGACTGTCCGGCATGGATCTGACCTTTAACCCCAGCAGGGCTCCTGCCTCTTTTGGCATGGCGGCGCTCCTCTTGCTCAGGGTGATGCGTCCGATTTGATGGTCTCCTTCTTTGGACGGTTCCCAGGTTACGGGATGCTGTTGGGAGGTCGGGGGGGGGGGGGGGGGGGGGGGGAACGACGACGACATGTGAGTCCCTTGTAGCTGTCAGGCCGTCGCGGCGGCATACACGCGCAGCATGCAAATACAGGACAGGCCCGGTGTGTGCAG
>NC_140277.1:12507083-12509583 GCF_964030765.1 Micromesistius poutassou
TGTGTGTGTGTGTGTGTGTGTGTGTGTGTGTGTGTGTGTGTGTGTGTGTGTGTGTGTGTGTGTGTGTGTGTGTGTGTGTGTGTGTGTGTGTGTGTGCACGTGATTGATATTTGCGTGTGCATCTCTGATGTAACAATGAATAATCCAGTAATGAAATCTTGGGAGTTCCTGTGGCGGCCTGGCTGCTTGTTTCCTGGAGCGTGAGCAGGCCACTCTGTAACCATGGTTACCGGGGGAGCGAGCGGAAGAGGGAAGGACCTGGGCTACAGCTCGCCGTGACCCTGTTTCTCCTCACTCTGCCGCCGTTCGTTATCGCTCACGAGTTAACGTGTACCCAGACTTTCAAAAAAGGGCACACGACCCTAAACTCAAACGTCAGCGGGACGGCACCAAAAAACGCAGCGCGTCCACCCCCTGTTTGGGGGGCTCTGAACGGGTCAGAAGAGCTACAGGTGAAGTCACACTCCGACAATAGTTCTAGAAGGTGACATCACCTGGCACCAATGTGATTTCAGCCAATCAAAAGTGCTCTGGAGCACACTGGCTTAATTTCCAGAGCGGTGCATTATCCTTTCCTTCCTTGGCAAGACAATGGGCATTTTTTTTTTTTTGCCCAAATAAAAATAACAGCATCCGAGTGAATAGCTAAATATAGGGGTCTATCGGGCGGGGCGGGGCCTCCTCCTGTAGGGGCCCCGTGTAGGTCAACGTGGGGCCCCTGAGGGAATGGGGCAGGGTGTGTGGAGAGGAGGGCCCCGCTACAGAAACCAGCTCATTACCACCCTCCTTACAAAGACAATTAACAACTGCTACAAGGGCCGCCGGCAGGGCCTGTCTGTTAGTCACATCTGCCCACTGGATCCCAGTAGGGGAGGCGGGCTGGCCAGTCCCCCGGTCTGGTGGTTCTCTGTGTCCTGCTGTTGTTGTCAGTTGTTGTCACGGTTACAACTGTTTGTTTTCATGTTTTAAGTGATTGGCAGGAAACAGCAATAGAAAAAAGGTGTGAACGTCTACGTGTCCTAGTTCAGGATGTTTTGTTGTTAGTTATTAAAACTTTACACAAAGTTCCTACTTTTGATGATCTTTGCCCAAGCTGCAGAACACAACATCGTCTTTCCATCATCAGAATTTGATTTATTTGATTAATCTTTCTATACTCATCTGTCTATACTTATTATGCTCTCTCTCTCTCTCTCTCTCTCTCTCTCTCTCTCCTCAACAACCAGCGCGCTACAATCCATCACATGACAAACTGCTCATGTTCCACGCCGACCAGCTCCATTAGATTTCCAGTCATCACCGATCACTCAAACGGACTACAATGATGAGTGCCCCCCCCCCCCCCAACACCCACTGCCCCATCCCCCCCCACCCACCCAACCCACCCAACCCACACAACCCACCCAACCCAACCCCTCTCTCAGGGAGCAGTGCCCCTCCCCCCCTTTCCAACGAGAAGAGGGGCGGCGAGGGAGAGAGAGAGAGAGAGAGGGGGGGGGGGGCAGAAAGAGGGAGAGAGAGAGGGGGGGGGGAGGGAGGAAGCAGGAAGCGGCGTCAACCGCCACGCCGTCGACAGCTTGACGAATGGCGCGGAGGGCGCGAGGTGGGGTGATATAACTCACGGCGGCCATAAATCTCCGCGCTAAGGATGAAAGGGCGCCGGCGCCGCGGCGGAGATTAGCGTTAGCCGCGGCTAATGAGCGAGTGTATCGGCCGTAGCTCGGCACACAGGAAAGAGAGAAAAAAAAGAAGAAAAAAAAAAAAGGAAAAAGCACACACACACACACACATGCACCGCGCACATGCGGCCGCGCATGCTAGGCACAGGGTGCTGGGGGGGGGGGGCGGGTGGGGGTGGGAGAGAGGACGGACATGGAAAACCCGCACGTTCACACAAGGCACGGGCGTCCGTCCGCGCGCCGCTACGTGAGAGGCGGGGGCCGAGCGACCCGCGCTGTTTAGCGAGCGTTCGGCTAGGATGAGCACTCACACACACACACACACACACTAATCACGCTCACCGCGCTCCAATTGTTTACGGGGGTAAATTGACACGTTTACACGCGGGGAGAGAGACGGACACACGGATACACAGAGATCAATGGACGACGCTCAGCCCGACGGCCGCAGATGGCTGTGCGCTATGTGAAGACATGCGCGGCATCGCTTGACTAGTGGGGGGGGGGTGGGGGTGCGTGGGGGGATGAGAGCTCCTGAGGACGCCTGGATACTGACCTACATACAGCATATAGGTACGCTGGATATAGTGGACCCTATACATTGCGAATTGTCTATGCAAGTGGTAAACAATGAGTGGCTGTTTGAATCCCACACTTCCTACACTACCTATTTCTTTCCCCCCCTCTACACACAATGTGTTTATACTTGTGTGCACAATCACTTACACTTTTTCGGGGGGATATGCTAAAGATAAAACGTGTGGCGGTATGTGTTTTGTGCTGGTAAGCGTTCCGACGTCCAGGGAGGGAGCCCCCGTGTG
>NC_140277.1:12514583-12517858 GCF_964030765.1 Micromesistius poutassou
ATTTTTATTTTGTTATTACCGGCCAGTACATCTGATCTTATCTGTGCAAGGCATGTTGTCAGGCAAGACATTTGTGATGTTAATAAAGTCTGGGATGTATGCGCTGGGATGTTCAGGGGAAAATGAGAGCGAGAGAGATAAAAAGAAAGGAAGAGAGACAGTGAGAAACACAGAGATGGTATTCATGTGAATTTCCGTTTAACACTGTGCCAGTTTTTCGGTGCTATTTTTACAGGCTTGAGTTCCTCCATTGTTGCCTGTGCTGTTTTGTTATATATTGCTTCACAGACACACACTCTTACAAACCATGTTTCTGATCCGATAGGGGGTGAGTGACTAAGTGAATGAGTGAGTGAGTGAGAGAGGGAATTTGTTTTAAGTAAAAGTTAAATACAATACTTAAATAGGTGTATACATGTGTAATAATACAATAAGTGTGGTAAGCAACAACTGTAAACAACAGTTACCTGGAACTAAGGTAGTGTTTCACAAAAATGCATAGGTCAGTGCAGAGAGAAATTCTATAAAGAATAATTGCGGAACACTGATTGATTCTCTCTAATTTGTTAAATTATTGTATTGCCATTGTGTGTTTTGATAGTTCATATAGACATGGAATGACCATACAGTATAAGTTACACTGCAAACCAAAGTTGAATAGAATAATAAACAAAATACATTTGAATTAGGGATGTAAACGGTTAATCGACTATCGGTTAATTGTCGAAAATAATTTAATCGATTAAATTAAATTAATCGTAGGTTAACGCGGGATAACCGCGTTAACCTACGCCCGCGGGATTCTCGCGGGCGGCGAGAGACCCGGCACACAAACATGAGGCGGTCAAAACGGAGTGGAGTATGGGAGCATTTCAATCTAATTAATGATGACAAAGACGCTAATTGTAAACTCTGCGGTACTACATTTAAGTTCAGCAGCTCTACGAGTTCGCTAAGATACCACCTTCAAAACCTGCATGCAGCCGTGTTGCAGGGAGGAAGTCCATCGCCTTCACAACCGACTATCGCCGCGGTGATGGGAAGGAGAGTATGCGACGACAGGAAAGCTGAGGGCATTACTCAGAGGATTTGCGGCATGATCGAAAAGGATATGATGCCAATTAGCACCACTGACGGCGAGGGATTTCGGGAGTTAATGCACTTCATGGAGCCAGGTTATAATATCCCTTCTCGAGCGACCGTAACTACCCGCCTGGAAGCACGCTACAAAAACAAGAAGACTGAGCTAAAAACACAGCTATCTGCGGCTAATGTGGCTTTGACGACGGATTGTTGGACGGCACTGACTACAGAAAGCTATATTACAATGACTTGCCACTACATTGAAAACGACTGGCAGTTAAAGTCAGCAGTCCTTCTCACCGAGAGCTTATCCGAGAGACATACAGCTGATAATTTAGCTGACAAACTGAACCAGGCTGTGGAGTCATGGGGACTCACCGGGCGTGTAATAGCCTGTGTTCACGACAACGCTCGGAACATTGTCTCGGCAAACAACCCCGCACATGTCAGTTGGAAATCAGTTTCGTGCTTTGCACATACTTTAAATCTGGCGGTCAACGACGGATTCGCTGCTGCTGGTGTCAACCGAGTAATTGCAGCTGCTGGCAGGTTGGTGAAACACTTCCACCACAGTACTCCAGCAACGAAAGCGCTAGACGCGAAACAAAAACAAATGCAGCTACCAGCTCATCGGCTCATTCAGTCCTGCAAAACCAGGTGGAACTCTGTATGTGAAATGTTTGGCAGACTCGTAGAACAGCGATGGGCCGTGTGTGCTGTACTATCAGACCGCTCAGTGACCAAGCTTACAGATGCGAGGACGCTGGAGTTGAGAGACGACTTCTGGCAGCTGATGGAAGACATGGCGCCGGCACTGGAGGCTCTCAAATGTGCAACTACTGTAATGTCTGCAGATACTGAGGTATCCATATCCAACACATACCCAATCACATTCAGTCTGATCAACACGCACCTCAAGACGGCAGATGGAGACGGCAGCAAAGTGGCGGAATTCAAATCTAAAGTGCGCACTTCGTTGGTTGAACGGATGAAGGTAAGCTATGGCCATTAATTAATTAAATTCTCAATCAACATCACATTTGAGCTCTATATTGACATATTGTGGGGTGCATAACTTAATACTTATCAATGACACATTGTCACAGTATAAACTGCGTTTTAATGCAGTTTTTACAGTACCCTTGTCATGTCAAACCTTATTAAATAAAACTGATGCTAGCTTTCTCCTTTATTTAATTTTAACAGGTTGAGTCTGAAGACCTCACATCAACAACACCAATGATAGCAACGATGCTGGACCCACGGCATAAGCACCTGGGATTTCTGGTGCCAGCAAGAAAGAACTCAGCTTATTCCAAGCTACTTGAACTGGCTATGGCAGAACATGTGAGCTGCACATCAAGAGATGATGAAGCCACCACTGGAGATGATGTGCAAGTCCAGGGAGCTGCACTTCAGAGGCACACTTCTGCTATGACTCTTCTACTGGGTGAAAACTATACCACCAGCTGCAACAATGACATAGAAAAAGAAGTGGACATGTTTCTCAAGGATCCCTCACCACTCCTTGATTCCAGTCCCACCGAATGGTGGAAAGTCAATGAAAGGCGATTCCCGAGGCTGGCAAATGTGGCACGACGATATCTGTGCATACCGGGCACGTCTGTCTCATCTGAACGTGTATTCTCAGCAGCTGGCCTCACTGTAAACAGGCTGCGCACACGACTTACTCCAGACCATGTTAATATGCTTATTTTCCTGAACAAAAATAAAGGGGTCTAGGTCAGGAGTCGTATTGAAAACACATTGAGACAGGAATGTTTTTGTTTCAGGAGAGGTAGCCTATATCTTCATTTAATTGTTTAATAGAGGCCCTCTAATTTTACTGTCACCTTCCTCAGGGATGATTAAAGTTGTGTTCAGTACTACATGTTATGTTAAGTTTCCAGGGCTAGTAATCTTACTGTTACCTTTCTCAGAACAAGGGGGCTGCTGCTAATGTTTCAAGTTTTTTTTTAATATAAGTACTTAAAATTGTATGTTGCTTAATGTTTCACATGCAACAGGTGAGCCAGTGCACAATTCTTTTTTTGATGTATTTCAGTTTTCTGTGCAGAATTTATTTTAGTTAAATGCCATTATCTGTACCGTATTCCAACTGGTACAATAAAACATTAATTGAGGAATATAACATGCATTTTTTATTCAGTATATAAGCAATATTTTGCTTT
>NC_140277.1:12518058-12540558 GCF_964030765.1 Micromesistius poutassou
ATCATAACAGAGCAGGTGCATTATTTTGTCCACTGATCATCTTCATGATCTCCAAGGTGATAGATTTGAAGGTCATAAAGATGAACAGAAACTATAAAGGCATTATTTAAGGAAGCACGTACGTACATACATAGCATATATATGTTATGACATACTATTTCAATTAAACGATCGATTCGGAGAATAATCTTTCTAAACGAAGAACCGTGCAAGACAAAACATTAGATAATTTTCTTTCAATCATTAATTGGTGAGCCATTCAATGGTCGTGACACTGCTCTGCCTTAGACACATTGACCAATCAAAAAGAAGACGAGAAAGACCAGCAGGAGAAGGACGGAAGTCTTCTAGACAAGACGTGGGAAAGAAAGAAGCATAAGGTACGGTTTTCCTTATTCCTGCAAAACCGCATTAGCTTGAAGAAAACATGTATATTAAGCATATATAATCAAAAAAAAGCTTAATAATGTTGAAGAAGCCTTATGTAGATATACCAAAGTGCATAACATGTAGGCATAGTTCATTTCGGTAGTGCAATATCCGCTCCAAATCGGACACTTGACTGGGGATTGCATAACATGCCACCAGTGGCTCTGGCGGAGCATTGTAATTCATGAAGTGGGTTCTGCTGAGCAGAGCTCAGCTTATATGCGCTTCCGATTTATTATTTATTTCTGACTTTCTTTATTATTCTATACAAACTTTTGCACCACACTAAACATTTTGACCAATGAGCGTCAATTTGATGTTGCGTCATCTACGTCCCTAGGGGGTTTCACTTGTCAACCTACCAAGGGAAATGTATCGTCATGCGCGTACTAGTACTGTGGCCCATAGACATAATAAAGAATAGACGCTATTCATATGCTGTGGCCTTCTTTATAGGTCCATGGTCCATGACTGTGGCGAGCACAGCCGTGGTCGCTCGGGTTCCGGGTTGCCGCAAGGGCTCCCGGGACGGCATCTAACTATCGAACTATTTGGATTTATAGCGCCCTCCTGGTTCTGCTTCACCTCTGTAACTGGGAGTGTTTGATGGGGGTTGCACCACGGTGACGGGTGGGGTCGGCTGGAGTGACGCCTGCACCGAGGCACTCATGTCCGCGGGATGTATTGCGTGTTGGTCCGTTGGTCCATGTAGCTGAGGGCTGCGATGCAGTAGTAGCCTAACCTGGGTTCACGTCTGGTTATTCCCTTGCCGCTCGATACAATATACTATTTATCATACTACAAACTACTAAACCTAGGTTCAAATTGTATCACTTTAGTTAAGGTATTTGTTTAACTCTTAAATTTGTGTCCAACTGTTTGACATTATTAAAATGGTTAGTATGGTTTTAAAGTTACGCTTACTCCATTCAGACTTTTAACAGTTTATTTAAAGTTTTGAACTCTGTTCGAATCTTTACACTCGAATTAAGCTATTCAACATTTCTATACATCTTAATCTATAAAGCTGTTTTAACATTTTAACATTTAACATGTTGAATCTCATTTTTATACTAAAGCGGTTACCGCATTTTCTGCAGGAAATGCATTTTCTTATGTTATATTATTATGTGTGTTAACAGGTAGGCTTATCCCTTCTGCCTAACTTTCATAGCGGAATAATAATTCTTAGGGATGAACAGACGTTCAGCCGTTTGTCTCTTCAGTCATCAATCTTGTGACATTGTTTATTGAAGAACTGTGCACAACATGCTGCTCTCCGTGAGAGTCAGGTACAGAGAGATAAAGGTAATATCCCACATATGAGGGAGTGGTGACGACAGTACGCGTGGCTCCATGCCATATTTGGCGCAACAGCGCCTCCTCCTGAACAAATGCAGTTACATGCATTCATACACTTATCCACTCTCAATCATGTGCGGTTGAAAATAGATCATGCACCAATGTAGGAAAAACATAAATGTGTATGCATCAGTACCAATATCTGAGCTAACCTATTTTATAATTGTAATTATTTGTAATGACAATTGCAGCTATTTTCTGACATGGGAAAAAAAACATGCATCAGAAAGCGGGACGTTTATCGGTAGCGTTTCACTTAGTTGATAGTGATTCATCTTACCATTAGGTGGCAGCAAACCCAAAACTATATACTTAATATAATGTATTCATCAAAAAGCTGTGTGTAGTAATGGTGCCACGGCGACGCCAGGTCAAAGTTAAGACATTGACCTAGCCATCAAAATCAGCTTCCGCGTTGACCCCTGACCCTGTAACGCTTGTTGGTTTTCCCTTAGACGTTCCCTCTGTTTGATTGGCATGTTGCCTGTGCTGGTCGTCCACGGGGGGGCGGGACATATCCCCCAAGAGCGGGTAGGGATGTCCTGCGCAGGGGTGCGTGCCGCGGCCCGGGCGGGCTACGCTGTGCTGCGGGCGGGGCGGAGCATGGACGCAGTGGTGGAGGCTGTCACCCATTTGGAAAACAACCCCAGCTTTAACGCAGGTGAGAGACTCTGCCCAGATTAGGACGACATCATCATCATACCACTTTGTAGCTCAAGAGGCGACTGCCGTTACTGCAGCTTGGAGTCTGCCTGCAGTCCAACATGAGAGGATGAACAAGTAGCGCCACCAAGAGGGCGTATTCTAACCCCTTGTCAATCATGGCTCTAACCTACCGGATCACTACAAGCGCCACGGCACAAATTCACAGTAAACCGTAAGCTTGATGCAGTATTCAGTGGGTGATGCGTTTAGGGGGAGGGAGGAAGATGGAACCAAGACGGGGAGGAACTGCATTTCCTTGTTTTTTACCAAAGGGGTGGACACCACAACTCTGATTATATACTGCCTCATATTTTGTGTAGGACTAATTTGACAGTTTATTTCGCGACAAATCATAAGAAACTAGAGACGACAACAACTCACGTAAACACACATGAGCAGGAAAAGGTACTGTATATATAACATACTGTACTGTATAGGAACATATACTGTATATGTGTGGTGTACACCCACACATACAACCAATTAAACACAAACACCAACCTAACTTATAACTTATCGGATAAACACTCATACGTTGACAGGCTAGCAAAGATACTCTTGGACAAAAGGAGGGACATCAACACAAGCACGTGTAACATGGGTCATAACCAAAGCTGTGTTTGTGTATTCACATTCTTCGGCTGCTAACCCATCAGCAAAACCAATGTACAGTTTAAAGACCAACCTATACTACTTTTGACTCAAAATGTTCAACTTGAGGTGCCATTATAGCCTATAGATTTTGTGGGAAGTGGATCTATTCCTCACCCCTTTTAGGACTGCATAGGTAATGTAACACAATGTGTAGCTTTGAGGAGCCTATGATTGCACACTAGTGTGCTTGTAGGAACACATAACGCTCCTCCCCCCTCCAGATGTGTATCTGTGCTCTGCTCATGCTATGGCCTGAAAGTATGCAGCAATGTTGCAAGAATATGCTCTCAAAGCACAAACTCTATCTACGGTAATGATCTTGCATTCCTTTATGTTATGGATGTAGCCTCCATTGGAGAATAACATAGCAGGGAGTGAGCAAGGCTGGAGAAGGTTTTTAATGTGTCCTGTGTGATGTTGTGTACTGACAACTGTTGACAGAGTCTATAAGGAACACCTTACTGTGCAGTACTAAACAGATTCTCAAAACCTGCCGTTACATATACAAATATCTTCAGGTAAATCTTTTATTTCTGATGGCACAGTCAGTAATACAGTTCAGGTCTTACACTGTATTCATGTCATATCTCTTATTATCTCTTATTATTATTACGGCAGGCTGTGGCTCAGTGCTGAATGTTAAAGGAGAGGTGGAGATGGACGCCATCGTGATGGATGGAAGAACGCTGGCAAGCGGTGCCGTTTCTGCTGTGCGCAACATAGCCAACCCTATTCAGCTGGCCCGCCTGGTCATGGAGAAGGTACAAAGTCCTGTGTAGGTACAAGTGCTTTGTACCATGTTTATGTCGTTCAAGAAGCAAATAGACATGCGTCTTCTATGCACATACAGAACGCACACACGTTACAGGAAAAAAAAAAAAAGAAGAAGAAATCTGATCTCATGAGGGTTAGGTTAGTGATCAATGGGTTTGGTCATGATAAACAGCGATAGCCATATATTGGTTTGGGCATTTATTCACACAACTTTTTTTATCCGTATCCAAGTAACTTCACACCGTCCAATGTGCCGTTTTCCATATTTGTGATATTTGCACTGTGCCTGTTTGATATGCCTTTCAAGATACTTGTAGTGTTGCTACAGCCTTCCTAAACCCAGGTGTTGTGTTTCAGACCAGCCACCTATGCCTGACAGCGGAGGGTGCCAGACAGTTTGCCCGGGCCATGGGGGTGCCGGAGGTCCCGGGGGACTCCCTGATCACTGAATACTCCCGCATGCGCTGGAAGAAGAACCTGGCCCCCGACGCCAACCCTGTTGAGTGTCAGATGTGAGCGGTCAAGTTGTGTTACGTTTTGAGATGCGTACTAGTGTACTGATACACTTTCTGACTCTGAGTCTCGGAACTACCTAACGGAGAACTTTGAGTCATAACTGCTGTGTGTGCACATGCCTGTGTGTAGGGGAAAGATGGGTACGGTGGGCGCCGTAGCAGTGGATGCAGACGGGAACATCGCCTGTGCCACGTCCACGGGCGGCATGCTCAACAAGATGGAGGGTCGAGTGGGAGACACGGCCTGCATAGGTCAGCTCATCTTAATGCACCTTCCTGTTGACCTGGCAAAACAATCAATTTTAATGCAGAAATCCCATGCAATCGACATTGTTACACAAAGAACATGTTTTTTCTTGGTTGTAAATAACTTGTATGTGTGTGTGTGTGTGTCAGGATGTGGGGGCTATGCTGATAACAGAGTAGGAGCAGTATCTCCTACAGGCCATGGAGAAGCCATCATGAAGGTGACGCTGGCGAGACTCATCCTGTTTCACATGGAGCAAGGTACACACACGCTAACCCTGGATCACAAAGGCCTAGCGCTTCAACAACATACAGTGTATGCTCATACAACATGGCCCATATTAAAGCTACAGGAGGGTTTCGGCTGAAACTGCAGCCTGGCTATAGCAAAGGCAAATAAAACTACAGGACGGTTGTGTTCCAAAAGCCTTTCCAAGTCGCCACATTGGAAATTCTGGATAGAACAATGACAGTAAAGAACCATGCAGTGAGTTATTATTCTTTTTATAAAATGGAAAAAAAAAAGTACTAAGACGGTAACTTGGGAGTGTGTGTGACATGACGTGAAACCCTCCCCATGGTGACTCCATCTTCCCTTGTTCGCCCCTCCTGCCAGGGCTGTCCCCGGAGGAGGCCAGCGACCTGGGCCTGGCCACCATGAGGGAGCGTGTGGGGGGGCTGGGCGGCGTGGTGACGGCGGACCCCCAGGGCCGCTGGGCCGCCCGCTTCACCAGTGCCCAGATGGCGTGGGCCGCGGCCCAGGGGGACACCCTGCACTACGGCCTGTACCCCGGAGAGGACCTCACCCAGGGCGTCGGCGACCCCCACTGACGGAGGAGCAGCGGCGCCGGGTTACGTTTCAGAGTCCGAGGGGGGTTTATCCAGATGCTTTTATTTTTGTATTATTTGCGAATCACCGATCAAGTCGTTATTATTTAGGGTTATGTAAAACTATACATGGATGTTAAGTTTAAAACTAAACTGAAAGGCTTTCCAAAATATAACTGTTTTTAATGTCGATATGTTTGGTAATAATGAATCCTGAATTGTGTCATTAACAGAGCAGGTGCATTGTTTTGTCCGCTGGCTAAAGCTGTTTCTATCCGCATTTGATAAATTGGACATTGGCACTTTCGTCCACTAGATGGGGTTATTTCGACGAATATGTTTGACAAAACACACACACACACACACACACACACACACACACACACACACACACACACACACACACACACAGGATCCATATGTTCTGTATGTTATTTCTTAACTCTTATCATCAATATCATATCTTTGCTTCCTCTATAGTTATAAAGATTCATTGTTCAGTTGAGGAGAGTTAGGATGATAAAATCATTCAGTTATCAGTAATTATTACATTTCAATTACTTTATTGATCGCTCTATTGGTAAATTCTGTAGTATTTCTGTATCAAACATTTGTGATTATTCTTGTATAAATACAGTCATATCACTATATATTACGTTGATGTTGATTTGTATGACTTAAATACTTGTATGACTTAAATAGATAGTGTATTAAATGTACTGGGGTCATGGGTGGGGATAGATAGTGTATTAAATGTACTGGGGTCATGGGTGGGGATAGATAGTGTATTAAATGTACTGGGGTCATGGATCTGGGCCCCGTTTCCCGATAACGATGGGATCCATGCTCGTACGATGGATCTCATGATGCATCGTTAATTTTAGGGGAGCGTTTCCCGAAACTCATCTTAAAAGGATCTCCGGCTGGTTGGACAAATTTGCCTTATTGGGTTAGCGCTACCGTTTTCAACACAAACGTGACAGTAAAACACACCAATGTTTTTGTTTTGGCGAGATATTAAAAGATTAACGTTTTACCAGTAAGTCGCCATTGTTGTTTTGTACCCATTGCATTCTGGGCCGTGACGTAGATTGGTCCCAACGCCGCTACAAACCTACTGTGTGTAAACGATACCGTTATCAAAAGTTCTGCCATTACCTCGATTAGCTAGCGAAATGTCTGCCGTTCAGCCATTCCAGTTCGAGCCTGAATGTGCCGTAAATACGGAGGAAGGTAATCAGCAGGGTAATCTCGTAGGTGAGGAGGAGGAAGAGGAGCAGGAGGAGGAGACAGTAGGGAACACGCGTTGGTGTGATTGTGGCAATTGTGTCCCAATGCTTACTGAAAGGGAGAGTGTTTGCTGTAAGGGACTCCACTTCTTATCAGCAGCTGTCCAGGGCCCCGTTTCCCGATAACGATGGATTCATGCTCGTACGATCCATCGTACGATGGATCTCACGATGCATCGTTAATTTTAGGGGAGCGTTTCCCGAAACTCATCTTAACATGAACGCGCGTGCTCTGCTCTTACGACGTCGTAGGATTGTAGCTGTCTACTGACACGGTGCTGAAATGGGCTCCGTATGAGGGGGAGACGCAGGAATGTTGTTGGATTAAACTATATTTTGTGGCAGCAAAAAAATATCTCCCCATCAAGGCCAACAGCAGAGTAGCCTACGAAAAGAATAGACTAATATGAATGCTACAAATATTAAAACACAATTGATTTGGTCTAGGCCGACCTATGCTATATCAGTCCTAATCCCGAACGCACCGTGCGTACATTGTTTCACGGCATTTTCTCCCCTGAAATAATTCCATATTAAAAAAAATAAAAAATAGCATGTGTCTGTGTGACAACTAGGCCTATAGCATTTATTCAAATGTGCTGATTTCTGAAACATGCTTTGCGCCGCAAAGAGGGCAGACTTTCTCTGATTTCTGCATTCCGTTTCATTCATTCATTCAGTGATTGACGCGCCGCGCACTCTATAAACTTTGGTGTCAACATTAAAAATGCAACGTTCCATTCATTCATTATCATTCAAACGCAGAGGCATTGACACGGCTATTGCTGTTGCTGGTCTAGATAGATTCCTGCCCATATTGTTGGGCAGGGGTATGATGATGCGGGCAATGTAAGCGGGAATGGCACGCATCGATTCGCAGCACAGTTTCCCGCAGCAGTCTACGTTCACTGCAGAAACCACGCTCTCAACTTGGCGATTGTGCACTCCACTAAGGTCAGGGATGTTCGTAACTGTCTAGACACGGTCCAATAAATAGTGAACTTCATCACAGCCTCACCGACGCGCCTACAGTGCTTTATGGCAAACAAACGGAACAAAAAACGCCTGCAGAAATTCTCCGACACCCGCTGGTGTCAGCATGATTCATGTACAGTATGTCTTCTGTCATTGATCAATATGGGGACATTTTAACCACGATGGTTGAATTAAAATCAGACAGCAAGTGCCGCTCGCAAGCGACCTCCAACACGAGCAACGGAATCATTTGATTTTATTATATGCCTTGTGATAGGGTTGCCTTGTGACGTGGCGTTTGATCGCCTACATTTCGACTGCGCATGGATTTTTGGAATTTTAAATTGCTGCAATTTGTGTTGACTTCTAACATGTCTGTCTTTGCTGTTTAAATCTAACAGTAGTCTACGAATAATATATATGCGGGAACCACTGTTTTTGGGGTATTGCGAAATAGCGCCAGCTGGACATTCAGTGGTATTGGATGACGTGTTTTAATAAAACACATCCAATACACGGAATGTCCAGCTGGTGACTCCACTGAGGCTATAGTAACGATGCATCCTAGTGCTTAACGAGTACCCCTGTAGGCGTCGTTAGCTACGAGGGTTTTAACGACGTCGTTACGTAACGATGCTTTCGGGAAACGGTCCGAAAATTCTGCGATGATCGTACGACGGTGTTAACGACGTCGTTAGGCTAACGATGCTTTCGGGAAACGGGGCCCAGGGTAAACCTCAAGATCAACAGAAGAAGGGCCCTAACTTGCGCCCGGCGCAATTGACTTTCTACACCGACGCATGTGTCGTTATTTTCCCCCCGCAACAACCAGGCACCACTACACTTGCATGTTAAATATTATGATGTCAAAGATTATTCATACGTGTGAAACTGCATAGAAATAGCGTGTGGATTGTGGAAACATTTTTTTTCCATAGGGCTGCATGAATGAACATGAATGAAGTAGCCTATAGTAGGCTGTGCCATGCGTTAAAATAATAATAATAATAATAACAATAATACATTCGAGCAAAGTATATTCCAGGGTCCGTGTACGAAGTATAATTCATTTACAGTTGTTCATGTTGTATAATGAAACAGGCCAGTTTAGGGGGTATTGCCTAATTTCATTGTCCGAGACGTGCAATACAATTCAGCGCGCCAAAGCGTCAGCTTGTTTCATTAAGATTGTTAAGCTATACTTTATTGATCACTGACAGGAAAAAATCAAATTAATCAATTAGATCAAAATCTATGACAAAGTATAAATACAGAAATATAAGATGTGTCTGTCGTCTCCTGGTCCTTCTTTAGTGGTCAGTTTATAAATCCTCTGCATGAAGGGTCACTCTACAGGTGTCTCTGGTGCTGAGCTGGCCCAGCACCACCCCAGCCTCCAGCGGCTTTGGTTCTGCTCTGTATCGTATGTAACCTGTATAATGGGTTAAGGTATCTGATGTAGGCCTACCCCACGGGGGATTGTACAGGGCTGAGGGCTCCCTGTCGTCAAGTGTTCTTTGGGGTTCTGTATCTGCACGTCGTCATGCTTTACATCCTACAGCAGGGAACACTAGAAAAGAGTGAACCTAAATGAAAGAATAGTTAAGTTTGTCCATATGACCCAAAATGACCCAAAACGACCTTATCTACTGGTTGCAGAAACAGCAAAACGTCAGAATGTCC
Organism: Micromesistius poutassou; assembly: GCF_964030765.1. Lineage (NCBI taxonomy): Eukaryota > Metazoa > Chordata > Actinopteri > Gadiformes > Gadidae > Micromesistius > Micromesistius poutassou. The sequence goes on from NC_140277.1 coordinate 12,527,519, forward strand.
AGGTTCTCTGCCAAAACAGAGTGGATGTCTTTCATTTTATTCTCAGTGAATTCTACATTAAAACAGCTGTTTTATTAGGTGTTATTTCATGGAACTGATGAGGATATTTAATTAATTAATAAATAAATATTTATTTATTCAATCTAAAAGAGACCCCAGGTCTCTCTCTCTCTCTCTCCCGAGGGTCCTTGACTTATAGGTCACCTTTTAATTACAATTACACTTACTGTAGGGCTACATTTATAGTATATTATCTACTAATTTTAGCAAACCTTAATGCCCTAATGCCCTGATTCATATGAAAGAGACCAGATGTCTCTATCAACACGATTTATTTATAAAAGGAGGAACCTTTGGCATTTCTTTCGGAGGAAGCGAAGCAAAAATCAAGTTCCTGTTTTCCCCCAGAAAAACACGTCATCTTAGTCCGTCCCCAAGAAACTGAAACAAGAATAATATCAAATGTATTTCTAAGATTTCTGATGACTACAAAGCTATTTTCAATGACGATATTTTTTGATATAGGAGGGGTGCGGGGCAATACGCCGTGCCTGTAACATTATTTTACAACCCCATTGGCGCCCTCTAGTGGCCAAGCCGCGTCATGATAGCCTATAATAAAGTAGTCTGATAATAAACTAAATCTACTACATAATCTACTAGATAACTACATTATCTATAATAATATAATGACATAGAGTAAAATGTATACCAGATACTATAACCATTAATAAACCAATATATAACCAATAAACCAATATATAAACAACATTTGTGAGTAGGGAATAGAAATACCTATTGTATGAATGCAATGATTGTAATACCCATGAATGTAATAACTTTTTCTGAATAATTTCTGACGATGTTTAAAATTATTTACTGCTTTTATATTATCAATTATCATTATCATAAAACATGCTGCGTATGATTGATCATCTACTTGTTGATGTCTCTCTCTCTCTCTCTCTCTCTCTCTCTCTCTCTCTCTCTCTCTCTCTCTCGCAAGTTGCCCTGCACATCAGCACACAGGAAATTACACACACACACACACATATATATATATATATATATATATATATATATATATATATATATATATATATATATACATATTACACATGTCATGGAAATGGTGCAAGGTGTTGCAAGGAACACAGCTGTGTTGACTGCCTTCTGCTGGGATCTACTGGGTTCTATATACTGGGTTATGTTCAACTGGTATATATGTTCTACTGGGTAATTTTTTATGGAGTTCTGTTTTACTGGGTTCTGTTCTACTGGGTTCCGTTCAACTGGGTTCCGTTCTACTGGGTTCCGTTCTGGGTTCTGCTCTTCTGGGTTCTGCTGGGTTATGTTCTACTGGGTTATGTTCTACTGGGTTCTGTTCTACTGGGTTCTGTTCAACTTGGTTCCGTTCTTCTGGGTTCTACTGAGTTATGTTCAACTGATTTCTGTTCTACTGGGTTCTGTTCAACTGGGTTCCGTTCTTCTGGGTTCTACTGAGTTATGTTCAACTGGGTTCTGTTCTACTGGGTTCTGTTGGGTTCCGTTCTACTGGGTTATGTTTTGTTGGATTCGGTTCTGCTGGGTTCTACTGAATAATACCATTCATCAACGTGAGGATGATGCATCGACTGCAGGAGAGCAGATCAGCTCGCAGTCAGAACGGTTCACTTCTCCTCCCTCACTGGGGAAGAACTAGGCCCCATACACCAGCATCTATTTATACTCCTCTCTCTCTCTCTCTCTCTCTCTCTCTCTCTCTCTCTCTCTCTCTCTCTCTCTCTCTCTCTCTCTCTCTCTCTCTCTCTCTCTCTCTCTCTCTCTCTCTCTCTCTCTCTCTCTCTCTCTCTCTCTCTCTCTCTCTCTCTCTCTGCAGAATTCTGCAGTTTTCTGTTGAAGTCCAAAAATGACCCCCCTACCAATCGCACAAGAGTCAGGAGCTGACTGACCAATCACAGGTTTGCATGGGCGGGATCTAGGGTGGCACCCCGTCAGCACAGAAATCACTGACTTGCGTGCGAGTGCGCGTGTAGCCTATTTGATGAGTGAGAGAGATAGAGAGAGAGAGGCACGCGCGCACACACACACACACACACACACACACACAGCGTGGGAGAAAGAGAGAGAGGGAGACGCACACACAGAATGAGAGAGAGAGAGAGAGAGACAGAGAGAGTGTGTGAGAGACAGAGAAAGAGAGAGAGAGAGAGAGAGAGAGAGAGAGAGCGAGCGTCCTTTGCTGCGCCACTACAGAAGAAGCTCGAGCCCTGAACTGCTCCTTGACGTGCGCCGACTTTCGTCAACCACGCACACGCCGACATCCCTCCTCCGACTCCGCCGTCCGCCGCACCGTCCGCAGCCAATCTGCGTTGGGTTCTCGTACCTGCGGCACGACAGAGGTTCGGCGGGTGCACACCCGCTTTTGGACAGTCGTCGTGATGTCGGGGGCGCTGGAGGCAGCGCGCGGGGATAAGCTCCAGGACGGCGAGTACGGCGCGAGAGCCGCCAAGCGCGCGAAGACAGAGCGGCACGAGGAGGAGGTGGAGGAGGAGGAGGAGGAGGAAGGAGAGGAGTTGGAGGACGGGGAGGACGCGGAGGACTCGGACCCGGGCTCGGTAGCGGAGCAGGCGGCCCTGGGTACCGGAGGAGAGGCGGCGGAGGACGGCCGGTGGAGGGCGAGCCAGCACGCTACGGCAAGTGGGATGAGATGAAGACATGCGTGTTGTGGTGTCGGTGTGTGTGTATGTGTGTGTGTGGGGGGGGGGGATCTGTGTGTGTTGTCTGTGTGTGCGCGTGTGTGCGCGCGTGCGACGTCACGACTCACGGAGATGAATGATGAAACACACCTTGGCGGGTGTTGGGTTCTCGCGACGTGTGCGTGCATGTTCGGTGCAGGGCCGCGGCTCTGCAGGGCGCGTGTTGGATCTCGTTTCCACATCCTAGTAGTGGCCATTGCCCATATTAGGTTGCGCCTAATAATTCTATCTCTCTCTCTTTTTCTCTCTCTCTCTCTCTCTCTCTCTCTCTCTCTCTCTCTCTCTCTCTCTCTCTCTCTCTCTCTCTCTCTCTCTCTCTCTCGCTCCCTCTCTCTCACTCTATCTCTCTGACACAAACCCACTCACATGCTGTGAGTGATCGGTGGGAGAGTGATCGTGTGTATGTGTCTGTGTGTGTGTGTGTGTGTGTGTGTGTGTGTGTGTGTGTGTGTGTGTGTCTGTGTGTGTGTGTGTGTGTGTGTGTGTGTGTGTGTGTGTGTGTGTGTGTGTGTCTGTGTGTGTGTGTGTGTGTGTGTGTGTGTGTGTGTGTGTGTGTGTGTGTGTGTGTGTGTGTGTGCTTGAGGGTGAGGTTTTGTCCAGTAACCAGAGTGCAGGTGGATGGGAGTGAACCCAGCAGTGGTTGTTTCCCCCCCAAGGGCCAGCGTCTGGAGCCCAGGGGTCCAGGCTGCAGGACACCCCTGGGGGTCTCACTGTGTTCACTAGGGTTGTGTTCACCAGGGCTGTGTTCACTTTATTCACCAGGGCTGTGTTCACCAGGGCTGTGTTCACTTTATTCACCAGGGCTGTGTTCACTAGGGCTGTATTCACTTTATTCATCAGGGCTGTGTTCACCAGGGCTGTGTTCACTAGGGCTGTATTCACTTTATTCACCAGGGCTGTGTTCACCAGGGGTGTGTTCACCAGGGCTGTGTTCACTAGGGCTGTGTTCACTAGGGCTGTGTTCACCAGGGCTGTGTTCACTAGGGCTGTATTCACCAGGGCTGTGTTCACTAGGGCTGTGTTCGCTAACTTCGCTTTATTCACTTGGGCTGTATTCACCAGGGCTGTATTCACTGTGTTCACTAGGGCTGTGTTACCTAGGGATGTGTTCATCAGATTCAACCTATTCAAGAGGTTGGTTTTCACTAGGGCTTTATTCACCATATTCACTATGGATGTTTTCACTAGCGTTGTTGTTACTAGGGCTGTATTCACCATATTCACTAGCGTTGTTGTTACTAGGGCTGTATTCACCATATTCACTAGGGTTGTTTTCACTAGGGCTGTATTCATCATATTCACGAGGGCTGAATTCACCATATTCACTGGGGATGTTTTCACTAGGGTTGTTTTCACAAGGGCTGTATTCACCATATTCACTGGGGATGTTTTCACTAGGGTTGTTTTCACAAGGGCTGTATTCACCATATTCACTAGGACGGTTTTCCCTTGGGCTCTATTGATGATATTCACTAGGGATGTGATCATTAGGGCTGTATTCACTAAAGATGTATTCTCTAGACGTGTGCACTAGGGTGTATTCACTAGTGCGGTATTCCCTGTATTTATTAGGGAGGTATTCAATGTAGTCACTAAAGATGTAGCCACTGTATCACTGTACTGACTTGGAAATTGAAAGTGAACACATTCAACTCTTACATGACTGTAGACAAAGAGGTCCACCATAGCGTGCTGCCTTGTGCCTGGGACAGGTGCACAGAGGAAGTGAGGAGGCGGTGGTCGCAGCTCTCTGTGGTTTGGAGAGTAGAGAAGGCTGTCATGGTCACATGATGTCGGCCCTTCATCTTCACTCCATCACGCAGTTGTCGTTCGTGAGGCAGTTTCCAGTGAGGCTGACAGTTTCCAGTGAGGCTGACGGTTTCCAGTGAGGCTGACCGTTTCCAGTGAAGCCGAGAGTTTCCAGTGACCTTACGTTGGACCGAAAACAGTAAAAAACAGTTTACACAGTAGAATGTCTCAATGAAACTGATAGAGATGGATGGATGGATAATAGATAGAAAGAATACCAAATTACAACAAATAGGAATTTACAATAGGCAATGAAATAATGTGTATCAAATAAAATATACTTTAATCAACAAAGACTATTTGTATCTGAATTCTGCTTTCAGCTTTTAAGCAATAATATGGTATTTATATATAGACAGAACGAGAGAGAGAGAGAGAGAGAGAGAGAGAGAGTGACAGACAAGATGATACTTTAATCATGGTCAGTGTTGTTGCCTCACAGGTAGTTTGATAGAACAATGTTTGGGTTGGGCTGTTGAAAGGAGCTGTCTTGTTTTCCATCCCGTCCAACAAGATGTTCTGACCTTGCCTCCTGGCTTCTCCTACTTAAAGACTTATACATTATTTACAGAGCTCGCCTGGTCTCTGTAGCATGCAGCATCTTTCTAGAATGTTATCCGAGGGAAGAGAAGGCAGTGGTGTTGTTTGGTTTTAGTTTCAGGGAGAGACATTGTTGGTGCTCACATCCATGCTCTCTAAGTTGCCCTGCACATCAGCACACAGGAAATTACATGTATGTCATAATGCAGGTGGAAATGGTGCAAGGTGTTGCAAGGAACACAGCTGTGCTGACTGCCTTCTGCTGGGATCTACTGGGTTTACTGTTTTACTGGGTTCTACTGGGTTCTGTTTTACTGGGTTCTGTTCTGCTGGGTTCTATTGGGTTCTGTTCTACTGGGTTCTACTGGATTCTGCTGGGTTCAGCCAGTGTTAAGTGATTGACTACACAGAATGTTTTATTCTGCTATATGATGCTATAATGAAGCACAGCCCAGCTACCTAGATCTGTTCTTAATGGTGTGGTGCAGAGACAGTGGGATTAGGGAGTGGTGACAGATCCTAGTTTGGGTTTGTGTGCTGTGAGGCTTTCCTCTAGAGACAGTGAAGAGACGCAGACGGAGAACCGCCGGACTAAAGGGTCACACTGGAGCAGCTTCGGGGTTGTGGAGACGTCTATCGTCACGGTCCGAAGACACACATGTTTACAGCTGGTAACCACAAAACCTCCTTTCAAGTATAACTGATATTTGCTAGTATCCAAACGACTGGTTTTCATTCTAGTTCAGTTACGCTATTTATCTTGGGTTGTTATTTTTTTCACATCAGGTTCGACTTATTGAACGTATAGGTCGTCGTTTTGTCTCCTCCTCTTCAGTCCAGCTTCGGGAAACATTAAGACGAAATGAGTACAAGCGGCCCGTTGTGAATGACCAGGTATTATTTATTTAGAGCTCTGGTGGGCTCCGTATAGCTCTGTGCAGTGATGGGCTGCTCGCTAGCTACGGAAATGTACAGTTAACGGTTCATGGAAACCAAAGCCTGGGCCTGCAGAAGCAGAGTGGCAGTATGAGCTGTGAGTCTCTCTGGGTGGGAGTCATTAGATCGTGAATGTGTGATTGTCAGTGCAGGCGGTGGGGGGGGGGGGGGGGGGAGTGGGGGGTGTATAATGTGTGTGCAATGTATAGGACTAGATTGGGGATTGGCAGGCTAGGTATGTGAACATGTTATTGCACGTCTGGATGGTTGGATTTATAGAATAATGAATGGTAGAACAGAGGTGGGTGGCTGTTCCTCGTTTTATGTATATTATGTTGTAATGTACAGAATTAGGTAAGACTTCCTTCAGCTCATATGCGGCATACGCCTGGAATGACTTTCAGAACATAATAGATCTGAAGTCATTGCCCTCCATAGATGTTTTTAAAAATCTCTTAAAAACAACTTTAATAGAACAGTGTCACTGTTTCTAGCTTTATCTCTGTCTCATTAACACTTTTAAATGTATTCTTGCTTGTTGTCTATGTCTTCTCTGTACCTAAGCTGTGCTTGTCTTCTTGTATTCTTGCTTGTGCTTTTTGTTTGCTTATGCTTTGCTTGTCAGTCTGTCTGCGGTCCATGTCATCTCTGCACTGTAACTACTTGTCGGCTATCTTGGCCAGGACTCCCTGGAAGACGAGATATTAGATCTCAATGGGACCTTAGCTAAACATAAAAATAATCATAACGTTATAATAAATCTATAATTGAAGGTACATGCGTGTGTGTGTGAGTGTGTATGGTTGTGTGTGTGTATTGGTGTGTCTGTATGGTGTGTGTGTGTGTGTGTGTGTGTGTGTGTGTGTGTGTGTGTGTGTGTGTGTGAAGACACATGAGCAGTCAGGCTCCAAGTTGAGCTGTTTAAATTTTTATGTCCTGATTACTTACTAACTAACCTACATACTGTGGTACCGGAAACCTGTGTGTGTGTGTGTGTGTGTGTGTGTGTGTGTGTGTGTGTGTGTGTGTGTGTGTGTGTGTGTGTGTGTGTGTGTGTGTGCGTGTATTGCGGTATTGTAGAAGCAGACAAGAAGACACATCACATTACATCCCACATGACATTTATTTATTCAGACTGTTCTTCTCTTAACACAAACAAACGCACACCCGCAGACACACACACACACACACACACACACACACACACACACACACACACACACACACACACACACACACACACACACACACTGCAGTCGCTCTCTTCTTGCCTGGCCTATGGCCTACATTCAATGTCTTTCTATCAGCTTTAAATAACACAGACACGCACACCCACACACACACACACACACACACACACACACACACACACACACACACTTCCTACACACACACACACACACTCCCTCCCCAGCAGTGTGTGGGAGATTATTGCTGACTACTAGAGATAGGAGATAGGGGAAGTGGTGTTGTGGTGTTGTTGGGGGACAACTGTGCTGCAGCCTTGTGTTACGGTGACCTTGTGAGACAGCGAGAGGCTGCACTGGACTGAACTGGACTGAACTGGACTGGACTGGACTGGACTGGACTGCACTGGACTGCACTGGACTGAACTGGACTGCACTGGACTGGACTGAACTGGACTGGACTGAACTGGACTGAACTGGACTGAACTGGACTGCACTGGACTGGACTGAACTGGACTGGACTGAACTGGACTGCACTGAACTGGACTAAACTGGACTGGACTGAACTGGGCCGCTGCACTGGACTGAACTGGGCGGCACTGGGTTATACTGGACTGAACTGGGCTGCACTGGACTGCACTGGGCTGAACTGGACTGCACTGGACTGAACTGGGCTACACTGAGGCTTATGACAGAGGCTAGTGACACAGAGGCTAGTGACAGAGGCTAGTGACAGAGAGGCTAGTGACAGAGGCTAGTGACACAGAGGCTAGTGACAGAGGCTAGTGACACAGAGGCTAGTGACAGAGGCTAGTGACACAGAGGCTAGTGACAGAGGCTAGTGACACAGAGGCTAGTGACAGAGGCTAGTGACAGAGGCTAGTGACAGAGGCTAGTGACAGAGGCTAGTGACACAGAGGCTAGTGACAGAGGCTAGTGACAGAGGCTAGTGACAGAGGCTAGTGACACAGAGGCTAGTGACACAGAGGCTAGTGACAGAGAGGCTAGTGACAGAGGCTAGTGACAGAGGCTAGTGACACAGAGGCTAGTGACAGAGGCTAGTGACACAGAGGCTAGTGACAGAGGCTAGTGACAGAGGCTAGTGACACAGAGGCTAGTGACAGGCTAGTGACACAGAGGCTAGTGACACAGAGGCTAGTGACACAGAGGCTAGTGACACAGAGGCTAGTGACAGAGGCTAGTGACACAGAGGCTAGTGACAGAGGCTAGTGACAGAGAGGCTAGTGACAGAGGCTAGTGACAGAGGCTAGTGACAGAGAGGCTAGTGACAGAGAGGCCAGAGCGGTCCTATTTGAAGACTAGAAACTGGACACGGTTTCCAGCAACCCGCCCAGAGGAGGTGGAAGTGAGACCAAGACGCAAGGGAAGTAAGAGTGGACGGCAGCCCAGCGAGCAGGAGGCCGGAGAACCATACACTGTCAACACAACTTAGAACCACACACACTGCTCACACAACTCAGAACCACACACACTGCTCACACAACTCAGAACCACACACACTGTTAACACAACTCAGAACCACACACACTACTCACAGAACTCAGAACCACACACACTACTCACACAACTCAGAACCGCACACACTGCTCACACAACTCAGAACCGCACACACTGTGCCTGTGCTGGTTCAGTGTTGGTTCTACACTCCAACTCCCCAAGAACCAGCTCGATGTTCCACAGACTTAAAGTCCATGTTGCAGGTTAACCAGAAGTTTAGATTAATGGGTACATAAAGCACTCAAAATAAGTATATAATTAATAAAAATGTCTCCAAAATAGCGTTAAAGTCCAGTTTTTTGTCGTTTTTGGTAGTAACGGGTGTTTTCTACCGCAACTCGGCGATGACGTCACGTTGGGGAGACGTGGTGGAAGGTAGCCTCAGCCTAGTACTAGAACTAGGGTGTCTGGGATGAGGAAGAGGTGGCAAGAACCACAAATGACATGTATGATGGCCCACAACCGTATAATTTCGAACCTGTCAGACGTGAGAGGGCGAATGAGGAATTGCCGAGAACTGATGGCTGTCAAAGCCGATTGAATGCATGGTCAGAGGAGAATGGGTGAAGAGTTGCTATCATTTAGCAATGCAGCAACGAGCGCTGGAGCTAGTCTATGAACAGCAGTGCATACAATAACAACACTTTTTTTTTAACTGTCAGTGAATAGCACAGAATGAAAGTCAACGTTTTCTTTATATCTAGTGACAGTGATTATAGTCAAGTCGTAATTTCTTGAACCCAGAAATGTTGAGTACCCTAAAGTTTTATTACACAAATGTCATCTAATGGATGGAATTTAACTTGGTTGCTAAAAGTTGCACTTTGAGCAATTTGCATAATTAGCATAATAAGCCAATAAAGTCAAGACACCACAGGTGAATAGTGTAAAAAATTGAAATAATAGATATCACCATGAAACTTTCTCAGTTGATTACTTATGTTAAGATGAGAAAAAAATGTATTGCACGTTTTTTGTATTTTAATGTTTAAATATGCAAATGAGGCCATATAGCATCAAATATGCACTCATTTGCATACAGACAAAATCAGATTGTTTGATAAAGTCATGCTCAAAATATTTTTTCCAAGGGTAAACACGTATACTTGGGGGTCTGAGTTGGTGAAAACCTTTAAGGAACCTGGTCAGGAGGCAGTGAAATTAAGTGCCCCATGCAAAATAACTATATAACAGCATGCACACACACACAAACCCACAAGAACTATATACAAGAACTATATACAATATGCAAAATAACTATATCCAGCATGCACACGTACACAAATGCACAATAACTATTTACAACATGCAAAATAACTATATACAGCATGCACATACACACAAACCCACAAGAACTATATACAGCAAAAGACAGAACTTTATACAGCATGCACACAGACACACACAATAACTATATACAAGAACTGCAAACAGCATGCACACACACACACACACACACGCTGTAAAATAACTATATAGAGTATGCAAACACACACATATATTTAACAACAACCACACAATCCCACTCAATAGCCTTCACCATCTTCATCATTTCTTTGCTCATTCCCTTCAGTCTCATCATCTTCTTGGTCTTTATTTGTATGTGTTGTGAATGGGTTGCAGCAGCGGACCTCACCCCCTTCACACTTGCAGTAGTCAGTGCAACTGAGACTTGCAGCATGGCAGCTGCAGTTTCCTTTGCTGCAGGCCTTCAATGTGCTGCAGCTACAGCTGGTGACATCGAGTAGATTTACTGGAGCCACTGCCTGGATGGCAAGAGCGGGCATGACATTCATTAGCAACCTTCCATCCAAACTTTGTGATGTCTCTGGCCTCTGCCCTCTCTGACCTGCAGCCTTCCACAACATGACCTGAAGATGAGCATGCAGTATGTGCAGCATCAGGTTGGCATCAGTTGGAGGAAGCTTTTTTTAGTTTAGGAGGCTTTTTGCTGCGACTGTAGATCTTGTAGCGAGTGTTATTCATTCATTTATTTATCCACATGTAGTTTATAGTTCAACTCCAGATGGAAATGATGTTAGAGGTATTGTCATTCACAGTGGGAGAGTAAAGTGATCAAGTGGAGAGTACAATAGCAAGTGACCGTGAAATTCAGTGTCTGGACTAAATAGGTTAATGAAAAGTAAAAGCTAAATATCTAATACCATAGCCTGATCAATAAAACAATAACTCGTATTGTATCGTAAAATCGTATCGATTAGAGACTGGACCACCGAATCTAGCAATGGTCTAATGTGTCAATACTGCCTCCTTACCAGGTTCCTTAAAGGTTTTCACCAACTCAGTCCCCATTGGAAAAATAATTTTGAGCCTGGCTTTATCACACAATCGGATTTTGTGTGTATGCAAATTAGAGCATATTTAGGCAAGGCAACTTTATTTATAGCACTTTTCATACACAAGGCAGACTCAAAGTGCTTCACATATAAACATTGTCATACAATAAAAGATAGAGATAGGGCCTCATTTGCATATGTAAACATTAAAATACAAAAAACATGCAATACTTTTTCTTCATCTTAACATAAGTAATCAACTGAGAAAGTTTCATGGTGATATTGATTGATTGATTGATATCTTTATTTCGATCATGTAAACGACAGTGTAAAAAAAAAATAATAATAATAATAAATAAATAAGATAAAATAATAATATAATAAGTGAACAGAAAAAATGTATACACAACATCTCATAAGCAACGCAGTTTACATGAGCGAAAAGGAGAAGGAAGAAGTATAAAGCGAAAAGGAGTAGGAAGAAGTATAATAATATCAATTTTTTTAATTTTTTTTACCCTATTCACCTGTGGTGTCTTGACTTTATTGGCTTATTATGCTAATTATGCTAATTGCTCAAAGTGCAACTTTTAGCAACCAAGTTAAATTCCATCCACTAGGTCTATAGATGACATTTCTGCAATAAAACCTTAGGGTACTCAACATTTCTGGGTTTACTATTGGGCCTATGGGGACTACGACTAGAGTTCAGATACGTACCGGTACTTAGTCAGAAGATCTAGAAATAGAAGGCATAATGCTAGCTATGGGCTAACTTGCCAGTCCCACCTGTGAAATTCCCCCCCCAGATAATCCCTAATTAAATCTCCCCCCTGACGTTGTAAACACATTTCCGATTAGTTATCCCACGTTTTGATGGTAGCCTACTAGCTCCAGTAACAACATCTTTGCCTAGTGTTTATTTCTAAGCTTTTACCCAGTGTGCGAAATACCCGTCAATATTCGTGGGGTCCCCATCTCCCGTTGCTTAATACCGATCTACATTCCTCAATATGCAGTAGGCCTATAACATTACAGTATTTCATCGATGCAAGCCAAGACAATCAGTCTATAGCCTACATGACAACACACACGCACACACTTAACAATTTTGCTAAACCGATATGCTATAGTATTCGTAAAGCAACACTGATATAGGAGGCTGCATTAGCTAAAGTTGTTTCGATACACGTTGTTTTATAACAAGGAGAGGCAAAGATGTGCATTAAAATGCAAACACGACAATAATTGGCATCAATCTGGCGCATTTAGAAGAGCAATCTACTGAATAAATGCTAAAAAAAATAAAAAAAAGTATATAGCCTGTATCAGACATGCAATCAGTGAACTTGCAAATGAGAGCCTGCAGTATGACCGATCGGTGTGATATTATTTAACCATCCATCTACCGGCGGATGCTGACAGCCCACAACGAGCCAAACATCACCACTGCGGGTGTGCTCTCTCTCGCTCTCGCACGCACGTACACAATCACTCCAACTTCTCCAACTCCAAGGCAAGGCTGCTTCACTAAGACCACAACCAACCACAACTAACCATGCAGTAGTGCGACGCCGGGAAGGACACAACGCACAGTCGCACACACTCATCTTATGCACAACAATCAGTTCTATCATCAACATTCAGTCACTGCAAGGATTTAAATCGCCTCTTACCTTAAGTTAGAATGGTTTGGTGCACATGACTAATTTGCATATGCACACAGGACTGGCTGGCTCCGCTTGGCAAAAAATATTTATGTATAACATAACATATTTATCTATATCCATCTATCAACGCATGTGTCTAGTTTTAATGTAATGTCTTTTGTGTATGTCCAGTCAGACTTGTTGTCTCCCTTGTTCTGTGTGGTCTTGTAGCCTACTGTCCTGTGTGAGCCGAATCAACAAAATGAATTCCTGACGATTTGTGTCGTTTGGCAATAATAAATACTTGAATAGGCTATCTATCTGTCTAGGCTATCTATATAATCT
>NC_140277.1:12545558-12620195 GCF_964030765.1 Micromesistius poutassou
GACCGTCCACTGATGATGATGATGATGATGATGATGATGATGATGATGATGATGATAATGGTGGTGGTGGTGGTGGTGGTGATGATGGTGGTTCCTGTTTTTTTTTGTTGTTTTTTTACGAAACTCGAAATGGTTCCGAGGATTCTGTCGACGGTCGGGTTTATCTGTCCTGATGAAAAACATTGGAATAAATCACATATCGTTTATTTTATTATGTAGAATAAGATTAAGTCATTAATTCCACCAGGTTAATAACCAAAGTACAGTGTTTGCTTTGTTTGTGTGTGTGTGTGTGTGTGTGTGTGTGTGTGTGTGTGTGTGTGTGTGTGTGTGTGTGTGTGTGTGTGTGTGTGTGTGTGTGTGAGTGAGTGTGCGTGTGCATGTGTGTGTGCGTACGTGTGCATGTGCGTGCGTGTGTGTGTGTGCGTGCTTGTGCGCGTGTGTGTCCCGTGTCTTTGAACACAAGGGCGTAGAACGATACATACCTGTTCTCATGTTTCCTAAAGTGTTACATGAGTCTCTTTATTAGTTAATGGTTAGACCTGCCTCTCTCTCTCCCCTCTCTTTCTCTCCCTCTCCTCCCCTTTTGTCTCTCTCTCTCTCTCTCTCCCTCTCCCTCTCTTTCTCTCTCTCTCTCTCCCCCCCTCCCCCCTCTCTCTCTCCTCTCTCCCCTCTCCCTCTCTGCCTCCCCCCCTCTCTCTCTCTCTATCTATCTTCTCTCTCCCTCTCCCCCCCTCTCTCTCTCTCTCTCCCATCTCCCCCCCCCCCCCCCTCTCTCTCTCTCTCTCTCTCTCTCTCTCTCTCTGTGAATGGTTAGACCTGCCTGCCTGAATGCTTTGAGAATCTGTTCATCTGGATCACAAGTCCGTGGAGTGGACTTGTGATCCATGGAGAACTCACATTTCTCTCTCAGAGGCATCAGCAGCACATCGGTTGTTCGGAGTTGTTTTATCCCATGGACAGACCATTGCTGAAACCTTTTATTACTCAGCCAAACATTATGTTGTTATGTTGTTGATTTGTGGATAATGTTGGGTGTAGCCAGTGGGTGTCCTATAATGTAAAGTTTTGACATGTTTTGACATGCCACTAGACATGTTAAGCCTGTAATGTTAATTTAAGCTTGATGCGTAGAAGGTATTTAAACCAAAATGTTAGCATTGTATTTTCCTTTCTTTGTGTTTTTTTTAAATGTCAAACAAAGGTTCAAAATAATTACTGTGAAGACAGTCCTACACAGTGTAACTAGTAATACTACTACTACTGTTATGCTAGTAAGTTGTTCTGTACCAAAAGACACCTAGTCTCTGGCGCCATCTGGTGGCGGAATTCCTGTTTCCTCTGAGTCCATTCCAACTCTGTGGATTGATTCACCCAACATGACTTGATACATGACTTGATACAAAATACGTAATAAGCACTGTGTGAATGGAAAAGCAATATCAGTACATGAGTTTGTTTTGTGGTCGATAATAACCTTGGTACCAGTATTTTTTATTTGTGACTCTTGTCCATCAAGCAGTTGTACCTTTCTCAACCACAGGGTGGCACGCACACAAAGTCCCCCATACATCCCGTTATTCCTGTGTTTTTCCTGTGTTTTTCCTGTGTTTTTCCTGTGTTATTCCTGTGTTATTCCTGTGTTATTCGTATGTATCAACGAGGTGTTGGTTGTTTCAGACCGGGGGAAAGGCAGGAAGAGGCAGGCCATCCTAGGAGAACACCCGTCCTCCTACAACGATAAAGGCTACGGTAAGACACACACAGTCCGGTCTGGCGGATCACAGCTCCGGTCTCAGAGGGGGGCCACACGGGGGCGCTGGAGGGCAGCGGGGAAAAAAATAAAAAACAAAGGTTTCGTGAGATCTGATTTTTAGGAAAATAGCAGATTAGTAATGAGTTGGAAAACATCTGTGTCCCTGACACACCAACAGCCTCCAAACACAACAAGCCTCCAAACTCAACTACCTCTAAACACAACAAGCCTCTAAACCCAACATGACCTCTAAACCCAACATGACCTCTAAACCCAACATGGCCTCTAAACTGAGCTCCACCCTGCCCCCCACCCCTCCCCAGGCCAGCCCTGCCCCCTGCTGCCGTTGCCTGGCAACAGCAGGTACAAGCTGGGCTCCCTGGACGTCCCGGACATGGTCTCCTACCCCCCGCCCCAGTCCTCCTCCTCCTCGTACTCCAGCCAGGCCTCCAGCTCCGTGGCCATGGTGAGCGGCCTCCACCCCTCCAAGATGAACTGCACCCGCATCTTCAACCTCTTCTGTCTCTACGGCAACATCGAGAAGGTGTGTGTGTGTGTGTGCGTATGTGTGTGTGCGTGTATCTGTGTGCTTGTATGTGTAAGGGTAGTGTCTGTGTTTGTGTATGTGCGTGTGTGTCAGGGTAGTGTGTGTGTAAGTGCATGCGTGCGTGCGCGTTTGTGTGTGTGTGTGTTTGTGTAACGGTAGTGTATGTGTGTGTGTGTGTGTAAGGGTAGTATGTGCGAGCATGTGTGCATGCGTGTGTATGGTGTGTATGCATGTGTGTGTCTGTGTGTGTCTGTGTGTGTGTGTGTGTGTGTGTGTGTGTGTGTGTGTGTGCGTGCGTGCATGTGCGCGCATGTGTGTGTGTGTGTGTGTGTGTGTGTGTGTGTGTGTGTGTGTGTGTGTGTGTGTAAAGCTGCCCCCATGTCTCCTGCAGGTGAAGTTCATGAAGAGCGTTCCCGGGACGTCCCTGGTGGAGATGGGGGACGAGTACGCGGTGGACCGTGCCATCACACACCTCAACAGCATCCGCGTGTTCGCTAAGAGACTCAACGTCTGGTGAGACACACACACACACACACACACACACACACACACACACACCTCCTCACACACATACACAGGGTGTCCCTAAAGACCAGATGGGACTCAGTGAGTGTCAGTGTGTGTCAGTGTGTCTCAGTGTGTGTCAGTGTGTGTCTGTGTGTGTCTGTGTGTGTCAGTGTGCGTCCCTAAATCCCCGGCCGTGTCTCAGTGTGTCCAAGCAGCACTCGGTGATCCCCAGCCAGGTGTTTGAGCTGGAGGACGGCAGCAGCAGCTACAAGGACTTCTCCATGACGCGCAACAACCGCTTCAGCAGCGCCGGCCAGGCCTCCAAGAACATCATCCAGCCGCCCTCCGCCGTGCTCCACTTCTACAACGTCCCACCCTGCGTGTCCCAGGACCACCTGCTGAGGGTGGGTGTCTCCGCGCCAGACTGCGGTCTCCACCTCCACTGCGGTCTCCACCGCCACCTCTCAGCCTCATCCGTCCTGCGCTGCGTCGGAGCCACGGAGACGTTTCCGTCTCTGGGGGAACTTAGGACCAATGTTTTGAGCAGCTTAGCGTTGTATCTGATAATAGAGATCAGGAGATCAACAGAGATCGAGATCAGGAAATGGCGAGTCTTCGTGAGATGTTGCGTCATGGACACACGTGATTCCTAAATGCAACCAGGCACACAACAGCCAGTAGAGTACAGGAGTATTTCAGGCATGCTCTTCTCCAGCAGAATGAGCCACCAACGCTAAGTGCTGTATTTAAGTGTGTTCAGCTCCCGCCGTGAAGTCTAGACTCGGTCCCCAGTCTCAGGAGCTTCCTCATGACCCTCGGTGTTATCACAAGGAGGGGTTATCCAACGTGCTATATCTGTAGGTCGATTGTCACTCAGGGGCTTTCTAATGACATCGGAGTTAAGACATCTTTTTGGAACCAGCTCTTCTCAGAACGCACATATGAAACATCAAAGGCCATCAAACGCCAATCTATATAGATTGGCGATAAGGCCAGATAATGATTGTACTTTCTTTATATGCAGTCATATATACAGTTTATAATAATAATACTTTGAACAGAATTTCTCCAATACTACTTAGCCAGCTAGCTACTTTGTGTCAAAACATGTCAAACGAAGGTTGAAAATAATTACTGTGAAGACAGTCCACAGTGTAACTAGTAATACTACTACTACTGTTATGCTAGTAAGTTGTTCTGTACCAAAAAGACACCTAGTCTCTGGCGCCATCTGGTGGCGGAATTCCTGTTTCCTCTGAGTCCATTCCTGAGTCCATAGCATACTGTGGTATTTAACATGTTAACAACTACTTAGCCTGTTAGCTGCTTAGCATGTTAGCTGCTCAGCATGCTAAGTGCGTAGCGTCTTCATGCAGCAGTGTGTTTTCCCTGCAGCTCTGTGAGGAGCATGACGTCCCCGGGTTCGTCAAGTTCAAGGTCTTTGACGCAAAGCGTAAGTTGACAAATGTTCCGAAATGATTGTTGCTTTCTCTTGATGCTATGTGACCACATTTGGTAATTTTTTGCATGCAATGCAACACTCTCTGTGTAAACGTGTCATGGATGTAAACGCAACAGTGATTGTGTGTCTAACGACCTGTGCTCCGGGTCGTTAGTGACTGTGTCTCTAACGACCTGTTCTCCGGGTCGTTAGTGACTGGTCGTTAGGGACTGTGTCTCTAACGACCTGTGCTCCGGGTTTTCTGCAGCCTCCTCCAAAACCATCTCCGGTCTGCTGGAGTTCGACAGCAAGACCCAAGCGGTGGAGGTGCTGACTGTCCTCAACCACTACCAGATCCGGATTCCCAGTGAGTCACAACCACCACCACTGGTTTTGGTTCGATTTGGGTCTGTGGGAGAGAGTCGCTGGGGCACTCCTCTTCACAGCAGCCTGGGGCAGTGGGGAGTACTGGGAGTAGTGGGAGGACAGTGGAGGACTCTGGACAGAAGGCCTGTGCAATCTACAAACTCTCTTTCATAATTAATCCCATGTATTTTATTTTACTATTACCGAGCTCCCAGTCCCAGTGGGAGAGGACAGCTCTGGCTCTGTCCTACACTCAAGACATTTCTCTGCTCTGGTTTCTTAAACCACGCTTTTATCCCTGAAGTCTTGCACCGATATGTAAGATGTACATGTCACCAAGGAGCAGGTAGGGGTTAGACAGTACAGAGGCAGGTCATTGAGGAGCAGGGAGGGGTGAGACAATACAGAGACAGGTCATTGAGGAGCAGGTAGGGGGTTAGACAGTGTGTGTGTGTGTGTGTGTGTGTGTGTGTGTGTGTGAGAGAGAGTCTGTTTGTGTGAGAGAGAGAGTGTGTGTGTGTGTGTGTGTGTGTGTGTGTGTGTGTGTGTGTGTGTGTTGGAGCCATTTAGAGGCTTTTTTGTTTGAATATATATTTTTTTTTTTATTAGCAGTTACAATTAATTACAATTTTTATTGTTGTTAAACCAGATGTACAATGTCATACAGGTTGTAATGTTTCACAGTGGTTACAATTCCTTTGGCGACAGTGTACAATGTAACAAGAATTACACAGCATTTTAACAATTTTCATTTTTATATTTTTATAAACCCCATCCAACCCTAACAATCCCTGTGCCGGTGAAGAAAATAAAAAAAATAAAAATAATAATAATGTATATATAAAAAATATATATATATTATCCCAAGATGAAAGTACTTTACGTTGAAGCTTGTTTACTAATGAGAGGGGAGAGTTGCAAGTTTGTCAAAATAAACCAGTAAGGGGTCCCATACTTTGTAGAATTTTTTGGTTGATCCTCTAAGAAAGTATTTTAACTTTTTCAATTTTTAAAAACATCATCATATCAGAAAGCCACATTGACGCCTTCGGTGGTAATTGGGATTTCCATTCTAAAAGTATTCTCCTTCTATCAATCAGAGTTGCAAAAGCAATAACATTTTTCTTGCCAGTGGCTATCACAGCGTCAACCCCAAATATAGCCACTAAAGGGCTAGGTTGTAGATCTAGGCCAAAAGCAACATTAAAAATCCCAAATATTGATTTCCAAAACTCTCCCAGCTTGGAGCACGACCAGAACATATGTGCTAAGTCTGCGTTGGTGGCTCCACAGCAATCACACGTCTCATCTATTTCAGGGTATATTTTAGCAACTCTGACCTTACTATAGTGAGTACGGTGGAGAACTTTAAATTGAATCAGATTGAGACGTACACAAGAAGAGGTTCTATTCACACAGCTAAGAGCTCTAACCCACGTCTCATCTGAAATGACCCTAATGTCCCTAATTCTTCTTCCCATTTTGTCTTGATGTTGTCTGTTGATACGCTACTAAATAACATAATTGAGTTATGTAAATTAGAGATTTGGCCCTTTAAAGTTATGGGACTCTTTAGTATGACATCCAAGTTTGAACTCTCAGGTAATTGAGGAAACGATGGGTTGTACTTTTGAATAAAGTGTCGGATCTGAAGATATCGGAAAAAAACTGAATTTAGAAATAGAGTGTTTTTTGGCCAAATCTGTGAAAGTAGGAAAAATATTATCTATGAAAAAATCCTTACATGTAGTAAGACCCATAGTGTCCCATTGCATAAATGTGACATCAAGATCGGCGGCTGGAAAAAGGTGGTTATAACATAGGGACTTAGAATAGAAAGGCCAGACAATTTAAATGTTTGCCTAAACTGTATCCAAATTCTTAATGTTGAACGCACTACCGGACTTGAGGAAAACCGTGATGGGGAGAGAGGGAGTTTTGTTGTTAACAGTGCAGGAAGTGATGACAGATTACAGAGCTTTGCCTCTTCATTGCACCAACCCATGTCTGGGGCCTGAAACCAGTAAATTATTTTTTGCAGATTTGCTGCCCAATAATAAACCCTGAAATTTGGGAGAGTGAGCCCACCCCCTTTTCTTGGCCTTTCAAGCAATGTTTTACGAAGTCTTGAAGATTTACCTCCCCATATAAAACTTGAGAGTAGGGCATCAATTGAACGGAAGAAGGATTTTGGTAGGAAAACTGGGATACTTTGAAACAAGTATAAAAATCTAGGCAACACATTAATTTTGATGCAGTTGATTTTTCCAGCTAGAGAAAGGTAAATAGCACTCCATCTCTGGAGGTCAGATTTTAGTTTCTCCATAATAGGAGTGAAGTTGGCTTTAAACAATTCAGAAAAAGAAGGGGTGATATTAATTCCTAAGTACTTAAAACCGGAATGTGATATACAAAATGGCAAGTCTGTGTCTGGAATCTGCTTTGCCGAATCATTGATAGGGAAACACACACTTTTTGAATAGTTAATTTTATAACCTGAAAAACCACCAAAGTCAACCAGAATCTTCAAAAGTTCAGATTTACAGGATAGTGGGTCCGATAAAAAAATTAAGAGATCATCAGCATACAAGGAAGCTTTATATTCCATTCCCATTCTTCTAATGCCATGTATGGACGGTGTAGTTCTAAGCTTAATTGACAGGGGCTTGATTGCTAAAATGAACAGTAAAGGGCTAAGTGGGCAGCCTTGACGCGTACCCCTAGATAAAGGAAAATACTGTGAACATAATTTATTAGTGACTACTGCAGCTTTTGGAGATGAATACAATAGACGAATCCAAGACATAAATTTCGGGCCAAACCCAAATTTACCCAGTACCGCAAAAAGATACTCCCATTCTACTCTGTCGAATGCCTTCTCCGCGTCTAGGGAGACCACCACTGTTTGAATATTTTTAAGTAAATATATTTTGAGTTTTGGTTTAGATTATGAAATTAGATTAAAAATATTAACTTGGGTTGCATCTTTGATACATTTTGTGGTGATATACACATTTGTGGTGATTGATTGATAGGTCTCACCTGGGGAATAGGTGACGCTCTAACTGGAGCCTATAGGAGGCCTTCATATATGTCAGGAAAGGGCTTTTGTGAAAAGTTGGAAGGCAAGAGACAAAAAATTTCTTGAACGCATATTGGAACGCATTTCTTGAACGCTTATTTGAACGCATATTTGATTGCATATTGAGCGCATATTGAGCACATATTTGAGCGCATAATTGAACACATAATTGATCCCATTTGACAGCGACATTGTCTATAGTTTATTTCGCCATACCTGGAAAGTCAACCGGATTGTTGTTTAATAAACCACCTCAACATCAAGTTAAACACTCTCCGTGCATGCTTTAAAAGAATGTGTGTCGGACAAATCTGTGCTTCCAACTTAAGGATGGAATAAGGATGGTGAGCAAAGGGTTTGCCGTGTGTGTGTGTGTGTGTGTGTGTGTGTGTGTGTGTGTGTGTGTGTGTGTGTGTGTGTGTGTGTGTGTGTGTGTGTGTGTGTGTGTGTGTGTGTGTGTGTGTGCGTGTGTGTGTGTGTGTGTGTGTCTAGTGATTGATCTTCTCCACCTCCTTCCTCTTCCAGACGGCTCCAACCCCTACACACTGAAGCTTTGCTTTTCCACCTCTTCCCATCTGTGAACCCATCCAGTGGAGGAGGAGAGGAGGAGAGGAGAGGAGGGGGAGGAGAGGAGGATGCAGGAGGAGAGAGGAGCTGGCGCAAGAACCTCAAACAGGAAGAAGAATCCCAGCACCCAGGAAGTTTGCGCAGTGAAGAGCAGGAGATGACTGCAGAGGAACAGTAGAGACCAGTAGAGACCAGTGGGGTTGATGTTGGTGAAGGTGGTCATGGTGGTTTCACTGGTGGTTTCACGTTTCACTGACACACAGAAAACAAAGGACTAAGGACTACATGGCACTGATGAGGAGTTGACCTCGTTAAGTAAGACGCCGAGAGGGCCTCGTTAATCCAGTGGTTCACTGTCAGGGACCGCCCCCCCCCTGGAGGTGGAAACAAATCAGAACCTTTCCACTCCCACTCTGCACTATATGAACATTAAGGTCTCCGGCCAGCGGTCCATGCTGTGACCTTCAGACCGGCGGTGTGTGTGAGGCGGTCAGGAGGGTGGGGGAGATGTTTTGATTGACGGACAGAGCGACTGACGCCGACCAATAGAATCGCGGATGGATAAAGTACTATCTTCTCTATGCTTATCTTATGAACACGAATATTTGTGTTTTATGATGTAAAGTTTACTTCGTGTTGAGACAAATATACTTGAAGGTTGTGATCCTATGTTGTATTTACGGAATGAAATTACTCCAACGCATTATTTCTTTAATTAAGTGTGATAAACTTAAGTGTGGTAAAATGTTAACCGATCCCATACTAATGGTGGATGATGTAATTATTTTCAGATGTAAGCTTGTAAGCTTAGCAGCTAGGTGTGTCTGTGTTTGTGTGTGTGTGTGTGTGTGTGTGTGTGTGTGTGTGTGTGTGTGAGACACTGAAGATAGCTTTGTTTCGAGGAGGGAGGGCGATCATCTTTCAGATAAAATGGAGACATGTGATGTCATTAACAATGCACCCATTATCCCAGAGTCAACCCTGTGTGTGTGTGTGTGTGTGTGTGTGTGTGTGCGTGTGCAAGCCTGCATGTGTGCATGTGTGCATGTGTGTGAGTGTGTACTCGATGCATTTAAAAGAAACAAACACATCACAGCGTTGTGTCGTGTGTGTGTGTATCAGTCGGATAGCCTGGTCACCAAACAGTTACAATAACATTTCTACCCAAAGCGTCTTGCATCTATCCTTTAAAGGTCCCATGGCATGAAGTTTTCACTTTGAGGTTTTCTAACGGCGGGTTGTCTCCCATGGAGATGGAGACAATCCTCCATTTCGCGGTTCAGTCTGTGCTTAATATTGACGTGGAAGTGGAAGAACCAGAGGCGTCTGAGAACCCAACCCAAAATATAATCCGGAGGCGCAAACAGCTTTTGACCATGATAATATATTATATTATATAGATATCTAAATATAATATGATATTATTTAGATATAGAGCTCCAGGACTCCCGCCGGAGCACCCGGAGTGTTCAGTGTTCCACTGTAAACACTAGCGCATGATACCATGGCCGCAAGCTGCTCAGGGCCACACCCCCACCCTCCACCTTGACCCACCTCAAAAAACGGCACGTTTGTGGAGAGCTCATTGTGGGACTGGCTCGTAGTGGCTGTAACTCTGCACCAAGGCTGAATTTCTTGAACGTCTTCAAGTACTGTTTTAGGGGCCCACTAACACCTATATTAAAGCATCCATAAAATAGCATGCCATGGGACATTTAAGTCTCTTCTCCAGCAGAATGAGCCAAGAACATCGTTTTACGGAGTTTCTTATCTTGTTGAGCTCCCAACAATATAATAAGTAGCCTACATTTGTCAGAAGGAAGAGAAACAACAATATATCGCTGTGGGTACAGTAAGGATGTTCATAGAACCAAGTGCCAAGCACTGACAATCACTAGGTTAACCCATTCCCCGTATACAACAAAGATAGCTTGGATAAGACGCTACACGATGCTAAGTACTATTTTTAAGTGCAAGGACGTACAACATACAATACGTGTGTACATTAAGTGCCAGGGCGTACAACATACAATAAGCATTGCTGAGGGACTGAGTCTGGATAGGAATGCTCCTCTCCCTTCCTACCCAGCATAACGTTAAGGTGTGCCCACTCCACCCCCGCCGTTAACACCAACACAGCTATGAACTGTTGTTCCCGGCTCCCCAGCCCTCCGCTGCACACCGTACACATACACCAGCCAACTGCACCAACAGGTCCATCCAGCTGCCCCCTGCTGCTATTGGCCGGGCAGCCTGCCATTACCTCTAGCCTACTGGACCGGGTGCCACGCCGACACCTGATCATCAAGTCATGCACCCAGAGTGGCCTGGTCCCCAGGTCTCTATCAAGACCCCCAGAGTGGTCCCCAGGTCTCTACCAAGACCCCCAGCCTGGTCCCCAGGTCTTTACCAAGACCCCCAGAGTGGTCCCCAGGTCTCTACCAAGACCCCCAGAGTGGCCTGGTCCCCAGGTCTCTATCAAGACCCCCAGAGTGGTCCCCAGGTCTCTACCAAGACCCCCAGAGTGGCCTGGTCCCCATGTCTTTACCAATACCAAGACCCCCAGAGTGGCCTGGTCCCCAGGTCTCTACCAAGACCCCCAGAGTGGTCCCCAGGTCTCTACCAAGGACCCCCCTGCCAGGTGGTGGCTGGGTGCTTTGGTCTCGGCGTGGTGCCTAAGCCAGCCTCTTTGTGTTCAGGCTGTTTCTCTGCAGCACCTGTGTGTGTGTGTGTGTGTGTGTGTGTGTGTGTGTGTGTGTGTGTGTGTGTGTGTGTGTGTGTGTGTGTGTGTGTGTGTGTGTGTGTGTGTGTGCAGTGCAAAGGGTTCTTAACCGTGTCTTCTCCATTTTATATTGTAAATAATGTTGGATTTCCATTTCCCATTCCCTCATTGGATGAGGCTACAGATGGTTAAGTTGAGGGTTTAAGGTTGGAGATGGTTAAGTTTAAATATAGGTTAGAGATGATTATCTTTCGGTAGAGATGGATACGTTTCGGTATAGGTTAGGGATGGTTAAGTTAAGATATAAGTTAGAGTTACGTCCAGGCATAGGTTTGGTGTGGTTTGATAAAGGGTGCGCCTCCAAAAAGGCAGCAGTGCATCATGGGAGTTAAGGCAAAGCTGTGGTTGGAGCACCGGCAGCGTCGCCTCAGAGACAATATTTGACTATCTTATATTACACTGTTTCATTTCACACCATCATTTGCACATCGTATGAGCACCTGTCCCTGCATTGCTGACCAGTGCCCATCTTGTGTGGAGATGCCTCCTCAGACAGCTCTCTGCAGTAGAGAGGGCTCCTGGGACCAGGGGCCCGGGGCCCCGAGACCCAGACGTGGTCTATACTCAACGGGCCAAGCACAGGCTACACTCTGGCTGTTCTATTCTGTATTTTATCTGTCACCTGTTCTGAGTTTATGCATATTTATTGTTTTCAGTAAAGACAAATTAATGCAAATACAAATGGACTGAGAAAAAAACAATGAACTGCATAAAAACATAAAGCAAATCCTGTCGTTTTCTGGGTTAATGTGTTTAACTGTAACGAGTGTACTGGAGCTTGTGTTCGCATTAAACTGGTTTTGAGAAGGGGATGAATCTGAGCGTGAAATATATGGTGGCTGGTTCTTTGGTTTGAAAATGAAGAGCTGGGATGTATTCATCATCATTCCCAAATTAAACCATGAAGGATATTCTCTTCTGTCTCCTTGAATGTATATTAATGTTCCCACATAACTCCTCTAGGATTATTAACTAGTAGGATTATTATTATTAATTTATTATTATTTACCTTTCAGCCAATGACTCAAAAGCTGTTGACTCATGACAGAATCACATTTTCCTATCATCATATGATCATATAGTGGCCGTCTTTACCAAGACCCCCTGACTGATCCCCAGGTCTTTACCAAGTGTGGTTAAGACCCCCAGTGTGACTTTGCCCCCAGCCCAAGGGCTTAACCAGGACCTCCGACTTTGCCCCCAGCCCAAGGGCTTAACCAGGACCTCCGACTTGGCCCCCAGGTCTTTACCAAGACCCTCTGCCTGGTCCCCAGGTCTTAACCAAGACCCCCAGTGTGACTTGGCCTCCAGCCCAAGGTCTTAACCAAGACCTCCAGTGTGACTTGGCCTCCAGCCCAAGGTCTTAACCAAGACCCCCAGTGTGACTTGGCCTCCAGCCCAAGGTCTTAACCAAGACCCCCAGCGTGACTTGGCCCCCAGGTCTTTACCAAGACTCCCTGCCAGGTGGTGGCTGGGTGCTTTGCCACCTAGGTGGGGGCCAGACCCCCACCAGGGGGCTTTTATTGGATTCTCAACACAAAGGACGCAGGGTGGAGATGTTGACTCCGCCTTATTGTAAAGTGGGTCTGATATGGAATGAAACAATCAAAAGATACCATCTAAAGGGCAGGTCTGACATTTTTAAATGGTTCGCCTACGATCAGGATTTTAAGCCCTGTAAACATGACCCAGGGTTAGACCAAGGTTCAGTCTTGAGCTTCCAGCACCTCAAGGACAATTTTACTGTTTTTTTGTACTCCGGCGCAAAAGAGTAAATATTCTAATCAGACCACATGCTGGAGGTCTTGTGGACACGCATTGGCCAATCACTTTCACATTTTTTTGAAATTGTTCATCTGTGGCTCCATTTTGGAGAAGTGTCCAGGGCGTGTGTGTGTGAGTGAGTGAGTGAGGTAGTGAGGGAGTTGCTCCCCATTACCTGGGGATTATATAACCCGATCCCCCGCTGACACTTTGCCATTCGCTCCCTCAGACAGTGACGACAGCACACCAGACCCACTCTAACCAGTAAGTTCAAACAAGCTGAGATATGTGCCTCTACATTGGGTTAAGATTATGCATGCATCTTGTTTATGTTCTGCAAGACACGCATGTTGCATCGTCTGTGATTTGGTAGAGTGCATGCTTGCACAATGTTCCGCTGTTCTTTGAACTTGAATTTATCTTGTTTCTTTCGCCTGTAGTGCCTCCCTACACCGTCACCTACTTTCCAGTCAAAGGTATTTTCATTCATAGACTCATTCATAGACTCGCAGCCTATTGAACGTGTCCGCGCGTCATGTGATCCATGTAGCTCTAGTTTTGGAAACTGGATTTTGGATTTTGTGTGCGTCTGTGCGGGAGACAGTTTGCTGTATAAAAGTTATATTAATATATTGTTAGGAGAAATGTGTTTGTTGCAACAGAACAGCAGCAGTGGAAAAACACAGGATAGAATATAATAAAATATAATAATATATATACAATATAATAAAAAAAATACAAAGTACGAATGCAATCAAAAATAGACACTAAAGTAAAGACAAACAGGGCAAACAAAACAAACGGTATAAACAGTATATATTATAAAGTGGTTAAATTATAACCATACATGTAATATACCTGTGGTTTATGCAGAACAAGATTTTCAAAGTTAAAATTTCACTTCCCGAAAACTGACTTTTGTTGGGTGGGCATTTCATGAAAGAATGAGTTCCTTATAATCACCTATCAACTGCTACTCAAGTTCAATATAACGCATTATAAAACCCATTACCCGTCTGATGTGGCGACTGCCTTACTTATTTAAGGTCGCCGAGCAGCTGAATGAGGGAAGTTTGTCGGACGCGCTTTGTTCAAGGAGTAGCCTGATCCGAGTTTCGTGCAAGGGTTTATTTATTCGATAGAAACTGTATCCTCATGTTAATACGTCACAAACAGTAGTCCACAAGTAGTAGCCTAGTGAAAGGAGTATCGAACGGGAATGCAAGGCACCAGGCATAGTGAAGCGGTCAACAAAAGTAGGCTTTCCCCCATCACCCACTCACTACTAACCTCACCTGAGTGAAGAGCTGATATTACAACCCTTACCGCCACCAACACCACGTGACCCAATCACCGAGCGTCACCACGTAGGCACACCACAACTCAAGCCACGCCTATCCCCAACACCGTCTATAATTTTTATCAATTAGTCCCATCCAAAAAGTTGCTAAATCGATTGTATCGTAATACAGTAACATTTCAGGTGAGCGTATCGTTTCCCTCTTGATCTGACCACCCGTTGTGTTAACGTTGTGATACTTTAACTGAGTCTGAGTCCCATCCAACGCTAACCTAAGTTGGTTTCTGCGTCTGTGTTTCCAGGGCGCCTTAGCGCCCTCAAGATAATGCTGGCGGACAAGGGCCAGGAGGTGAAGGAGGTGCTGGTGAGCAAGGAGGAATGGCAGAAGGGGGACATGAAGGCCACCTGTGTGAGTAGACCTTCTCCGCTCCCTGGTGGACCAATCACAACCTCCAGGCATCCTCTGACCTGTATATCTTGTATCAAAGCCTTCTCTTCTCAGCAGTCTGACCCGTGCGTCTCCTCCCTGTCATTGGTGCAGGTGTTCGGCCAGCTGCCCAAGCTGCAGGACGGAGATCTGGTCCTGTTCCAGTCCAACACCATGCTGCGCCACGTGGGCCGTAACCATGGTGACGTAGCCTAACGAGCATCATTTGTCTCGCTATTTTTAAACCGACGCTGTGATGTTCCGTCAGTTTAAAAAGAGTGAGACAAATGATGAATGCATTATTTATTCAGAAGGGGGGCTCATGTACCTGCTGTGGTTCCATGATAATGTGACCGGGGGAGGAGCCTTCTGAGGAGTGAACACCTTGACCGTCAGGGAAATATCCCTCACAGAGGGGCCCTGTTTCAGCACCAGGTGTGTGACCAGGCAGCCTAACCAGTAGACTGTGCCAACTGTCAGGCGGATCAATCCACCGTGCGTCTGGGGGAGGGGGGAGGAGAGAGACACTCCCACTTAGGGCTGTGCAATTAATCAAATTTTGATCATGATTTCGATTCTTGGGTCAAACTATCTCCAAATTAATCAAATCGAGTTGGAATGATTCTTTTTTTTTTTGGGGGGGGGGGATTCTGAAGTTCAAGACAAGTTAAATGCATTTTATTTTCAAACTCAAAAAGAATCGTTTGAAGAATCGTGATTTCAATCTTGACCAAAAAAATGGTGATTCTCATTTTTTCCAAAATCGAGCAGCCCTACTCCCACTGGTGACGTCCCTAGCGGGTTGATCGTGTAAAGCAGGGGTTCTCAAAGTTTTAACAGCTGAGGGCCAATTTAGGAACCCAAAATTTGACTGAGGGCCACCAAATGAAAAAAATTTTATAAAACAGAAAAAAATCCCATTTGTAATAATTTTAATGACCAGGTTGCATCTCTAAAGTTACATGTATTGGTCTGCATCCAGTATAAACACATTTTAAATAACAAATTAGGCAAAACCTGGCACAACTTTAGAAAACCTTGAGAAACATTTTAACTAACACACAATCCCTGGGGTTCTCTGCCCTATACAGTCGAATTTGGAATATAACAGTCCTGTGTGCATTTCAGAATATATGTAAAAACTAATTTAGAACAATCAGTCTCATTGTGCCTTGCTTGAGAACAGAAAAAAATCCCATCTGTAATCATCTTAATGACCAGGTTGCATCCTACAGTTACATGTATTGGTCTGCATCCAGTATATATAATAAACACATTTTAAATAACAAATTAGGCAAAACCTGGCAAAACTAGAGAAAACCTTGAGAAACATTTTAACTAACACATAATCCCTGGGGTTCTCTGCCCTATACAGTCGAATTTGGGATATAACAGTCCTGTGTGCATTTCAGAATAAAAACTTATTTAGAACAGAAAAAAAAAATATATATATATATATATTTTTTAAACTTACATCTGTATGTCATTGCGGGCCACCAGGAATGTTTCTGCCAGCCGCCATTGGCCCGCGGGCCGCACTTTGAGAACCAATGGTGCTCCTCCCCTCACACCTGGTGGTAGAACCGGGGCTCTGCTTAGAGAGGATGGATGGCTACCCAATCACTAGGCTTCACACAAAGGCCAGAGCAGCCTCCGGTTACCGTGGTGACACTGGCCACAGACTAATCAGACCCGACCCTGAGCTGATGGTGTCTGCGTCTTGGTGTCGTCCGTGTCCAGGCGCGTACGGGAAGGACTCCCGCGAGGCCTCTCTGATCGACATGATGAACGACGGCGTGGAGGACCTGCGCTCCAAGTACATCAGATTCCTCTACCAGGAATACGTGAGTGGAGACACGCCTTAAGGGCCCCTATTGCACCACCAGGTGGAAGTCTGCCGTTACACTTCCTTTTCCTGTGGTTTGTGACGCTACAAGTGGGCCGGCTAGCAATGGCTAATCACACTCACACCTGGTGGTGTAATGGGGGGCCCTTTTTAAAAGTTTGATACATTACGTTGAATACATTGAGTACATGAATATGTTATGGGAGTATGTGGTCATGTGATCATGTTTCTACGGTTCGCCTCGGTTGTTTATTTCAGGACACCGGCAAGGATGCGTACCTTAAAGACCTCCCAAACTCCCTCTGCAAGTTTGAGACGTTCATGGCTAAAACCAACTCCGGCTTTCTGGTCGGGAAAGAGGTGAGCTGCTTTTATAACGCGTGGTTTTGTGTGGGGTTAGTTTTTAGTATTTACCGTAAACAGGCAAAGCATGTATGTAATCAAAATCCTGATTTGAATATCATTTGTTGTTTTGATTCCCATTTTAAAAATCAGTTGGAATTTTGGCCATTTCAAAATAAAAGTCCTCCTTCAATCCCAGCCTCCATGCTCCATCTTCCCCTGTGTCTGGCCTCCAGGTGTCGTTCGCGGACTACAACCTGTTTGACCTGCTGTTGAACCACCTGGTTCTGTGCCCCAAGTCCCTGGATAACTTTCCCAAACTCAAGGACCTGGTCAAGACGATGTCCGCCCGGCCTAAGATCAGGGCCCTGATGGACTCCGACGCCTTCAAGAAGTTGCCCATCAGCGGCAACGGGAAGCAGTGAACGCACCGCTGGACCAACTGTCAACCCTGTGCGCACGATGCATACGTAACTCATGCTCTTTAATGAACCCTCATCCTCATCGTCATCCGCTTATCCGGGGTCGGGTCGCGGGGGCAGCAGCTCAAGCAGGGGGCCCCAGGCTTCCCTTTCCCGGGCCACATTGACCAGCTCTGACGGGGGGATCCCGAGGCGTTCCCAGGCCAGTGTTGAGATATAATCTCTCCACCTAGTCCTGGGTCTTCCCCTGGGTCTCCTCCCCACTGGTCGTGCCTGGAACACCTCCCAAGGGACATCTAGTGGGCATCTTTAATGAACCCTCAATCAATAAAAAAAAAACTACTTTGTCTCTATTCACCTTTGACTTTACTTTTGTGTGTGTGTGTGTGTGTGTGTGTGTGTGTGTGTGTGTGTGTGTGTGTGTGTGTGTGTGTGTGTGTGTGTGTGTGTGTGTGTGAAAAAACTGTGAAATTGGTAATCTTTTTAATAATCGTGCACAATGATTCATTTAAACATTCCATTAGTATACAAAGTGACATTTACGGCTATATTATAGCTGTAAATACGGCTATATTATAGCCGTAAATGCCGTGAAAAGTACAAATAAATACAAATCTATTCAACTAAAACGTTGAGAACCTGAATGCATCTATTTATGTGAATAAGGTTACAAGGCAACTTTATTTATAGCATCATACGTTACAAGCACAATTATACAAGAGGTACTTTCTGGCAGCATTAGCAACGGCTGTGAAGGAACTAATGTGGTTGTGTTTAGGTACAAACTCATCACGACGCTGAAGTTAGCCCCACATTCATTGCAGCCCCACATTCGCCGATCCCGCTTCCCTTAAATTTCGATTCCACTTTAAAAAAATGCTCGTTCCAGGGTGGGGGGAGATTACCGTAATATCAAGTGAGCCCAGAAACCCTTGTTTGCGATCAGAGGGGAGAGACGCGGTAATGAGTGTGCGTGAGTCTCTCTCTCTTCCCCCCCCCCCCCGCCCCTCACTCTCTCACACACACGCACGCACGCACGCACGCTTGCGCTCTCTCTCTCTCTCTCTCTCTCTCTCTCTCTCTCTCTCTCACACACACACACACACACACACACACACACACACACACACACACACACACACTCACTCTCACTCTCACTCTCTCTCTCTCTCTCTCTCTCTCTCTCTCTCTCTCTCTCTCTCTCTCTCTCTCTCTCTCTCTCTCTCTCTCTCTCTCTCTCTCTCTTTCTCCTCTTCGCTATCTCTTCAGCTAAGACTTCAAACAAAAGGAAAGTTGTGTAGTTATTTGGCTATTTTTCTCAAGTTCGTTGCGCCTCCTAGTGTACAGGTTTGAAATGGCATTATATATTACACCACATATGGACACTAGAACTCCCCAGCATTCCAATAATACCACAAATTCAAAAATCCACGGTGGGAATTTGGAGATATTTCAGCTTAAACTTCACACATATCATGCGATTTTGCTCAATTTGGTTGCGCCTCCTAGTGGACAGGCTTGAAATGGCGTTAGATATTACACCATATCTGGACACGAGACGCCTCCAGCTTTCCAATGATACAATAAATTCAAAAATCCACGGTGGGAATTTGGAGATATTTCAACTTGAACTCTACATATATCATGCGATTTTGCTATTTTTCTCAAGTTCGCTGCGCCTCCTAGTGGACAAGCTTGAAATGGCGTTAGATATTATACCATATCTGGCCACTAGACGTCCCCAGCTTTCCAATGATACCACAAATTCAAAAATCGACGCACTGTGTGTGTCAGGGTAGTATGTGTGTGTGTGTGTGTGTGTGTGTGTGTGTGTGTGTGTGTGTGTGTGTGCGTATGTGTGTGTGCATGTATCTGTGTGCTTGTATGTGTAAGGGTAGTGTCTGTGTAAGTGTGTGTATGTGTGTGTGTGTGTGTGTGTGTGTGTGTGTGTGTGTGTGTGTGTGTGTGTAGTGTGTGCGTGTAGTGTGTTTGTGTGTGTATGTGCGTGTGTGTCAGGGTAGTGTGTGTGTGTGTGTGTGTAAGTGCATGCGTGCGTGCGCATTTGTGTGTGTGTGTGTTTGTGTGTGTGTGTGTGTATGTATGTGTAATGTGTGTGTGTGTGTGTGTGTGTGTGTGTGTGTGTGTGTGTGTGTGTGTGTGTGTGTGTGTGTGTGTGTGTGTGTGTGTGTGCCTCTACACACAGGACGGCAGCAGCAGCTACAAGGACTTCTCCATGACGCGCAACAACCGCTTCAGCAGCGCCAGCCAGGCCTCCAAGAACATCATCCAGCCGCCCTCCGCCGTGCTCCACTTCTACAACGTCCCACCCTGCGTGTCTCCACGCCACACTGCGGTCTCCACCTCCACTGCGGTCTCCACCGCCACCTCTCAGCCTCATCCGTCCTGCGCTGCGTCGGAGCCACGGAGACGCTTCCATCTCCCCCCCCCCCCCCTGGAGGTGGACACAAATCAGACCCTTTCCACTCCCACTCTGCACTATATGAACGTTAAGGTCTCCGGCCAGCGGTCCATGCTGTGACCTTCAGACCGGCGGTGTGTGTGAGGCGGTCAGGAGGAGATGATTGACGGACAGAGCGACTGACGCCGACCAATAGAATCGCGGATGGATAAAGTACTATCTTCTCTATGCTTATCTTATGAACACGAATATTTGTGTTTTATGATGTAAAGTTTACTTCGTGTTGAGACAAATATACTTGAAGGTTGTGATCCTATGTTGTATTTACGGAATGAAATTACTCCAACGCATTATTTCTTTAATTAAGTGTGATAAACTTAAGTGTGGTAAAATGTTAACCGATCCCATACTAATGGTGGATGATGTAATTATTTTCAGACGTAAGCTTGTAAGCTTAGCAGCTAGGTGTGTGTGTGTGTGTGTGTGTGTGTGTGTGTGTGTGTGTGTGTGTGTGTGTGTGTGTGTGTGTGTGTGTGTGTGTGACACTGAAGATAGCTTTGTTTCGAGGAGGGACGGCGATCATCTTTCAGATAAAATGGAGACATGTGATGTCATTAACAATGCACCCATTATCCCGGAGTCAACCGCGCGTGTGTGTGTGTGTGTGTGTGTGTGTGTGTGTGTGTGTGTGTGTGTCTGCCTGCATGTGTGTGAGTGTGTACTCGATGCATTTAAAAGAAACAAACACATCACAGCGTTGTGTCGTGTGTGTGTATCAGTCGGACAGCCTGGTCACCAAACAGTTACAATAACATTTCTACCCAAAGCGTCTTGCATCTATCCTTTAAAGGTCTCATGGCATGAAGTTTTCACTTTGAGGTTTTCTAACATTAATATGAGTTCCCCTAGCCTGCCTATGGTCCCCCAGTAGCTAAAAATTGCGTTAGGTGTAAAACGAGCAGTAGGTATCTTGCTCCGCCTTTGAAAAAACGCTCAAACGAAAACGAAATGGAGGATTGTCTCCATCTCCACGGGCAGCGGGGCTCTGGCGGGTTGTCTACCATGATAATATATTATATTATATAGATATCTAAATATAATATGATATTATTTAGATATAGAGCTCCAGGACTCCCGCCGGAGCACCCGGAGTGTTCAGTGTTCCACTGTAAACACTAGCGCATGATACCATGGCCGCAAGCTGCTCAGGGCCACACCCCCACCCTCCACCTTGACCCACCTCAAAAAACGGCACGTTTGTGGAGAGCTCATTGTGGGACTGGCTCGTAGTGGCTGTAACTCTGCACCAAGGCTGAATTTCTTGAACGTCTTCAAGTACTGTTTTAGGGGCCCACTAACACCTATATTAAAGCATCCATAAAATAGCATGCCATGGGACATTTAAGTCTCTTCTCCAGCAGAATGAGCCAAGAACATCGTTTTACGGAGTTTCTTATCTTGTTGAGCTCCCAACAATATAATAAGTAGCCTACATTTGTCAGAAGGAAGAGAAACAACAATATATCGCTGTGGGTACAGTAAGGATGTTCATAGAACCAAGTGCCAAGCACTGACAATCACTAGGTTAACCCATTCCCCGTATACAACAAAGATAGCTTGGATAAGACGCTACACGATGCTAAGTACTATTTTTAAGTGCAAGGACGTACAACATACAATACGTGTGTACATTAAGTGCCAGGGCGTACAACATACAACAAGCATTGCTGAGGGACTGAGTCTGGATAGGAATGCTCCTCTCCCTTCCTACCCAGCGTAACGTTAAGGTGTGCCCACTCCACCCCCGGCGTTAACACCAACACAGCTATGAACTGTTGTTCCCGGCTCCCCAGCCCTCCGCTGCACACCGTACACATACAGCAGCCAACTGCACCAACAGGTCCGTCCAGCTGCCCCCTGCTGCTGTTGGCCGGGCAGCCTGTCAGCACCTCTAGCCTGCTAGACCGGGTGCCACGCCGACGCCTGATCACCAGGTCATGCACCCAGAGTGGCCTGGTTCCCAGGTCTCTACCAAGACCCCCAGAGTGGTCCCCAGGTCTCTACCAAGACCCCCAGAGTGGTCCCCAGGTCTTTACCAAGGACCCCCCTGCCAGGTGGTGGCTGGGTGCTTTGGTCTCGGCGTGGTGCCTAAGCCCGCCTCTTTGTGTTGTGTTCAGGCTGTTTCTCTGCAGCACCTGTGTGTGTGTGTGTGTGTGTGTGTGTGTGTGTGTGTGTGTGTGTGTGTGTGTGTGTGTGTGTGTGTGTGTGTGTGTGTGTGTGTGTGTGTGTGGGTGTGTGTGTGTGTGTGTGCAGTGCGAAGGGTTCTTAACCGTGTCTTCTCCATTTTATATTGTAAATAATTGATCTGGAATTCCAGGGCTGCAACGAGAACGACTCAAATCCGACGGCTTCTTCCCCATAACGTGTTGGAAATGGAAATGTTGGATTTCCATTTCCCATTCCCTCATTGGATGAGGCTACAGATGGTTAAGTTGAGGGTTTAAGGTTGGAGATGGTTAAGTTTAAATATAGGTTAGAGATGATTATGTTTCGGTAGAGATGGATACGTTTCGGTATAGGTTAGGGATGGTTAAGTTAAGATATAAGTTAGAGTTAAGTCCAGGCATAGGTTTGGTGTGGTTTGATAAAGGGTGCGCCTCCAAAAAGGCAGCAGTGCATCATGGGAGTTAAGGCAAAGCTGTGGTTGGAGCACCGGCAGCGTCGCCTCAGAGACAATATTTGACTATCTTATATTACACTGTTTGCTTTGGGAGTCGTTCAGCATGCGGACCATCATTTGCACATCGTATGAGCACCTGTCCCTGCATTGCTGACCAGTGCCCATCTTGTGTGGAGATGCCTCCTCAGACAGCTCTCTGCAGTAGAGAGGGCTCCTGGGACCAGGGGCCCGGGGCCCCGAGACCCAGACGTGGTCTATACTCAACGGGCCGAGCACAGGCTACACTCTGGTTGTTTCAATAAAGTTAAATTCTGTATTTTATCTGTCGCCTGTTCTGAGTTTATGCATATTTATTGTTTTCAGTAAAGACAAATTAATGCAAATACAAATGGACTGAGAAAAAAACAATGAACTGCATAAAAACATAAAGCAAATCCTGTCGTTTTCTGGGTTAATGTGGTAACTGTAACGAGTGTACTGGAGCTTGTGTTCGCATTAAACTGGTTTTGAGAAGGGGATGAATCTGAGCGTGAAATGTATGGTGGCTGGTTCTTTGGTTTGAAAATGAAGAGCTGGGATGTATTCATCATCATTCCCAAATTAAACCATGAAGGATATTCTCTTCTGTCTCCTTGAATGTATATTAATGTTCCCACATAACTCCTCTAGGATTATTAGTAGGATTATTATTATTTATTATTTATTATTATTTACCTTTCAGCCAATGACTCAAAAGCTGTTGACTCATGACAGAATCACATTTTCCTATCATCATATGATCATATAGCGGCCGTCTTTACCAAGACCCCCTGACTGATCCCCAGGTCTTAACCAAGTGTGGTTAATACCCCCAGTGTGACTTGGCCCCCAGCCCAAGGGCTTAACCAGGACCTCCGACTTGGCCCCCAGCCCAAGGGCTTAACCAGGACCTCCGTGACTTGGCCCCCAGGTCTTTACCAAGACCCTCTGCCTGGTCCCCAGGTCTTTACCAAGACCCCCAGTGTGACTTGGCCCCCAGTCCAAGGTCTTAACCAAGACCCCCATGTGTGACTTGGCCCCCAGTCCAAGGTCTTAACCAAGACCCCCAGTGTGACTTGGCCCCCAGGTCTTAACCAAGACCCCCAGCGTGACTTGGCCCCCAGGTCTTTACCAAGACTCCCTGCCAGGTGGTGGCTGGGTGCTTTGCCACCTAGGTGGGGGCCAGACCCCCACCAGGGGGCTTTTATTGGATTCTCAACACAAAACACACAGGGTGGAGATGTTGACTCCGCCTTATTGTAAAGTAGGTCAGTAAATAAACATGGAAACAAACTCGCTTAAGATATGGAATGAAACAATCAAAAGATACCATCTAAAGGGCAGGTCTGACAGTTTTAAATGGTTCGCCTACGATCAGGATTTTAAGCCCTGTAAAAATGACTCAGGGTTTAGAAACTGGAACTGCGAAAACTGGAAAAGCGGCCTTAGTGCGTATTGCACACTTTTAGACCAAGGTTCAGTCTTGAGCTTCCAGCACCTCAAGGACAATTTTAATCTTAATAATCAAGACCTCTTTAGATACATGCAAATCAGAGACTATCAGCAAGAAATTTCCAAAATCTGAAATTCCATTAGAAGAACAGATCATTGGAATTTTCAGGAGAGCCTATAAGGATGCTCCCTATCAAAAAGTGATCTCAAAATTGTATTTTGCTCTTCAAGATCTGAAAAAATACCATAATTTGCATATTAAGACAAGGTGGGAAGCAGAGGGAGGTTTCACAATTACACTGGAAGAATGGCAAAGGATCTGTAGACAGCAATCTGTAACAACAAGCTCTCCCTCCTGGAGAGAATTTAGCTGGAAACATGTGACTTGGTTTTTTTGTACTCCGGCGCAAAAGAGTAAATATTCTAATCAGACCACATGCTGGAGGTCCTGTGGACACGCATCGGCCAATCACTTTCACATTTTTTGGAATTGTCCATCTGTGGCTCCATTTTGGAGAAGTGTCCAGGGCGTACTGGAGACAAATCAGAGGAAGTCAATTTCAATTTCAAAATAATGTATCTGGGAGATCTGGAAGAGCTTTGTTTAGCAAAGTGTGATAAATACCTATTGAGGGTTTTGTTGGTGGCATGCAAAAAGGCTTTCACTAGGAAATGGCTTAAGAAAGACACACCAACCATTAAAGAGTAGATTGACTTGGTCTATACTATATTTACAATGGAAAGGATCACATTTAAATTGAGAACTCGGACAGATATTTTCGAGGAAAATTGATCAAAATGGCTTTCTTATGTGTCAACTTTACGGTCTGACTTTATATAGCACTAATGTACAATGTGTCACTCAGTTCAATATAATTTTTCTGTTAAAGAGCAGGGTTGTTTTATGGTTATAATACATGTAAGATACAAATCTGTGGGTGATATGTATGTATGGTTTAGGTAAATATACAATATACATCAATTAGTATGTACAAGAGTGGCCTTATACTTATGTGTATATAGCATGTGTATATAAGTGAAAAAAATGTCTTTCTGTCTTACTTTTTATGTATTTTATTTTATTTTTTGATTTGATGTCCTGCGGACATATATACCACCTTTGTTTATGTTCTGTAAAAGAAAACTCAATAAAAAGCAAATGACAAAAAAATAAAAATAAACATGGCAATGGTGCTCCACTGGAGTGTGTGTGGTGATGGCTGCTTTAACCTGGGCACACTGGTTACTCAAGGTGCAACAGGTGTGCCGCCCCACCCATCCCCAGAGTCCAATCAGACACGACCAGGTGAGGCTGCTTCAACCAGTCACCTTCCACACACACTCCCACAGAGACTGACTGAGGCTCCAGGGGGATCTGAGGGAGGTTCTCTGTGTCGCTGTGAAGCGCCACACACACCTATGCCCACGCCTCTTTTTGTTCAGGCT
This sequence comes from Micromesistius poutassou, assembly GCF_964030765.1. Classification (NCBI taxonomy): domain Eukaryota; kingdom Metazoa; phylum Chordata; class Actinopteri; order Gadiformes; family Gadidae; genus Micromesistius; species Micromesistius poutassou. The sequence goes on from NC_140277.1 coordinate 12,570,723, forward strand.
GTTCTCTGCAGCGCCGCGTGTGTGTGCGCATGCGTGCGTGCGTGTAAAACAAAGGGTACTTAAATGTCTACTGATTGTTATATTGTAAATGATTGATGATTTGAGGTCAAGGACTCGACTGGAACGACTCATCCAGAACAGATTCGATTTTTTCCCGATAATTAGTTTTGGAAATGGAAATTTTAGGTTGGGTTAGGTTAAGTGAAGGTGATAGTTTAGAGCTGGTTTAGTTTAGGTACCAGGTTAGAGTTAAGTTCAGGTCTTAGGTTGGAGGTAATTAAGGTAAGGTATTCGATGAGAGATAAGGTTTAGATTTTAGGTTAGAAATTGCTAACCTAAGGTATAAGGTTAGAGATAGCTACAGTAAGTTAAGGTATTTGGTGTGGTTTGATTAAGGGCGTGCATCCAAAGAGACAGCAGTGCATCGTGGGAACCAGCTGCAGAGTGGCAGTTGTACCACCTGGTTGTTCCCGCACTACGAGTATTTACCTTTCCACCGTTGTCTCCAAGGTTGCTGACTCATGACACATCTCATTTTCCTTTGTTCCAACAGCGGCCGCCGTGAGCTCACGTCTTCACAAGCTGGCTGCAGGTCAGAGGTCAGCTGACTGTTGCTGCACACTGCGACACACACCCCGGCATGCATCATAACGCATCATGGCCATGTAGCTACAGTTCAGAGAGATAAAGCAGCATACTGTAAGGGTGCGTGACTCAGACCAAAGGTTCTGGGTTTGATTCCCCATGGAGTCCTAACGCCTAACCTTAATGACCCCTCTCTGAAATTATTTGATAAATGGCTAAAGTATATCTCCCCATCAACACTATAACCACCAAATTAATTAATTATCAACTTTTTGTTATTTAAGTTACAATTACTTTCCATGACTATAACAACTATACGTAGCCTATCTTTTTTCAATCTAGTGTTATACACTTCCTGTATTTTTCGAAACAACACAAATGGTGGACTTTTATTGTGAAAATCCCAGCACATTAGGTAGATTTCCGTGGATTGACTGCGTTGCGTGACAGCAAACCAAAACAATCCATACTAAATATTATACAAAATTTAGACTAAGTGAACACCTCCTCTGGTTGTTTGCTCACTCACGATGACTCGACACAAATCAGAAGTGAGTGAGTGAGTGAGATAGTGAGGGAGTTGCTCGTGTCATTCCCTCCTCCAGGGGATTATATAACCCGATCCCCCGCTGACACACTTTGCCATTCGCTCCCTCAAACAGCGACGACAGCACACCAGATCCACTCTAACCAGTAAGTTCAAACAAGCTGAGATATGTGCCTCTACATTGGGTTAAGATCATGCATGCATCTTGTTTATGTTCTGCAAGACACGCATGTTGCATCGTCTGTGATTTGGTAGAGTGCATGCATGTACAATGTTCCGCTGTTCTTTGAACTTGAACTTACCTTGTTTCTTTCGCCTGTAGTGCCTCCCTACACCGTCACCTACTTTCCAGTCAAAGGTATTTTCATTCATGTTGTAAATCTAACCAAAATGGGACGCGACCCAGTAGCACGACGGTGCAGACTATTGAACGTGTCCGCGCGTTCGGACACGTTATCCATGTGATCCATGTAGCTCTTGTTTTGGAAACTGATTTTGTGTGCGTCTGTGCGGGAGACCGTTTGCTGTATAAAAGTTATATTAATATATTGTTGGATATTTCCAATGTCAGGAAAATGTGCTGGTTTATTCAATTTAAGTAGATACAACTTTATTGATCCCCAGTAGGATAAATGTGTTTGTTGCAACAGAACAGCAGCAGTGGAAAAACACAGATAGAAAAAAAAAAATACAAGTAAAAGTACGAATGCAAACAAAAATAGACGCTAAGGTAAATGCTAAAGTAAAGACAAACAGGGCAAACAAAACAAACGGTATAAACAATATAAATTATAAAGTGGTTAAATTATAACCATACATGTAATATACCTGTGGTTTATGCAGAACAAGCTTTTCAAAGCTAAAATTTCACTTCCCGAAAACTGACTTTTGTTGGGTGGGCATTTCATGAAAGAATGAGTTCCTTATAATCACCTAGAATCAACTGCTACTCAAGTTCAATATAACTCATTATAAAACCCATTACCCGTCTCTATCATTTTTATCAATTAGTCCCATCCAAAAAGTTAGATGATTAACATTTCTGTATGGACATGCTCTTTCAGAGAGTGTATGTATGTATGTATGTATGTATGTATGTAGTGACACACTTATGGGTTGTAACCCTAGTTAGAAACCATTGCTGTAGATCCAGAATTATAATGGCATGGGTTGTCGTAAAAAGTCATACATAATTCATTCCAAAGTTTTCCATGTAGTATAACTTTAGGGTAATGGGATTCATTTATTTTTGTCATGTTTAATGTTCTAGTGCTTTCCATGTATCATGCTAAATCGATTGTATCGTAATACAGTAACATTTCAGGTGAGCGTATCGTTTCCCTCTTGATCTGACCACCCGTTGTGTTAACGTTGTGATACTTTAACTGAGTCTGAGTCCCATCCAACGCTAACCTAAGTTGGTTTCTGCGTCTGCGTTTCCAGGGCGCCTTAGCGCCCTCAAGATAATGCTGGCGGACAAGGGCCAGGAGGTGAAGGAGGTGCTGGTGAGCATGGAGGAATGGCAGAAGGGGGACCTGAAGGCCACCTGTGTGAGTAGACCTTCTCCGCTCCCTGGTGGACCAATCACAACCTCCAGGCATTCTCTGACCTGTATATCTTGTATGAAAGCCTTCTCTTCTCAGCAGTCTGACCCATGCGTCTCCTCCCTGTCATTGGTGCAGGTGTTCGGCCAGCTGCCCAAGCTGCAGGACGGAGATCTGGTCCTGTTCCAGTCCAACGCCATGCTGCGCCACGTGGGCCGTAACCATGGTGACGTAGCCTAACGAGCATCATTTGTCTCGCTCTTTTTAAACCGACACCGTTATCACATGGTTTTCCGTCAGTTTAAAAAGAGTGAGACAAATGATGAATGCATTATTTATTCAGAAGGGGGGATCATGTACCTGCTGTGGTTCCGTGGTAATGTGACCGGGGGGGAGGAGCCTTCTGAGGAGTGAACACCTTGACCGTCAGGGCAATATGCCTCACAGAGGGGCCCTGTTTCAGCACCAGGTGTGTGACCAGGCAGCCTAACCAGTAGACTGTGCTAAATGTCAGGCGGATCAATCCACCGTGCGTCTGGGGGATGGGGGGGGGGAGAGACACTCCCACTGGTGACGTCCCTAGCGGGTTGATCGTGTAAAGGCTCCTCCCCTCACACCTGGTGGTAGAACCGGGGCCCTGCTTAGAGAGGATGGATTGGCTACCCAATCACTAGGCGTCACACAAAGGCCAGAGCAGCCTCCGGTTACCGTGGTGACACTGGCCACAGACTAATCAGACCCGACCCTGAGCTGATGCTGTGCTGTCTGCGTCTTGGTGTCGTCCGTGTCCAGGCGCGTACGGGAAGGACTCCCGCGAGGCCTCTCTGATCGACATGATGAACGACGGCGTGGAGGACCTGCGCTCCAAGTACATCAAACTCATCTACCAGGAATACGTGAGTGGAGACACGCCTTAAGGGCCCCTATTGCACCACCAGGTGGAAGTCTGCCGTTACACTTCCTTTTCCTGTGGTTTGTGACACTACATGTGGGCCGGCTTGCAATGGCTAATCACACTCACACCTGGTGGTGTAACGGGGGGTTATGTGGTCATGTGATCATGTTTCTTCTACAGTTCACCTCGTTTGTTTATTTCAGGACACCGGCAAGGATGCGTACCTTAAAGACCTCCCAAACTCCCTCTGCAAGTTTGAGACGTTCATGGCTAAAACCAACTCCGGCTTTCTGGTCGGGAACGAGGTGAGCTGCTTTTATAACGCGTGGTTTTGTGTGGGGTTAGTTTTTAGTATTTACCGTAAACAGGCAAAGCATGTTTTGCGTAATCAAAATCCTGATTTGAATATCATTTGTTGTTTTGATTCCCATTTTAAAAATCAGTTGGAATTTATTTTGAAAATCATTTAAAAAGAAAAGTCCTCCTTCAATCCCAGCCTCCATGCTCCATCTTCCCCTGTGTCTGGCCTCCAGGTGTCGTTCGCGGACTACAACCTGTTTGACCTGCTGTTGAACCACCTGGTTCTGTGCCCCAAGTCCCTGGATAACTTTCCCAAACTCAAGGACCTGGTCAAGACGATGTCCGCCCGGCCTAAGATCAGGGCCCTGATGGACTCCGACGCCTTCAAGAAGTTGCCCATCAATGGCAACGGGAAGCAGTGAACGCGCCGCTGGACCAACTGTCAACCCTGTGTGCACAATGCATAACTCATGCCCTTTAATGAACCCTCAATCAATAAAAAATATTTACTTTGTTTCTATTCACCTTTGACTTTACGTGTGTGTGTGTGTGTGTGTGTGTGTGTGTGAGAGAGAGAAAAAAACTGAAATTGGTAATCGTTTTAATAATCATGCACAATGATTCATTTAAACATCCATTAGTATATCCATTAGTATACAAAGTGACATTCAAGGCTATATCATAGCTGTAAATGCTGTAAAAAGTACAGATAAATACAAATCTATTCAACTAAAACGTTGAGTTTTACAACCTACCTGAATGCATCTATTTATGTGAATAAGGTTACAAGGCAACTTTATTTATATAGCATCATACGTTACAAACACAATTATACACGAGGTACTTTCTGGCAGCATTAGCAACGGCTGTGAAGGAACTAATGTGGTTGTGTTTAGGTACAAACTCATCGATAATCACATTACATTGGGATAACACGTGTTACACTTGAGTAGGGTAACTAGGGCCTGACGCATGATCGAAAGAGGAGAGACTCATATTACTGTATTTACGGTAGACCGCCCGCCAATCGCGGGTCTTCTTTGCCGGTCACATGTACGACGCTCCCCTTCTCTGATTGGCTCTTTTGAAAGGCACCGGGACGGCGGATTGGTCGCTGTTTTTGAACCAGCGTTGGCGGCGTCCATTTCAAATCAGTCGTTAGAGTAGAGACGTATAGTTAGAGCACTCTGAGTCTGACATTGCTCCTTTTCTCCTGTTTCTTCATTTCATCGAGTCTGAACCGCAGGTAACTGTTCATGTTGTAGGGTTAATGCTTTCTGGTTAGTTGTGTTGTTGTAGGTTGTGTGTTAGTTGAATGTGTTACAGACGATGGTTGCCGCTGTGAAGACTGAAGTGATTAATACATTCCTTTAATATAAACTCTGATCACTTTAGTTAAATCCGATTGATTTACAATATGACCTGACGTCGAAATGAGACCTGATCTGTGTGTGTGTGTGTGTGTGTGTGTGTGTGTGTGTGTGTGTGTGTGTGTGTGTGTGTGTGTGTGTGTGTGTGTGTGTGTGTGTGTGTGTGTGTGTGTGTGTGTGTGTGTGTGTGTGTTAGCGAGAATCTCTGCTGATGTTCCACCGTTGTGTGCTTTGTTTCAGTAAGCTATGGATGACTACCTGAAAATCGAGAAGATCGGAGAAGGTAAGGCCCGACGCTCCTCCTTAGCAGTCGGACTCATTGACACTTAAACATGAGTGGACTGACTTGTCATTCCTGTAGATAGCACTATGATATGTATTTTACTTCATTACTACTTCTTCAACATTTATTTTAATAGATGGTGTTGATGTTTGAAGGGTAGCATATAAATATGGCCTTATCTTATTTAAGATCTTAATTAAGTGACGTTAGGATATACAGGTTACACTTCTCAAACATCTTTGAGTAGTCAATAACACAACTGAATTGTTGTACTATCTTATGATATTGTATCCCTTCCACCTGGACAGATGACAATAACACAACTGCTTAAACCGTTTATCCCTCTCACCCCCACCCTGTGCTGGTGTCTCCCAGGGACCTACGGCGTGGTCTACAAGGGCAGACACAAGAGCACGGGCCAGGTGGTGGCCATGAAGAAGATCCGCCTGGAGAGTGAGGAGGAGGGGGTCCCCAGCACGGCGGTCCGCGAGATCTCCCTGCTCAAGGAGCTCCAGCACCCTAATGTGGTCCAGTACGTCCCCCCCCCTACCCCCGTCCCCCCGGACCCCTGGTTCCAGCACACTCAAGCTAGTCTCTCGTGGGCGTGTGGGTACGGAGGTCGGCTCTGATTCAGGTCGACTCGCTGACGTCTCCCTCAGCGACCCGGTCGGTAGAGCAGGTGGCTCTTCAAGCCTCAGTCTTAATAACGCAGATGGCGCTTGACAGATCGCCGCCGCCACCAGCGACGTGATTGGTCAAAAACAAAATAAGCAAGGCGAATGAAACGGAAATGCTCTTCACCGAGGTCTGAGCTCGTCTGCCGTCAGACCTTAGACGTCGATCTGAAGTGAACTGCAGGACAGAGAAACGAGCCCCTCTCCTCTGTGGACTTAATGAAATCATTACGGTTATGCTACATCGTTTGTGTGTTGGCGGAAGCGTTGTCATTGCAATGGTATCCATGCTGAATTAAATATGCACAATGGGGTGGGAAATTAAAAACCTCCCTGTTTTTGTCCTTGCGGTGTGTTAGAGCAGTCTCTCTGGGGCCGTCGTGTCCCCTGTGAGGTCCTTCTAACGTGGTGACGTCCCACATGTTTACACTCGGCGGTGGTCCACTGATATGTTTAACTCTTAAAGAGACTTTAGGTCTGCGGTGTGTTGACTACACTGATCTATCACTGATCTTACTGCCAGCCTCTGGATGTGAGCATCTGCTAATCGTCCAGGACTCTTTCTCTGTGTGTGGTTTGTGTGTCTAAACTTCCAGGACTCTTTCTCTGTGTGTGGTTTGTGTGGCAGGCTACTGGACGTCCTGATGCAGGAGTCGCGCCTCTATCTCATCTTTGAGTTCCTGTCCATGGACCTGAAGAAGTACCTGGACTCCATCCCGTCCGGCGAGTACATGGACACCATGCTGGTCAAGGTACGCCCGGGAGAGCCGTCTGTCACGCCCGGCCACTAGCCTGGCTCTACCGGCCCCTAGCCTGGCCCAACCGGCCCCTAGCCCAACTGGCCGGCCCCTAGCCTAGGGTAGTACAGTGTAGTCAATGGTCATGGAACAATGAAACCACAGACAAGATCTCCTGTATAAGAAACGTGAGTAATAGAAACAGATGCAGAAATCACTTTTGTTACTTGTATTGCTTTTTGTGTGGATTTAAAGCTATGGCATATACTACAGGGGCCTGTTTTAAGTGACAGTTTTATGAGCGAGTGTTTCTCAAGTCTCTCTCAGGTTTTCCATGTTCTTAGCAAGTGATCATGGACTGAGCAGCTGCTGGTGACCTCGTCACCTCCAATGAGATAAATAGTGTCAATGGAAACTTCTCCAAAGAAACGTGTGCTTGGTCCAGTATGATCCAGCTCCTCACGCCTCTCCCCCCCTCCCCCCCCCAGAGCTACCTGTATCAGATCCTGGAGGGCATCCAGTTCTGCCACTGCCGGCGGGTGCTGCACCGTGACCTGAAGCCACAGAACCTGCTCATCGACAACAAGGGCGTGATCAAGCTGGCCGACTTCGGCCTGGCGCGGGCCTTTGGCGTGCCCATCCGCGTCTACACGCACGAGGTAGGCGGGGCCGGAGCCCACGGGAGGGAGGGGCCACGGGTCGGAGGTGGGCCCCCGGGCCCTGGATGTTGCCGCACATCCGAGTCCCTTCGATGGATAGTTGTACTTAAAAGTAGTATCTGAGGCCGTGTGAAAACCAGCAAAATACAATTGTGCAATTTGAAATTACTTTTGTGAATTACTTACAGAAACTCTGTAAAAAATGACACGGTAATATAACAATTCATTAGGCCATCTAGCATTTCAGTCAACTAATTCAGAAATCCATTCCCAAAATATCCATGGTTTCCCCCACTGCAACAAAACAAACGGCATGGTTAATAAAGTAATAAACCAATATACTGATCAAATATGGAGATACAGTTAAAGGGTAACCGTAAGAACGAGTGCCAAAAGAACAGCATTGTTAATAAAGTAATATACCGATCAAATATAGATAAAGGGTAACCATAAAGATGAGTGCAGAAATACAGACGGTACAAACTGCTGCGTCTGTATACAAGGGATGGCTTGGCCTACAGTGACGTGTCGGATGCCGTTCTGATGATGATGTTGTGACTGTGTGTGCGTGCACCCCATACCCGCCCCCTCTCCCAGGTGGTGACCCTGTGGTACCGGGCCCCCGAGGTCCTGCTGGGCTCGGCGCGCTACGCCACACCGGTGGACGTGTGGAGCATCGGCACCATCTTCGCCGAGCTGGCCACCAAAAAGCCACTGTTCCACGGGGACTCTGAGATAGACCAGCTCTTCCGCATCTTCAGGTACGGACCCCCCCCTCCCTCCTTCCTCCGGTCAGCCCGCAGTGGACGGGCCCGCCGTATTCTGACCCGTTTGTACCGGGCGGCGTGTGGGTCAGGAGGCAGAGCATGTCGGCTGGTAACCTGGAACCTGGAAGGTTGCCGGTTCGATCCCCGGCTCCTCCTAGCAGAGTGTCGAGGTGTCCCTGAGCGAGACGCCTCAACCTGACTGCTCCTGACGAGCTGGCCTCGTCAGGAGGCCTGCGTGGTCGACTCGGCCGTCGGTGTGTGAATGTGTGAATGAATGGGTGAATGTTAGGCAATATTGTAAAGCACTTTGATGCAGTGTTTTAGGTTGGCTCAGAAGGGAGCCGGGCGATGTCTCTATAATCCTGACCACAGCCGTGTCTGTGCCCTCCTCGTGAGGTCTGGGGCAATTTCTAACGTCTGTGTCTCCATTCATTTACATTCCATCACAAAACGATGCACTAACACTTTTAAGTTGTCTATTAACGATTCAATATTAATAGGAGCAGTAGGCCTATATATAATCACACTAAGTCTAACATTGATACCCAAAATGTGTTTAAATAAAGAATTACTCCTTGGGCTGGCAAATCAATCTCCTAGGGTAGGAAAATCAAATGCATTCTCTTCATTGGCTCATTCTCTCGGTCTGTCTCTCTCCCTGCCCTTGTCTCTCTCTCTCTCTCCAGGACCCTCGGGACCCCCAACAACGACATCTGGCCAGAGGTGGAGTCCCTGCCCGACTACAAGAACACCTTCCCCAAGTGGAAGGCGGGGAACCTGGCCTCCATGGTGAAGAACCTGGACAAGAACGGCCTGGACCTGCTGGCCGTAAGTAACCACGGCGACCACGGGTCCCACACCTTTTTAATCCCAGCTGGGCCTCGCATTGGCTGGTTCCAGGTCCCCTCTTTTTGGTACTCTTGGGTTCGGTGATCTTAGCAGGGGTTCTTCACTCAGTGTCTGTCTGCGCGCACCGCTCCACATCTCTCCTCTCTGGGAGTGGACGGACAGTAGAGCGTCCTGGATGTTCTGATCCGTACACGGTGGTTTGAACCATCTTAATTTTCAAATGAAATGATTTCCTTTTATAAAAAAAATGATTTGATGATGAAGTGATCAGGATGTTTGTTATAAAAATATTTTTGCAAAACTTGAAGGGGGGGGGGGGGGGGGTATTACTGTGCGTTCACACCAAAAGACACATTTGTTGCCTGATCGCGGTGTCGAATGACAAGTCATAATCTGTCGCTGTAGTGATTTGTGCAGAAGTTTTATCAGGTGAATATAGTTGTGTGTGTATGAGGGAGTTGAGTTGTTGTGGTACCAGAGATGTCGGAGAACCTGACGCAGTCTACTCATGTCATCAGGAGGCGCACACAGCTTTTGGTCGTGATATTATATTATAAAGACATTTAAAGGTGCCATGACATGCCACCAGGTGTGGTGTGATTAGCCGTTACAAGCCGTTTTGGAAATATGCCCCTTATGACATCATAAGGGGCAGAAATTGGCCGTGTCCTCCTCGATGTGTGCTCGATAGATCAGTCTAGCAGCCTATCAACTGGTTGCTCATCTATCCGTCACACATCTAGGTGGACACGCCCACCTGTGATGTCTTAAGGGGCTGATTTCCAAAACGGCTTGTAACGGCTAATCACACGACACCTGGTGGCATGTCATGGCACCTTTTAATATTATATAATATTGAGGGGGAAATATACATAATCCTCACAAATGCAGGAATGTGCTGGATATTTCGAGAATAACAAGTCACTGTTTGCCACCGCCATTATAAATAGTTTAATAATAGTGTTTCAGATACAGTTAGGGCTAGGGATATGATATAATATTATATATAGAGCTCCAGGAGTCGCAAACGGCAACAATCACTCTCCTCTCTTCTCCTTCATGCTGCGGTTCACTCTGGACTGCAGGGAACGGTTGACCGGTTGAACTCTGATTGGCTGTTGCATTAAGTCACTCAGGGAGTGAACGCTGATTGGCTGTCATCACGTGAATGTCGCAGCAAAGTTCAAATATTTCAACTCAAGCGAAGTGTCGCGCTACTAAATCCTCGTGAACGTGCTCGCCCGTGCCAGGGCATTCATGCCGCGCCACATGTCAAATCTTGCCGCAGGTTTTTCAAGCGACAAAAGTCGCCTGATGCGCGTCTCTACGTTGACTTTGTATGGAGTCACTTTTGGTGTGAACGTACAGTTATACGTACGTTATAATTGGGCCAATACGGTAGAAACTAAACGTCCTGCATGTGAGCGAGGTTTACACCTCTCTCGGCCCACGTGGCTACACTAGGTTACGGTAAACACGGCGCCTGACGGCCCGTGGCGTTGCCAGGCTGTCTGTGATCAGCCGCGGGATCTGACAGGAACCTGAGGGGCTGTGATCTCGTGGGCTGTCGAGGGTTCTAGCTCCACCGGTTCTGCCCTGGGGTCGGGAGCTGTGTTTGGCTGGAGTAGAGTTTGAGATCGGCGGGTGTTTGAACAGCAGGGCGACGGCCAAGACTTCCTTGTTGTCGTACCGCCACCTCCTCGTTGGCATGGCAAAACTCTGTCGGTCGGTGTAAGAGGAGCCTTCTCAAACCGGTTTTGGACCGGATCAAATGCAAAACGCCCCCCCCCACACAAGCACATGCACACACATGCACGTACCTGTACCCATTCCGTTGCCGTTGACTAACACGCTGTCACCCCTCGGTCTGTAGAAAACGCTGATCTACAACCCGCCCAAGAGGATCTCATCCCGCCAGGCTATGGCCCACCCCTACTTTGATGACCTGGACAAGTCCACGCTGCCGGCCAGCTCCATCCAGATCTGAGACAGCACTTCCTCCACCCGGATCTGAGCCCCCACCTCCTCCACTCAGATATGAGATCAGCTCCTCCACCCAGTTCTGCCCCCCCCCCCCCACCTCCTCCACTCAGATCTGAGCCCCCACCTCCTCCACTCAGATATGAGATCAGCTCCTCCACCCGGATCTGCCCCCACCTCCTACACCCGGGTCTGAGCTCAGTTCAGCACCTCCCCGATCTGAGCCCAGCTCCACCCCTCTCAACCTTGTTTCTTTCAATGTTTTGGGAGTATTCTTGTAAATATTTTAATGGATGTTTGTTTTATAACCTAGTAAAAATGTTCTTTAACCATAGCCGCTGTGGTTGACGTCTTTCTGATTGTTGGTTTTGACCCTATGGTGATTGGTGGAGAAATGAGTGGGTATCAAATGGGTGTTGTTTCTACTTTGACTTTCTAAATCTAGATCTGTAAACTCATGAGCCTAAGGAATATGTCTGCACTAGATCAACCTTATATCCATGATCTGACTACACATCCAATTAAACACTGCGTTAGATATTATATTGGGGTTGCCTAATATTTTGGTAATATTCATTTATACATATTTATATCTTCACAAATGATTCATTAAAATGTTATTGATTTGTTTTTAATTTGTAATTAGCTTGTAAATAATGATGTATACAATAAATGTTAGTATAAATATTAATAAATACAATAACTTTTCGGCACCCTGGACGTAAAATAAGATAGTATGAAGTTGATCTATTACAGGCATGAAAACTAGTCACCTTTCGGCGAAATTCGCCGTTTTTTAAACAAAATTGGCCACTTGTGTGATTCGTGGAGATCCATTGAGAAAACATTGGGGGTGGGGCGGGGGTCTACAGTCTGACGAAAACGAGACGATAACTAAATTTAAAAAAAAAACGACGAAATCTTTTGACACTTTCGTTAACGAATAAAAACGAGACGAAAATGTAAGCGGGACGATTTGGGAAGCGATCCAATCAGAACTAAGCTCGGCAGCCTGCGCGCGCATCTTTTTTTTTTTTGACCTGCGCGCATGCGAAAAAAAAAAGATGCGCGCAGGTCAAAAAAAAAACATTTGTGGAGGTCAATTTTTTTTTTTTTTTTAATATAATTTTTTTTCTATATCTTTTTTTTTTTTTTAACTCCCCGGAGTATAACCCTGGAACCCCCTAGTGGGTCTGTGTTTTCCTTGGCTCACGCATCGTTCTCACCTTTTTCACCCCAAACCAGTTTGCATGCCTTCTATTATCAAAACAACATCTGGCTCCAGTATCCCACAATGCATCTCCCCGGAAGCGAGCGAGTGCGACGCCGCAGATGACGTGTCGGGTTCCGGGCAGAAAGCGGCTGATGGTCGCTGTCAGGACGGTCCTCTGATCACCACCGAACCTCTCCCACCAGACCCGTAGCATCCCCCGAGAAAAGGCGTCGCTCCCCCCGCTGCGCAGCACCATGAGCGCCCGGCGGCTCTCCCCCCTGCTGGTTCTCTGGGTTCTGTCACAGGGGGTTCTAGGGTTCTACCTCCCGGGTCTGGCGCCCGTCAGCTTCTGCGAGCCTCCGAAGGAGGGCGAAGAAAACGCGGTCCCGGACTGCAAGGTATGAGGACCAGGGGGTGGGGGGATGCGGGAGGGGATCGGTGCGGAGATGGGGTCTCGGTTGTGGGTCGGAAGCCGGAGGTAGACCTGCTGATAACAGGACGGCGCTGCTGGGTAGCTTAGCAGCAATGCTACCGTTCAGCACTGGCTGCTAGGCTATCTGCTATCAGCCAGGCAGCCAGTGCTGAGGCAGTCCTTAAGTGTGTGTGTGTGTGTGTGTGTGTGTGTGTGTGTGTGTGTGTGTGTGTGTGTGTGTGTGTGTGTGTGAGTAGGTTATTGTGTTTATACTGATCGATCCTATGTCGCAAACATCCCTGTACTATAACTAACTAATAACTATTGTTATTGGTGTGTGTGTGTGTGTGTGTGTGTGTCTGCTGCAGGACAGGACAGGACCGTGATGGTGTTTACACCATCACTCCCTAGTGTGGATACATGAACGGTCGTTTAACCAGACAGACATCTAGCTCCACTTCTAGAGTAGCAGTAGACGGGCAGCAGCCATGATAGTACATTAGTGATTTTGAAAACGATATCATTGGCTAATTGATTTTTCTTTTCGAGTTATCTGGTCCTTTGCTGTTGTTTAGAAGTATTACAATGACAGTGTAAGGTTGTAGTGAACTGAGTGAACTTCATGGTATCATCAGATTAAAGGCAGATGAATATGAATGGCTGGAATTTGAAGCCATCCAAACGTCCAGGTTTTTGATAAAACTATTGCTTCCGATCTACATGATCCATCCATAATAGGAGTGTCTTTTCCAGGTGCCTCCTCTGTGTGTGTGTGTGTGTGTGTGTGTGTGTGTGTGTGTGTGTGTGTGTGTGTGTGTGTGTGTGTGTGTAAAAGCCCTGATGAGTTTGTTGTTTTGTGTGTTTTCTAGTCTACCATCGAGCTGTTTGTGAACCGGCTGGATTCGGTGGAGTCGGTCCTACCTTATGAGTACACAGCGTGAGTACACAGTCTGATTCTCTCCTCGAACCGCAGACTGATTCGGAGAGAGATTTGCTCTCTGTCTAAACCGCCCGGCTTTACGACAGATGAGGACCACCGCTGTCTGTATGTTTACATTTTTAGCAGACGCTTTTATCCAATGCAACTGACAATAAGTACATTTGTCAGAAGAAAGTGAAACAACAATCTATCGCAGTCGGTACAGTAAGGATGTTCATAGAACCAAGTGCCAAGCACTAACAATCACTAGGTTAACCCATTCCCTGTATACAACAAAGATAGTTAGGATAAGACAGGAGTGCCAGGACGTACAACATACAATAAGTGCGTACATTAAGTGCCAAGACGTACAACATACAATAAGTGCGTCCATTAAGTGCCAGGACGTACAACATACAATAAGTGTGTACATTAAGTGCCAGGACGTACAACATACAATAAGTGCGTACATTAAGTGCCAGGACGTACAACATACCATAAGTTCTTAAGAGGGGTGTGTTAGGCATGGAGTCACATGCCTGGCTCAGACATCAGCGGTCCTCCAATGCAGAGCTACAGGGGGCGTGACATCCTCGTCTGCCTGACACCTCACCTTGTGGTGTCTGGTGTCTGGATCTGCAACCTAATCCGATGCTTTGTTCACCGCGCCACCTCGGGGCTGGGTCTGCCCGGTCTGGGAGATCAGGCCCAGCAGACCTGAGATCTGTGTGGAGGAGTTAATTGACATCAGGGCTGTTTTGTAAACGGAGCATCGACTGGGACGGTTGTGAGCGGCTGGGGTCATGGGCCCCGGCCCTGACCTTAAGGTTGTTTCCGACTGTGAGTGAGGCTCCCTCACGACCTGAACATGGTGTGTTTACCGTCTGTCGCCGTGGTTTCCTCCCCCAGCTTCGACTTCTGTGCGGTGGAGGCGGAGAAGCGTCCGTCTGAGAACCTGGGCCAGGTGCTGTTCGGGGAGAGGATTGAACCTTCGCCCTACAAGGTACCGCCGTCAGGGGGAGGGCAGGGGGAGGGCACTATGAGGGGGAAGCAGGGGGGGGGCAGGGGTCATCGCTGCCAGGGGGCGGGGGGGGGGGGGACGCAGTGGGAGCACTATGAGGGGGAAGCAGGGGGGGGCAGGAGCCATGCAAGGAGGGGGGGGGGGGGGTGCAGCCAGGAGAAGCTAGCTGAGGAGGGCACCAGGAGGGAGCTTTTTTACCAGAAGTAGCAGACTTTGTTTCTCTTTTTAAATCGAATTTCCCAACAATGTACGCATTGATGCGTATATATACAAATTGAAATCCCTTTAATAAAGAAATCTGTTGGTTCTTGGTTTCAGTTTACCTTTAAGAAGTCTGAGAAGTGCAAGCTGGTGTGCAACAAGAAGTACAACACCAACCTGCCCACGGACAAGACCTACATGGACTTCCTGAAAAAGGGCATGCTGCTCAATTATCAGCACCACTGGTAGGATGCACGCACGCACGCACGCACACACACACACAGGCACACAGGCCCACACACGCACGCACACACACAGGCACACAAACACACAGGCCCACACACACACAGGCATGCACACACACACACACAATCAGGCTTGCACGCTCGCACACACCACAGGCACGCATGCACACACACACAGGCACGCTTACACCATGCACCCAACGGGTTCCCTGAACCCTCGGTAAACCTTTAAACAATAATCTCTTTTCTTGGATTGGTTGAAGCCCCGTCGAGAGAAGGTGAAATTGAACCACAATAAACAAAGAGACATCAGTTCCACACTCGTGACGGCCCTGAATCACAGACCTGCACCACAGTGTTGGCAACACTAGACTCATGTTACTGACTGTTATTCTGTTATCCTAGTGTCATTCACCACATTTTGTACTGTTTCTATGATAATACACTGTAGTTTACCATGTCATGAACTGTTTGGTGAATTAGCCATTTTCAGTTTATTTGTTTATTGTGTATTGGCATACTTAGTCAGAGGTATGTAGAAATTGATGAATTCACAAGTTCTTTGGTTAAGACATTGACATGCCATCATTAGAGTAGATCCCATTAGGGATGTCTGTATTTTTTGGGCTATATATATACAAATATATACCAGTCAGATACTTCTACATTACATTACAAAGTGTGTGTGTGTGTGTGTGTGTGTGTGTGTGTGTGTGTGTGTGTGTGTGTGTGTGTGTGTGTGTGTGTGTGTGTGTGTGTGTGTGTGTGTGTGTGTGTGTGTGTAGGATCGTGGACAACATGCCCGTCACCTGGTGCTACGATGTGGAGGAAGCGCAGAAGTTCTGTAATCCCGGCTTCCCCATTGGCTGCTACGTCACGGAGGGGGGCCAGCCCAAGGATGCCTGCGTGGTCAACGTGAGACACACATATATATATATATATATAAACATAACAACTATATTTTCTTTTCATCATTTGGCTTCAAAACAAACAAGCATCATTCAACTACACAATCATTTGACACGTGACGTCTGTTAAAAGCGGACGACGTGCGATAACCTCCTCGGGTTCCTGAAGGTCTGCTCGTGTGTTTCAGTCGGACTTCAGCGAAAAGGACACCTTCTACATCTTCAACCACGTGGACATCACCATCCACTACCACGTGGTGGAGAGCGGGGAGCTGGGGGCCCGCCTGGTGGCCGCCAAGATGGAGCCCCGCAGGTAGCCCCGCTAGCCTAGCAGCTCGCCAGATAGCCTAGCAGCTCGCCAGGTAGCCTAGCAGCTCGCCAGATAGCCTAGCAGCTCGCCAGATAGCCTAGCAGCTCGCCAGATAGCCTAGCAGCTCACCAGATAGCCTATAAGCTAACCAACTAGGCTAGTGGTCTAACAGCGAGCTAACTAAGTAGTCTAGGAGTTCACCAGCTAGTCTTTAGGGTAACGAACTTGGCAAGGGGCTAACCGGCTATCTTAGCAGCTAAACGACTAGCCTCAGTGAGCACTGAGGTCTCATTTTGTCCCTTCTCCTCTGCCGTAGCTATAAGCACACCAACGCCGACGCCCCCGACTGCCAGGGTGGCCCCATGTTCATCCACAACAAGTACTCGGGGGACATGAAGATACCGTACACCTACAGCATCCAGTTTGTGGTAGGTGCCCCCTCTGATGAGGTCACCTGCAGGATATCTCACCACCCAGAGGAGCTCAGAGGAGCTCAGAGGAGCTCGTCGGCGACGTGGGGGCCGGTCGGAGCACCGAGCTGGGCCGACTTTAGTCCTCACCAAACGATAGCATCGCTAGTACTGTAGCAGCGATGGTGATAACACTACAGGGAGTGTTACATTGTAGTTATGGTGACGGTCAAAGTGATACCAGTAGACGGGGCGTTGGATGGTAGTCATGGTTACAGTCAAAGTGATACCAGTAGACGGGGTGTGAGATGGTGGTCATGGTTACATTCAAAGTGATACCAGTAGACGGGGTGTTAGATGGTAGTCATGGTTACAGTTGATGGGGTGTTAGTTGGTAGTCATGGTTACAGTTAATGGGCTGTTGGATGGTAGTCATGGTTACAGTTGATGGGGTGTTAGATGGTAGTCATGGTTACAGTTGATGGGGTGTTAGATGGTAGTCATGGTTACAGTTGATGGGGTGTTGGTTGGTAGTCATGGTTACAGTTGATGGGTGTCGGTTGGAAGTCATGATAACGGTAGATGGTAGTCAGTGTTACAGCAGACAGTAGTCATGGCAACAGTTGGACTGTTGTTGTTGATGGTGGTGGTCCGGTCTCCTCTTCCTCAGGAGGACAAGA
Organism: Micromesistius poutassou; assembly: GCF_964030765.1. Taxonomy (NCBI): domain Eukaryota; kingdom Metazoa; phylum Chordata; class Actinopteri; order Gadiformes; family Gadidae; genus Micromesistius; species Micromesistius poutassou. The sequence goes on from NC_140277.1 coordinate 12,588,232, forward strand.
AGATCCGCTGGGCGTCCAGGTGGGACTACATCCTGGAGTCCATGCCCCACACCAACATCCAGTGGTTCAGGTAACACACACACACACACACACACACACACACACACACACACACACACACACACACACACACACACACACACACACACACACACACACACACACACACACACACACACACACACACACACACACACACACACACACACACACACACACACACACACACACACACACACACACACACACACACACACACACACACACACACCTCTACCTCTGACATTGGTGTGTTGTGTCCCAGCATCATGAACTCCCTGGTCATCGTGCTGTTCCTCTCGGGCATGGTGGCCATGATCATGCTGAGGACACTCCACAAGGACATCGCTCGCTACAACCAGATGGACTCTGTGGTACGTAGCCCCCGCCACGTCTGCTGCTAACGCTACGTAGCCCCCGCCGCGTCTGCTGCTGCTAATGCTACGTAGCCCCCGCCGCGTCTGCTGCTGCTAACGCTACGTAGCCCCCGCCGCGTCTGCTGTTGTGAATACTACGTAGCCCCCGCCGCTGCTGCTAACGCTACGTAGCCCCCACCGCATCTGCTGCTGCTAATGCTACGTAGCCCCCTGCCGCGTCTGCTGCTGCTAACTCTACGTAGCCCCCGCCGCGTCTGTTGCTGCTAACGCTACGTAGCCCTCGCCGCGTCTGCTGCTGCTGCTAACGCTACGTAGCCATCTCAGTCTCTGCTACATGTGCTAATGACGCTTGGTACTCTGTGACTGCTACCCGTGTTGCTGCATAACTCACTGCATAAATCTCTATCTGCTTCACGCTAACTCACTGTTTGCTTCAGGCTAACTCTCTGTGTGTGTTACATGCTAGCAGCGCCCACTAAACCAAAGTGCAGCATACCGCTAGTGGGGCTACTCTCTGTGCAAGCGATCAGTGTGACACATGAATCACATGATCCACGTCACATGATCAGGCACACGTGATATTCAGGAAGTAAACGTGTGTGTGTGTGTGTGTGTGTGTGTGTGTGTGTGTGTGTGTGTGTGTGTGTGTGTGTGTGTGTGTGTGTGTGTGTGTGTGTGTGTGTGTGTGTGTGTGTGTGTGTGTGTGTGTGTGTGTGTGTGTGTGTGTGTGTGTGTGTGTGTGTGTGTGTGTGTGTGCAGGAGGACGCCCAGGAGGAGTTCGGCTGGAAGCTGGTCCACGGGGACGTCTTCCGGCCCCCGAGGAAGGGCATGCTGCTCTCCGTGTTCCTGGGCTCGGGGACCCAGATCTTCATCATGACCTTCGTCACCCTCTGTGAGTCCTGGTGTCAATTATTTGTAGTCTATGCTCCTTCCAGCCTTCTGAACGAGGTGGCGTCCTCCTCTGTAGAGTGTGTGTCTGCTGCCCTCTGTGGGCTGATCTTGGTACTGCTGGAACTTGTGACAAGTCTAAACTGAGGTCAAAAACATAAATACAATGTTACTGTAATGTTGTGTGTGTGTGTGTGTGTGTGTGTGTGTGTGTGTGTGTGTGTGTGTGTGTGTGTGTGTGTGTGTGTGTGTGTGTGTGTGTGTGTGTGTGTGTGTGTGTGTGTGTGTGTGTGTGTGTGTGTCCCCGCTCCAGTCTTCGCCTGCCTGGGCTTCCTGTCCCCTGCTAACCGCGGGGCCCTGATGACGTGCGCCGTGGTGCTCTGGGTGCTGCTGGGGACCCCCGCCGGCTACGTGGCCGCACGCTTCTACAAGTGTAAGAGCACCGCCGGGGCCCCCCCCACAAGAGGCCCAGGCCCCCCCTAGAGGCCCAGGCCACCCCTTGAGACGCCGGGGTCCCCCCACTAGATGACCGGGCCCTCCCTAGTGGGCGGTCACTGTATTTATGGTCACTGGGAGGTGTGGCGGTCACTGGGAGGTGTGGCGGTCAGTGGGAGGTGTGGTGGTCACTGGGAGGCGGTCACTGGGAGGTGTGGTGGTCACTGGGAGGCGGTCACTGGGAGGTGTGGTGGTCACTGGGAGGTGACCCTACTCATGAACCCCAACCCCCCCTCCTCCTCCAGTGACAGCCGGCCTGTAGCCCTAGCACCGATCGCCCCCAGCAGAGAGAGCGAGAGAGGACAGACCTGTAGAGGCAGGTCGTTAACGCAGGAACCGATCTTGACTTCCTGTTAACCACATCCTGTTTATCTTGTCTCGCGGTCCTCCAGCATTCGGAGGAGAGAAGTGGAAGACCAACGTGCTGCTCACTGCCTTCCTGTGTCCTGGGTAAGAATCTCTCTCTCTCTCTGTCTCTGTCTCTGTGTGTGGTGGAGGGAGGGATATGGATCAGCATCTGATCCATATTGATCGATCGGTACCTGCGTCAGATGGGTGTGCTTGGTCTTCGGACACGTCTCTCGCTCTCGGTCTTTCTCGCTCTCTCTCTCTCTGCCCCTTTCAGGGTCTGGTTTCCTGCGGCTGGATCCAAGATAAATGTGATGGTGAACCTTGTGTGTGTGTGTGCAGGGTGGTGTTTGCGGACTTCTTCCTGATGAACCTGATCCTGTGGGGGGAGGGGTCGTCGGCTGCCATGCCGTTCGGGACGCTGGTGGCCATCTTGGCTCTGTGGTTCTGCATCTCCGTCCCGCTCACCTTCATCGGGGCGTACTTCGGCTTCAAGAGGACGGTGAGGAGGCACACCTCAACACAACCTCACTCACTCATCTACACACACACCTCAACACAACCTCACACTCATCTACACACACACCTCAACACAACCTCACACACTCATCTACACACACACACCTCAACACAACCTCACACACACTCATCTACACACACCTCAACACAACCTCACTCACTCATCTACACACACACCTCAACACAACCTCACACACACTCATCTACTCACACACCTCTACACAACCTCACACACACTCAGCTACACACACACTTCAACACACCCTCACACACACACTCAGCTACACACACACACCTTAACACAACCTCACTCACGTAAACACACACACACCTCAACACAACCACACACACACACACACACACACACACACACACACACACACACACACACACACACACACACACACACACACACACACACACACACACACACACACACACACACACACACACACACACACACTTCACAGCAGAGAAGCAGTCACGTTAACACACACCCCTTCATGGTAATAACCCATAACCGGATGATGTCCTCTGTGATTGGTCGAGCAGGGGATCGAGCACCCGGTGCGGACCAATCAGATCCCACGTCAGATCCCGGAGCAGTCGTTCTACACCAAGCCCCTCCCCGGGATCGTCATGGGGGGCATCCTGCCCTTCGGCTGCATCTTCATCCAGCTCTTCTTCATCCTCAACTCCATCTGGTGAGGGCTCTCAGCCAATCAGGCTTCAGCGGTCCAAGACCAGGGACCAGTCAGAGGCTCTGAGTCTACAGGCTCCTCCCACCCGCGTTTCTCTTTTGATTAATTGTGTTTTGACGATGGGTTCTTTTTAACGTGTGTGTGTGTGTGTGTGTGTGTGTGTGTGTGTGTGTGTCATCAGGTCTCACCAGATGTACTATATGTTCGGCTTCCTCTTCCTCGTCTTCATCATCCTGGTCATCACCTGCTCCGAGGCCACCATCCTCCTCTGTTACTTCCACCTGTGTGCCGAGGTAGGTCAAAGGTCACCCTGGGTCAAATCCTTACTGGACTGTGGAAGCAACCAGCGCAACGAAACAAACGTCTATTCTCGTCCATTCACAGCGTATTTTTACTTGCGTCTGGTCTCCTTCGTACAATCACATCGTAGTTTTACCCAGAGTGCATTGCTTCATATGCGTTTTGTGGAAACATTGCGTTTTGCAACATCAAACAATTAACATGTTATTTGATTGACAGGACTACATTTTATGTGTTTTGATTGACAGCTCTGTGTTGTGATTGACAGGTCTACATGTGATGTGTTTTTATTGACAGTACTACATGTGATGTGTTGTGATTGACAGCTCTGTGTTTTGATTGACAGGACTACCACTGGCAGTGGCGCTCCTTCCTGACCAGCGGCTTCACCGCCGTCTACTTCCTGGTCTACGCCATCCACTACTTCTTGTCCAAGCTACAGATCACAGGATTAGCCAGCACCATCCTCTACTTCGGATACACCATGATCATGACACTCATCTTCTTCCTCTTCACTGGTACTGTCTAACCCCTACCTGTTCCTTAGTGTCCCCTCTGTACTGTGTAACCCCTACCTGTTCCTTAGTGTCCCCTCTGTACTGTGTAACCCCTACCTGTTCCTTAGTGTCCCCTCTGTACTGTGTAACCCCTACCTGTTCCTTAGTGTCCCCTCTGTACTGTGTAACCCCTACCTGTTCCTTAGTGACCCATCTGTACTGTCTAACCCCTACCTGCTCCTTAATGACCTCTCTGTACTGTCTAACCCCTACCTGTCTTTCGGTTTGGGTAAGAAGTGATAGTAGGCCCTTACTGACGTTCTCCTGACGTTCTCCTGTGTTCCTCCTGAAGGTACCATCGGCTTCTTCGCCTGCTTCTGGTTCGTCACCAAGATCTACAGCGTGGTGAAGGTGGACTGACTAAGACCGGCTTTTTGCTCCTCATCCCCCCCCGCCCCCCCCTCACCGTGACTCCTCCCACAGCCTGAGCCCCCGCCCGCATCACCACGAGCCCCACCCCCACCCTCCGCATCGTGGCTCCTCCCACAGCCTGAGACCCCGCCCCCATCACCGTGATTCCTCCCACACCCTGAGGCCCACCCCGGTCCCCACGCTACACCGTCTCTGTTCCCATAGCGACTGAAGACCCGTCAGAGAGCGCCCTGACCAGACGACGACCACAAGATACAGCGACTGTGTGTGTAGGTGTGTGTGTGTGTGTGTGTGTGTGTGTGTGTTGTGCTGGTCAGTGTTTTAACTGACCAGGGTTCGAGCGCTGCTGGACTCAACCTCCTGAGGCGGACCTCCTCCTCCTCCTTGTCTCCTCCTCCTCCTCGGAGCTCCTCAGTTCTTCACGACTCCTGCCCAGGACAACTCCTGGCTCTGCCCCGTCTGGCCCCCCCACCCCCTACAGCATCTCCTGGCCCCGCCCCCTACAGCATCTCCTGGCCCCGCCTCCTGCAGCAGCTCCTGGCCCCGCCCCCTGCAGCATCTCCTGGCCACGCCCCCTACAGCAGCACCTGGCCCCGCCCCCTACAGCAGCTCCCGGCCCCGCCCCCTACAGCTGCTCCTGGCCCCGCCCCCTGCAGCAGCTCCCGGCCCCGCCCTGGCCCCGCCCCCTACAGCAGCTCCCGGCTCCACCCTGGCCCCGCCCCCTGCAGCAGCTCCTGGCCCCGCCCCCTACAGCAGCTCCCGGCTCCACCCTGGCCCCGCCCCCTGCAGCAGCTCCTGGCCCCGCCCCCTACAGCAGCTCCCGGCTCCACCCTGGCCCCGCGTCGTCGCTGCGTCTGCTGTGGTACTAAAGTGGCTCCGCGTGCAGACTTTGGTTTCCTTGGTCGGGGTCGGGGTCAGGGTGCGGCGCTCCGGGGAAGAGGAGCCGGAGGCCGACCACTGGTTGAACGGACATGAAGAAAGTGAAGTGGAGTTCTGTCGTCGGCCGCGTGTCTGGGTCGGGTGGAGCTGGAAGAGGCTCAGAGGTCGTCTGACCGGTGTAACATTTCGGACGTGGATGAGATGATGCTTTGATGATAGTTAATTAGCGCTGGGAGGAGGGGGGGGGGGGGGCGTTCTGGAGAAAGGGGAGGGGCTTGTTTGCACTTTTCCATCGGCAGTGTGGAATCGTTGATTTGTATATTCTCTGCCGTTTGTTTTCTATTGGGGGGGGGGGTGTGGGGAGGCTGTTTTGGTTTCTTTGCTTGTATCTGGTGAGACGTTCCACACGCTGTCTGTTATTTAATTTAAATGTTTCCTTGGTTCTGTTTTATTTTCTTAATCGTCTTTCTTTTTTAACATGTGCGGTGTTGTTGTGCCTCATCCTCCGTCTCTTTGGAGGAGTGTACTCTCCCTCTCTCGCTCCCTCTTACTCTCTCTCTCTCTCTCCCTCTAACTCTCACCCTCTCTCCCTCTCTCACTCCCTGGGTCATGTGACCGTGTCAACATGGCTGCCTAAAAAAGCATGGCTGTGTGTGTGTGTGTGTGGGGGGGGGGGGGGGGTATGGATCAGCATCTGATCCATATTGATCGATACCTGCGTCAGATGGGTGTGCTTGGTCTTCGGACACGTCTCTCTCTCTCATTCTCTCTCTCATTCTCTCGCTCTCACTCTCTCTCATCATTTGTTATTTTCTTGGTAAAAAATAATAGAATGTAAAATGATAACGTAACAAAATAGAAATACAATAAAAGGGTTTGTTTTCCAGCAGGAGCCAAGAGTTGAGTTTCTTCCTTAGCCCCTAGCCTGACCGGTCAGCGTGGGGGGTTCTCAGACTGCTCTATAGAGCAATACTGTAGAGTCCTCTCTATAGAGCAGTATTGTAGAGTCCTCTATAGAGCAGTAATGTAGAGTCCTCTATAGAGCAGTATTGTAGAGTCCTCTCTATAGAGCAGTAGTAAAGAGTCCTCTATAGAGCAGTATTGTAGAGTCCTCTCTATAGAGCAGTAATATAGAGTCCTCTATAGAGCAGTATTGTAGAGTCCTCCATCTTGACACACTTGACTCACACAGGATGGCAGACAATGGCTCTCTCTGAAGCGGTGTCCCGGTGGGGGGTGAGGCCAGGGGGGCGACAGGCCAGGGGCGGTTTGGCCAGGGGCAGTGAGGCCGGGGGGGGGGGGGGGGCTAAAGGCGGGAGGCCAGGGGGGGAGGCTGGGGGGGGGAGGACAGGACAGAGCAGAGGGGGTGAGGCAAGCGGGGATCAGGCCAGGGGGGGAGGACAGAGCAGGGGGGAGGCCGGGGGGGGGGGGGGGGGTAAGGCCAGTGGGGGACAGGGCAGGGGGGATGAGGCCAGGGGGGGGAGGACAGAGCAGGAGGGAAGGCCAGGGGGGGTAAGGCCAGCGGGGGACAGGGCAGGGTCCTCCAGTGTGCTGGTGACTCAGAGATACTAGCCCGGCCCCATGGCCGACCGCGCGGAGAGAGAGAGAGAGAGAGAGAGAGAGAGAGGGGCCACATGATGGACTCCTGGTGTCTCCAGGGACCCTCTGTCTGTCTGTCTCTGGGACGGGCGCTGGGCAGAGGGGGGGGTCAGTCACACTGAACCCCTCGGCCCCCCAGGGGAGGGGTCCTCCTGAAGGAAGGAGTCCGGGGCTGTGATCGTTGGACGGACGAATCTGACGTTAGGGTCGTCATTTATGGACGACGTTTCAGCTGGGTTACGTAACGAGAACCTGCGTGTGTGTGTGTGTGAGATGTTCCTTCTTGTGCAGGACTGTCCTGTCTTTGATCACTCACATCGCCCTGGGCCATTCCTTCTCCCCCTTTCTCCCTCCCCTCTCCCACGCTCTCTCTCTCTTTCAATCCCTCGCTCTCCCCCTCCTCACCCAAATACATAATCCCTCCCAATCCCCATCTCTCACTCCCTTTATCTCCCCCTTTTCTCCCACGAAAACCAAACTCTCTCTCACCGCTCTCTCTCCCTTCCTCCCCCTCTCTCTTCTCTCTCCCTCCCCCGTCTGTCTCCTACCCCTTCCTTCTCTCCTTTCTCTCTCCCCTCCCTCCACCGTCTCTCTCACCTCCCCTCACTCCCCCTCTCTCGCCTCCACCCCCTGTTTCTCTCCCCCTCTCTCTCCCATCGCTCTCCCCTCCCTCCCCCCTCTCTCTCTTTACTTATACATCATCTATTCCCTCCCAACCGGGGGGTCATGGCGTTCTGAGCTGGGACCGTTTAAGAGGAGATGTGTTTGCGTTCCTTTTAACATTTCCAGAGAATACCAAGAAGTTGCTCAACGGAGACGTTATGAAATGACAAGACAAACAGAATGCACTTATCCACAGCGTTACTTATATATTGATTGATTTCTATAGTAGCATGATCCACCTCATGATTCAAAGCGTCTGTCTGCTCCTGCGTGGAGAAAGAGAGCTGGTGGCTCCAGGACACGTCGGCGGACCGGAGTCATGTGGTCTGTATTTAACAAGGCCGACGCGGAACAGACGCGGGCTGTGCGCTACAGATGTGCGCCTCTCAGACTCTGCACCGCCGCCACGGCGCTTCGTTCTGTCTTCCTGTCACTTTGAATCCCCGACGATTCCCTCGTCATGACACACTACGTTTTGTTTATTTTCTGCGCCAGCCCGCCCCGCGTTGAGCGAGGCGATCCTCAAATGCCCTGTCTGGTTCGTCTCGCAGACACACAGACTCACACACAGACGCGTGGATGCTAAATGTATTAATCATTTATTGGTGCTCGGCCATTATTTCTCTTTCTCCTTACGCCGTCCGGCAGCAGAGGGTGAACGATCGGTCCTGTGTTTGGTGAGGCGCTGGTCGGAGTCCATTCAGGGTCTCCTTTTCAGCTCAGCAGGGGCTCTCAGCGGGGGAGCTGATTGGCTGACTGGCTCTTTCAACTTCTCGAGCCACGGCACTCAACCACTCACTCACAAGGCGGGGGAGAGAGGAGGGGGGAGAGGGAGGAAGAGGGAGAGAGGGAAGGGGGGAGAAAGAGAGAGAGAAGGGGAGAGGAGGAAGAGACGGAGGGAGAATGAACACAAGCCAATGAAGTCAGAAACACACATGCATGCAGAGAATGTGTTTGTTTTCCACCCAGAGTAATTAATGATATAAATAGATGTAAATCTAAGAGTTATTGTGATGATTATATATAGGCCTACTACTGCAACTATTAATGTTATTACTATTAATATTGAATCCTTAATAGTCAACTTAAAAGTTTAGTGTAAATGCTGTCCGAACAGCATCATAACAAGGTCTTCGATACAATACTTATCTGGTCCAGTATTTACCCTCAAAGCATTGTAGTAAAATTAGTTATTAAATGATAACTTAATTTTTAAACCTGCCTATTTTCCCATAATTTTCGGGCTAAGGGATTAATGCTGACATATCGTTTTGATATTGATCCAGTATTGACCATTAAGTTACTACCGAATGCTGCTAGAACCAAGTCCTGGTTGGAGAGATAGAGAGAGAGAGAGAGAGAGAGAGAGAGAGAGAAAGAGAGAGAGAGAGAGAGTCACAGAGAGAGAGTAGTCAGTGCGTTTACATGACACTCAAGAAAGTCGACTTATTGGCTTAGTCCAACTATGATTGGATTACTAAGGTGCATGTAAAGACCTTAGTCGAGCTATACTCGAATCGAATTGGGTTACTCATAGTCAAATTAAGACCCCTAGATAATGCGACTCATAGTCAAGTTAAGCATGCATGTACGGAGTCAAATTGGATTATGTGTTGAATTGTGTTCTGCGCATGCTCGAGATCTTTTCCCAGGGCCGTGAGCCGGAAGTAGAAGGAGACAATATTCGTGTTGTTATTGTCGCCGTCGGAAAACGAGAAACAGTGAATGTGAATGTAGTTGAATGTAAAAACCGGTGAATGTAGTTACCCCCTACAAGAATTGTGTCCCGGCCGCGGGAGCGCGCATGGCATGCATTCATTAAAGGTGGAAGCACACAGACACTATGCTTAGATTTCACCCAAGGCTGAATTAAAAGTACATGTTTTTCTAAATGTTTCTCATCAACAAGATTGTAAAATAACTACGATCTTTATTCATTCATTGCGCTGCGGCCGAACTGACGGGGGTATTCTCTGATATTATGAGTCTTACAGACTGTGTCTGGTTCTCCGACTCTCTGGTACTTCCACAACAAGTAAAGACTCCTAATGGGGTTTATCTCGACCATGGGGGAAAAGGAATTGGGGGAAATTAACTTTGGCTTTGACTCTCTGAAGTCCAGATTGAAACGAACATGGAGGAGAAAGCGATGTTTCAGCAAACAGCTGTCAGTTCACTTCGGGTCCATATCATTTCTCCGACGCTCCATTGTTTTGACCTCTCAGTCGTATGCGGACTCCTCCGCCGGCAGAGCAGCCGGAGGAGTCTGCATACGACGGAGACTAAATGATGTGGACCCGAAGTGAACTGACAGCTGTCTACTGAAAACATCTTTCTCGAATGCCGCCTGAGTTTGTGGTTGCTGGTGACGTAAAGAGGTCAACCGGTGGCTCTATTACCACTAGTTGAAATGGGTACAGCGCCACCTATCGTACCGGGGTATGACACGATTCGGCCAATGAATCGATTTACTCACCACCATGTATACGCGGACAATTTCAGTGGTCCAATTGAGGAGCATAGTCAAACTATGGCTTTAATCTAATTAAGCTGTGCATGTAAACACAGAGAGAGAGAGTCGCAAGGAGAGAGAAAGAGAGAGAGAGAGAGTCGCCGAGACAGAGAGAGTCATGGAGAGAGAGTCATAGAGAGAGAGTCACAGAGAGTGTCATGCAGATAGAGAGAGTCACAGAGAGAGAGAGAGAGCGTCGCGGAGAGAGAGAGAGAGAGAGAGAGAGAGAGAGAGAGAGAGAGAGAGAGAGAGAGAGAGAGAGAGAGAGAGACGTGCGTGACGTGCACCGTCCAGACGTTAATAAATGAAGAGGAGCAGCCTGACGCTTTAATCCTCCATTGTGTCGGACCGGTGAGGGAAGAAGAGGCGGAAACAACCGTGTCTGGTCCTCTTAGCGGCCCGGGTTGGCGGGACTTCCACCGGGGGTGGGGGTGGGGGGAGACCTCAGGGGGTAGGGGGGACCTACACCAGGGAGGGGGGGTGAACCAATCCGCCACAAAAGACCCATCCTCCCGTCTCCAGGGAAACGGTGGGCATGCAGACAATGCGTCGCACTTCCCAAAGCCCTCCTTTCTTCCTCCCCTCTGTCTCCCCCCCTCTCTCCCCCCCCCTCTCTCCCCCCCCTCCCCTCCCCTCTGCTGCTCGTGTTCTCTGTGACACCGCATTGTGTGTGTTTATGCTATTAAAAAAAGTGTCTTGTACGACACACACACCAGGGAGAATCGCGTTTCACCGTCGGGACAAAGGGAGACGAGCAACCGTTTCCAGTGACCGGACAGTCATCCCAGTTCCCCCCAGAAGTCGTCCCTCCCAGTACGGAGGCCTGTCGTTCCCTCCCAGTACAGAGGCCTGTCGTTCCCTCCCAGTAGAGGGACCTGTCGTTCCCTCCCAGTACAGAGGCCTGTCGTTCCCTCCCAGTAGAGGGACCTGTCGTCCCTCCCAGTACAGAGGCCTGTCGTCCCTCCCAGTACGGAGGCCTGTCGTTCCCTCCCAGTACAGAGGCCTGTCGTCCCTCCCAGTACGGAGGCCTGTCGTTCCCTCCCAGTACAGAGGCCTGTCGTTCCCTCCCAGTAGAGAGGCCTGTCGTTCCCTCCCAGTACAGAGGCCTGTCGTTCCCTCCCAGTAGAGAGGCCTTCCCGAACTGGTTCCCAGTGAAGAAACACACGTCTTTTGAATGCTAATGTTTAATGAGTCAATAAGGAACCATGGGAAAATAGATTTGAACACAATAATAAACATACATAAAATATCGCGACCACGCGGCAGATATAGTCCAGCTCGTCATACGCACATACACACACACACACACGCACATACACACCAGACACACACACACACACACACACACACACACACACACACACCAGACACACACACACACACACATACAGCAAGAAACAACAGTACGAAGCAAAAGAAACACAGTTTATATCTCTTTACGGCAAGTATAACTCCATATTTTACACGTTTTACATACTTGCTTGTGTGCACCCCTGAACTCACCGCAGGGGGTACATGTGTCCGTTTGAAGTCGCGCGCGCACACACACACACACACACGCACACGCACACGCAGACACGTCGCACACATGTGCCTGCGCATGTATTCACAGTTGACATTTTGATCTCTCTCTCTCTCTCTCTCTCTCTCACACACACACACACACACACACACACACACACACACACGCATACGCACGCACACACACACACACACACACACACACACACACACACACACACACCCCCACACACCACGCCACCAGGTCTATCGTGGCCCCATGTCCCATGTGACCCCTGCGTGGCAGCCGCGGACACGCGCGTCCACGCGTCAGATCGCGCGCTTTGTGTTGTTCACGTCACCACGTTGTCCGTCCACTGAGAACGCCTCTCGGACGCAAAAATAAGAACAGCATTTTCCGATGAAAGGTTTGCTGCGGGTCCCGCTGGGACAGGGACAGCTGATTTGTCGTAGCGATGCGGGTCTTCCCTAACGGAGGAATGCTTCTCCATGTGGCTCATAGCGAGACTCGGAGCTGGTGTGCGTGTGTGTGTGCGTGCGTGCGTGCGTGTGTGTGTGCGTGCGTGCGTGTGTGTGTTGGGTATCATTCGCTCCATAAGTCTTCCATACCTTGGGGTTGGGCTCTCAGAGTTAACCGAACACTAGACAGAGGGTTTAAGACTAAATCTATCGACCCCGCCAGTTCCTGTTTACTTCTTCGTTTCAGAGGAGCAGTATAAAGACCATTCCTGAATTTCCCCCCTGTGGATTAATGAAGTGTGATCTGGTTTTATGAGATGTTCCGTATTAATCCCAGATGGGAGCGGACGGTGTTGTATGGTGAGCCTGGTTCTGGTCTGGTCGGGCCGGTTTTAAACCCAAAGAAATGTTCTTCATCATCTTATAAAGTCCACTGATAAAACGGTCACAAGGGCCTCCAAAACATGAGGAGGACCGGTGAATGCCCTGATTAGACCATGAGGCACAACGCCGCATTGCGTGTCCGATCTTCTATATTAATAACCTTACCCCACTTTTCTATTTTTATAAGAAAACCCCCAAAAAGAACCCAAAGCACTTTTCGGCCGTGTTTGACGGCGCCTCTACACTCCCCTGACCCCGTGGACCTCTAACCCCTAACCTAACCCCACCCCCCCACCCCCCCTGGTCCGAGCAGACGCAACACATTCACGGCTTGGAAACACATCAAGCTATTACTGAGAAGTACGAAAGGTCTAGAAACACCGGGGGAGGTCTGACGAGGAACCTCCGCTCTCCGCCGGAGAAGACCACACAATAAAGACCCTGTCCGGGCTCTCGGCCGCGGCCCTGTGTTTAGTCTGAGCTCCGGGGACGCGCCTCGCTGAATGAAGGATGGACGACTCGATGGCCAAAGGACTATTTTATTGTGAAACACTGGCAGGGGTCAGGAAACTCATAGAAAACGCATATTAATATTACAGAGAAACACGTTTACAAAACTGGTTTAAGGGCTTTTCGATGTCTTCAGGTTACCTAAATCACGGGTAGGCCTATGTCTTCGATCCTGGATTGGTCTCCCATCTTTTTTTTTTTTTTTTTAAATGCTTTTGAAAAAATGTATTTTTTTGCATTTATTAAAAAAATATACATGTATGGGAATAAATAGGTTGGGTTTAGGGGGGGGGGGGGGACTGGGTTAGGACAAGCGCTATAAACAACGTAAGAAGACTTTAAATAAAGGAGAGCACCACACTGGCTCATGGATCCTGGGAGTATGGACCACGGCGTGATCAGACGTCTGTGGTCAGTCTGTGATCATTGTCTGTCTGTAAGCACTGCTTGCCCAGAGGACACGGTCTCAAATCGACCAGGTTGACCTCAAATCAAAGATGGAGGTTAACAAACATAATTATCAAGTGAACTCATTCATTAATTGGACCCAATTAGGGTTTTTAAGAAGGTTTGGGAGTTACAAGTACATCAAAGTATGCTTTTCTTTATGTTGGTCTTTTTCTTGACAGGTCATCGAGTGCTTTCAACGGTCTATTTAACCCTGATCGTTATTAAACTCTCTGATCGTTATTCAACCGGCTGATCGTTATTAAACGATGCTATCGCGGAGGTACTTTGAAAGAATACATTTACACCAGGTCCTGCTTACCGTACCCTGGTCGTCATGGTTACCTGGCGGGGGGGGTTCTAAAGGACGGTTGGCTCTCTTAGTTTGGCAACATAGAACATCTTATGGGAAAATATGACTTTCAAAATAGTAAAAAGTATTAAAAAAAAACAGACCGCTTGCTCAAGCAGTAAGTTTGGAGGGCTCTGGTTTTTTGTTTGAAACGTTCTGTCAAACCTCTCTATATTAGTAACTAACGTTAGACTAACGATGCGTTATAAGGACTATCACCGTGTAACACTTAACGTCAAAATGTCTCCTGGGTTGATGATCGGACCGGGGAGAGAACCTCTCTCCCGTCGGGTTTTTCGTATTGGTAAACAAAGACAAGAACGAGGTGGCGGAGAAATACTGATCAGTGGCGTGGCCTCGCAGGAGCGCCGTGGGACCGAGGTCGAGTCTCTGTCCTCGAACCTCCAACCTCTAAAGGTGTCGCTGTTACAACCGTCCCCAACACGGTCCCATTCAAAACAAAGCGGTCCAGCAGGCCCCCCCCACACACACACACACACACACACACACCACCTCTCTGCCCTGACCTTTGAGCCCTGGAACGACGCCAGCCTCTCACCTCAAACCCCCTCGCTCCCCTGATACCAGGTGTGTTTCTGTGCGTGTGTTCGACGGGGATGGGGATGGGGTGGGGGGGGCGATGACAACTACACACACACAATCACACCACGGTCGGTCCCTGGTCCCCCTGAGCCCAGGACGTGAAGCCCCTGATATGAAGTCCAGCGGAAGGATCCGGAACCCTCCCAGCCGGCCGGCCCTCCTCCCAGCGTTCACCGAGTCCATCGCGGCGAGGCCACGGGGCCGAGGGGGCCCCTACGTGTTGTACTCCTCGTCACTGGGCTCTGATTTGATGTCCTCGGGGTTGAGCAGGGGGAACTCCTGGTGCACGGCGGTGCGCGTGCACACGTACCACTCCTTAATGTTCGACACCTGAGGTAGGCAGCGGCGCTGGCCCCGCGCGCCCTGCTTCTGCTGGGCCAGGCGACTCTTCATCAGGCCCGACAGCGACAGGTCCAGGGGCACGGCCGTGGGCGACGCGCTGCGCAGCCGCAGCATCTGGTCCAGCTCCTGGCGCTGGAAGCCGTCGGGCCGGGAGGGGAAGTAGGGCTTAGTGTCGAGCAGGGAGGGGGACAGCGGGTGGTGGTGGTGGTGCAGGTGGTGGTGGTTGTTCGTCTTCAGGTCCAGGGGCTCGAAGGGGTTCTGGTGGGGCTGCAGGCAGCGCGGGCGCAGGACGGGGTCGTAGGGGTCGCTGGGGTCGGAGGTGGGCGAGGACTTGACGTGGACCTTCATGTGCTTGCGGAGGGAGCTGGGGTGCGTGTAGGACTTGGTGCAGCCCAGCGCCTTGCAGTCGTAGGGCTTGGAGGCCGTGTGCACCTGGGAGTGCTTCTTGCGGTCGCTGCTGTTGGCGAACCGTCGCTCACAGAACTCGCACTGGAAGGGCTTCTCCCCTGGAGGACGACAACGGTCACGGAGGTTAGCTTTAGCACCGGTAGCTAGGGTCAACACGTTCAATAGGGTTAGCTTTAGCAGAGGGAGGTAGGTTCCACACTTTCAACGGGGTTAGCTTTAGCACTGGTAGCTAGGTTCAACACGTTCCAACAGGTAAGCTTTAGCAGAGTAAGCTAGGTTCAACACGGTCATTGAGGTTAGCTTTAGCAGAGTAAGCTAGGTTCAACACGGTCATTGAGGTTAGCTTTAGCAGAGGAAGCTAGGTTCAACACGGTCATTGAGGTTAGCTTTAGCAGAGGAAGCTAGGTTCAACACGGTCATTAAGGTTAGCTTTAGCACTGGTAGCTAGGTTCAACCCATTCATTAAGGTTAGCTTTATCATGGGTAGCTTTAGCTTTAGCGGTGGAGGCTAGGTTCAACACGTTCCACAGGGTTAGCTTTAGCAGTTGTAGCTAGGGTCAACACATTCATAATTTTAGCTTTAGCGGTGGAATCTAGGTTCAACACGTTACACAGGGTTAGCTTTAGCACTGGTAGCTAGGGTCAACACGTTCAATAGGGTTAGCTATAGTAGAGGTAGCTAGGTTCAACACGTTGAATAGGGTTAGCTTTAGCAGAGGAGGCTAGGGTCAACACTTTCCTAAGGGATAGCTTTAGCAGTGGTAGCTAGATTCAACACATTCAATAGGGTTTGCTTTAGCAGCGGTAGCTTGGTTCAACACATTCAATAGGGTTAGCTTTAGCGGTGGTAGCTTGGTTTAACAAGTTCAGTAGGGTTAGCTTTTGCGGTGGTAGCTTGGTTCAACACATTCAATAGGGTTATCTTTAGCACTGGTAGCTAGGTTCAACGCGTTCAATAAGGTTAGCTTTAGTGGTGGTAGCTTGGTTCAACAAGTTCAGTAGGGTTAGCTTTTGCGGTGGTAGCTTGGTTCAACACATTCAATAGGGTTATCTTTAGCACTGGTAGCTAGGTTCAACGCGTTCAATAAGGTTAGCTTTAGTGGTGGTAGCTTGGTTCAACAAGTTCAGTAGGGTTAGCTTTTGCGGTGGTAGCTTGGTTCAACACATTCAATAGGGTTATCTTTAGCACTGGTAGCTAGGTTCAACGCGTTCAATAAGGTTAGCTTTATTAATGGTAGCTAGGTTCAACACATTCAATAGGGTTATCGTTAGCGCTGGTATCTAGGTTCAACACGTTCAATAGGGTTAGCTTTAGCACTGGTAGCTAGGTTCAACACGTTCAATAGGGTTAGCTTTAACACTGGTAGCTAGGTTCAACACGTTCAATAAGGTTAGCTTTAACACTGGTAGCTAGGTTCAACACATTCAATAAGGTTAGCTTTAGCGGCTGTAGCTAGGTTCAAGAAGTTCAGTAGGGCTAGCTTAAGCAGGTGAAGCTAGGTTGAACACATCGTAACTAAGGTTACGGTGTTGCACTCCAAGACAAAAGGTTATGGGTTCAAAGCCCAGCCGTAGGTTCAACACGTTCCATAGGGTTAGCTTCAGCAGAGGAGGCTAGGTTTAATACTTTCCATACGGCCAGTCTTAGCAGATCCAGCTAGGCTCAACCAATTCAATTCTTCACAACTTTTACAATCTACGGCCATTGAAACTACGGTTAGGGTGTTGCACTCCCAGACAAAAAGTTCTGGGTTCGAGGCCCAATGCCCCCAAATCTCCCTGCAGGCAACATTGAGCATTTCCCCATATTAATATTTTGAATTTTGTATCTAACCTTTATTTAACCAGGTAAGTAATTTAGAAACAACTCTGATATACAATGTCTGGCGTGCCTCAGAAGGGAAGGGTTAAGGGTCTTAAAAGTGTTAAAATGTTAGATGACAGCAGCACACATCAAACTACTCCAACCCACCCATCCCCTCCACACAATCAGTACGCTGCCCAGCCACACGGCCCGTGCAGGGGGGGTAGCAGACAGAGCACACCGCCCAGCCACATGCCCCGTGCAGGGGGGTAGCAGACAGCAACCTCTGGTAACACAACCGCGGAGAGAGAGAGAGAGAGAGCCATGCAGGAGACGAGAGGAGCCAGCACACAGACAGGGTGATCTGAGTCTACGTATCGGTGAATACCCCCCAGCCACTATCTGCTCACTAACGCCCAGTACTGTCCTCACTAAAGGCTGCAACGGTGACAGCTAGTGAGCACGGCTCAACACATTCAACCCGGTTACCCACATCCTCAACAAGGTGGTTAGCCGTCGCGTGGCCAAGCACGGCAACAGCTCAACTCTTGTGGCTTCACAACTTCCTCCTCTGATTTCTTAGCAAATCAATGCGATGAATAAAATGAACTTATTCCATTGACAGAACATCAGATGGTCTCAGGGGCCAGCAGGGTGGGACGTGACTGGTTGAGAGAGGCGGCCCCACATCAAAGGGCAGACCTGTCTGAGTCTGTCGCTGGTGAGCCCACATCTGTCTGCTCACAACACAACACACACCAGGGCTGGTGTGTGTGTGTGTAGTGGTACTATCAAGCACCATATAAGGTGGGTCCGGGCAGCCTGTTGTTGTGATGGTAGGGTTATGGTATTTATATATATGAAGCATAATATATATTTTACTCTGCATTGAAAACATTTCCAATCGGGTTGTCCTTGTAAACATTCGGATTAAGAGGTGTACGTGAACGTGATGAATAAATGATTCATTAAAAACGTTTAGCCATCATCACTTCAGTTCAGCTGAACACGTCCGTTACACACTATGGTAATTCATGTAGTTAATTAGCAGTAATAGCAGTAGTAGTAATGCAGTAATAGCAGCGCATGGTGCAGTATTTCAACTTCTATTAAGAGGTAGTATTTATATTCTGTGATAAACGGTCGTGGGAATTAACGTCAAACTAAATATTGTCCGAGGCTATACTACTGATTATTAACCCTCATAATATACATCCACATCAGAACGGAGTAATGGTAATACTCCTGGTAGCACTCCTGGTAACACTCCTGCTAATACTCCTGGTAAAACTCCTGGTGATACTCCTGGTAATATTCCTGGTGATCCCAACCGGCCCGGTCACCTCAGACGACTCCTTGTTCCGGAGGGGGGGGGGGGAGTTGCAAGTAGGCAGGGGGTCCACGTCAATCACAGCTCGGCTAAGCCCTGTAAACACTCCTTCTCCTGCTCCTTCTCCATCTACTCTCTCCATCCATCCATCCATCCACACACCCAGCACCGACACATTCACACCGAGCTTGCCCCGGACCGAGCACCACACCACGGCGGCACCGAACCGACCACCGAGCGGGTCGCCCGGTTGTTCTGGGGGGCGGAGGGAGGGGGGGGGGGGCGGCCCGCTGCTCCGGGTTCCCTAAGAGATGGAAGGGAGATGGGGGAGGTGGGGGGTCCTACCCGTGTGGGTGCGCGTGTGTATCTTGAGGTTCTCCGAGCGCGCGAACATCTTCCCGCAGCTGGGGAAGGCGCAGGTGAAGGGCTTCTCGCCCGTGTGCACGCGGATGTGGTTGATGAGTTTGTACTTGGCTTTGAACGCCTTGCCCCCCCGCAGACACTCGTCCCACATGCACACATGGCTCGAGAGGGGGGACTCGAGCCCGGCCGCGACGTGCTCGGCGGTGACGTGGTCCACCAGCTCGTGCATGGAGCCGAAACTTTGGTCGCAGGGGGTCCGCCGGTCGAGCTGCTTTTGTCTGGACGAAGTTCGCTCCCTCTCGGTCCACTTGCACACCAGCTCGGTCTTGATGACGGCCCCCCCCTTCGAGTAGTCCAGCAGGCCGTCCGCCGCCCCCCCCGCCGCCGCTGCCACCGCGGACGCGGCGGCAGCAGCGGCTTCCGAGGCGCCGGAGCGCTGCTGCTGCGGCGGGGGGGCGATGTTGCAGGAGGCCCCGGAGTTGTTGTTCCCCAGCGGAGAGACGAGGCCATTGTGCTGCCTGGTCACACCGGCCGTCCGCTTCATGCTAGCCACGGCGGGCTTCCCCGCTGCCGCGTCGCCGGGCGCGGGCCTCTCGTCCCCCGCTGAAATGAGTCGAATCCCGGCGGCTCTGGGGAATCCGTTCGGTGTTGTCGGCCCTCCTTCCCGGGTGTTTTTGTCGAGGGGGGAAGAGCGCATGCGGTCGCCTTGTTACCCCCCGCTGCTAGTGTTGGATCCCGGGAGCCAGACCCTCCTCCGCACACACTGAATGGAGGGGAGTCGAGTCAAAGGAAACGGAGCGGGCCGCGTTCCAATGCGAAGAGACGAGCGCGCAGCCTTCGCTCGCTTCCTTCGCCCCCTCGGATGTCTCCTTGTCCCCTTCCCCGGTTCCTTTTTTCTTTCCCCCCTCGTTTCGAGATTATTATTTCATCGTCGCGCTACATTTTGAGTCCCGTCTTTGTGATGAAACTGTCGTGCACGTCGCGGTCGCGATGACGGCTGCGTGCCAACACACAACACGACACGGCCCAGCGGGGGGTAGACCCTCTGCTGGGATGAGGAGACGAGGTGACGAGGAGACGAGGTGGCGACCGGGCGCTAAACACATTGGTAGCGCCCTGGCGCTGCACGCACATTTAAATGAGCACATTAATTAACAGGGAGGTGACTAGACAACAATTATTGATTCATAGAGAATAGTGGAATAAGGCTTAATAAGGAATAATACATATTTTATCATCTGTTGTAAGGAATTATAACATTATTATGAATGTTATTAGCGCCGACATATATGCCTTTGCTCCAAACACATGTCGGTAAACAGAGGCTTGATGTCATTCATTAATTAAAAGCCTATGAGATGTTGTTGTAATTATAATGTTGCGACATAATTGTGTCTCTTTGCAACAAAAGTCGCCGATAAACTAAACCTACTTTACACGAGACAGAAAACTATCCCCGGCCCTCGCCCGTTCTCACACACACACACACACACACACACACACACACACACACACACACACACACACACACACACACACACACACACACACACACACACACACACACACACACATACACACACACACACACACACACACGTTGTTTTTGTTTGTAGGGCTAGGAGCCTAGCCCCTCCTGTATGGATCCAGGGGGCCTCCTATTGGCTGGCCGGTATAGACCACTTAAACGTCTGACCAATGGGACGAGGGCGTTGTTTGTGGGACCCCCGGGGTTCTTAAAAAGGGGGTGACGGGGGAACTCTAGGGCCACATCAGAAGGGACGCCGGACCAACTCCCAAACTGCCCCAGCCTTTCCGTTTAGCCTCAGCTGTTCTGTTTTGTTGACTTGAATCGAGACTTTTTTTAGACTCTTAACACTTTCTGCGCTCCCTCTGCGTCGCGCCTCGTGCATGGTGTTTGAGTCCGTGTGGATACCAGTAACCCAGGAGCAAGGCACCTCCAGAGAGAGAGAGAGAAATGCACCTGCAGCTCGAGCGGGACCCCCCCGGTATGTTCGGGGACCCCACCATGGCGCTCCAGCTCCACATCGCGGGTTCTTCCTACAAACACAGCGGGGACCCACACCAGCACCCCGCCGCGTGCCACGGCCGCGAGGACCCCTCCGTGGCCGCCTCGTACGCCAACAGCACGCGGGACTTCCTTGCGCGGAACCGGGGCTTCGCGGCGCCGGAGTCCCCCGCCCCCGCGGTCATAGTGGACCGCCAGGCCCAGGAGCACCTCTTCCGGTCCATGACCGGCTCTCTGCTGCCGCACCACCCGGGCGGAGAGCTCCGGTTTCCGGGGCTCCACCCCCACTCCCACCACCACCACCACCTCCACCACCCAGAGCAGCAGCTGGTGGGCCGGTTCTCGGGGCTCCCAGCGGGGGTCGGGGTGGAGATGTTCAGCCAGGATCAACTCCACCACGGAGCGTCCGGCGCTCGAGGCGAGACCTGTGGCGACTACGGGCCCCCCGGGGGCCTCAACATGGGGCTCGCGAGCCACCATCACCACCCCGGGTCGGGAGCGTTCTTCCGGTACATGCGCCCGCAGTACACGAAGCAAGATCTCATCTGCCGGTGGATCGGGCCGGAACCGGCGGGCGAGGCGCCCCGGTTCTGCGGGCGCACCTACGGCACCATGCAGGAGCTCGTGACGCACGTCTCCGTGGAGCACGTGGGGGGTCCCGACCAGAGCCACCACGTCTGCTGCTGGGAGGACTGCCTGCGCAACGCGCAGCCCTTCAGGGCTAAGTACAAGCTCGTGAACCAC
Organism: Micromesistius poutassou; assembly: GCF_964030765.1. Classification (NCBI taxonomy): domain Eukaryota; kingdom Metazoa; phylum Chordata; class Actinopteri; order Gadiformes; family Gadidae; genus Micromesistius; species Micromesistius poutassou. The sequence continues at coordinate 12,609,777 of NC_140277.1, forward strand.
ATCCGTGTACACACCGGAGAGAAGCCCTTCACGTGCCCGTTCCCGGGCTGCCTCAAGGTGTTCGCGCGCTCGGAGAACCTCAAGATACACAAGCGGACGCACACAGGTAACCGTTTTACTTCGGTCATTGCACGTGCACTATTGTATTTAAAGCGATATGTGTAACTCTAAAAGGTATCAGTGTTCATTGATCAGTCGTCAAAGCCGTCAATCATCTCCGAGTCTGAGCCGAGGTGTTTCGTTTCCGTCCGTAGGAGAGAAGCCCTTCGTGTGTGACTTCTTCCAGTGCGCGCGGCGCTTCGCCAACAGCAGCGACCGCAAGAAGCACATGCACGTGCACACGTCCGACAAGCCCTACGTGTGCAAGATGTGCGACAAGTCATACACGCACCCCAGCTCCCTGCGCAAACACACCATGAAGGTAAGGGCGAGGAGGGCTTGGTGACGACTGGCTGAGTGTACTTTACGCACAGCAGCAGGCGCGTTACGCACGGCCTGTAACGCATGCAGAGACGATCCTGTGCGAGTTCGATGCACTGACACCTCACATGACACGTCACGTTTTTCTTGTGGTTTCAATAGTGTTATTATTAATTATTTTAGAAGCATTTCATTTCATATTGGCTGAATCGTCTGCACATCCTTCCAACAATCAATCAATCAATCAATTGTGCAAAAAAGAAAGAAAGGTGTGTGCAGGTTTGTGTATGTACGGCTGAGTGTGTGTGTGTGTCTGATGCAGTGAGTCCCTGGTGCAGAGTGTGTTTCTCCTAAATGGTTCTAACAAAGCTCCTCCCCACTCAGGTTCACGTCTCCCTCGCCGACGCCGACGGCTCCCCGGCGGCCAGCAGCGGCTACGAGTCCCTCTCCTCCCCCCCGGAGACGGGGTCCCCGGGGTCCGACTCCCAGGGGCCCGCGTCCCCGGACCCCCAGGGGCCCCCTCGCGGCCCCGTCCCGTCCAACTACAGCGAGTGGTACACGGTGGCGGGCCAGGAGGTCCGGGGGAACGGCGGCTTCATGTGAGGGCCCTCGCTGGGTGTCGTCATGGTTACGGATGAGAGACCCCTGTCCGGAGACAGCGCGGGGGGGGGGATCAGGTCCTGATGCAGTGGCTGCCCTCCCCCAAACCCGGGTGGGAACCTTCTGAGCAAGATGTGGCCTCTTGGTTGCATTATTTCATTTTTATAAATCTCAGGGTTGGGGTCTGAGCTGGTGGCCCTCCGACCTGGGGAAGATGGGGGGTACCTCTGGGTCACACTCAGCGAGCGGAACCGCAGTGCACCACGTCAGACCAAAGACAGAGCGGGGCGGACCTCTGGAGCAACACGGGAAGGTCTCTCAGGAGAAGGTCTCTGAAGAGGAGGTCTCTGAAGAGGAGGTCTCTGAAGAGGAGGTCTCTGATCAGAGCCGACTGACCACCGTTCCCTGTGTCCAGAAGCTGAGGCAAAGACGCATCGGCTGCAGCCATCTTTTTCCTCTGTCATGTGACTCAGCGTGAAGCGCTGCTGTGACAGCAGGCAGCCAATCAGAACTCAGTGGCCCGTAGTTCAGACTCCCCGATTGGGTTGATACAAAACCAAAGACATTCAGAGAACCCACTGAAAAGTGTAGCGTTCAACGCACGTTGTGGTATCCTGAGTGGACGTGTTATTAAATGGCTTAAATGGTCAAGCCCTTTTAAGTGCGTTTTCAAAACGAAATATATTTTTTCACGATTTTCTCATATATTCTATTATTTTGTATTATGAAGTTTTTAGAGCCAATCAAAGCGCCCTCTGGGTGGGACCACGTCTGAGGGTGATGGACCACCAGGGGAGCCAATAGGACTCAGGGTGTCTGTGACACAGAGTAATAAAACACATGGATACGATTATTTTTGTTACTTTTATATAGAATTGAGCATATATATTGTCAGAATGACGTTTATATTGAAGACTTGTAGGAAGGAGTGAGTGAGCTTCCAGTGGATCGACTCCATGACAACAATAAGCTATCAATTGCACTAAAAATAGAGAGAAAAGTTGTTAATGCTAAAGTATTATCTAAACAATCCTACAATTGTTGTGTGCTGTTTACTGGCTGATATGACCAAAGAATGTTAATGTGTATGGATTGACTTGAGAATGTTGATCAGAAAGTGCCAAAAATAAATCTCCCTTATATGTCATCCGTCTGAATCTCGGTTCTATATTGCTATAAATAAACCTGCAGATATCAGAACTATTTCCATTAACCCAAACATCCAACATCCATACGATGAACACGTATTTATGAACCAGCCTCTCATTGGTTAAGAGGAGCCCCTCCTTCTGACTGCGTGCTTGCGTCACATCACGTCGTCGGGCTGCAGTCATGGCGGCGCACATCAGCACCCTGTCGCTCACCAGACTCCTGGTCGCTGCAAAGGTGAGACTCACAGAGGATTCGTACCTACTATTAATTAACGGTGATAATGTAGGTGTCGACGGAGCGCTGTGCTCCCGACCCCCCGGCCCGTCCCGCTGTCCACAGCCTCCATACCCAGAGGGGGGACCGGAGTCTGGGGCTAACCCAGCTAACTCCTCCACTAGTCCTCAGTCAGCCAGCAGTCAGCGTGTGAGGTTACAGCCTCGGGACGGGGTGAACCAGACGCCGCCGTCCACACGGAGCGGCAGGTGGTGCTGGTCGGACTGTCCTTGAAGGTCTCCTCTGTCGTGTAGTTCACTCAATGTCCCACCGCAGCCGTCAATGTCAAACTAGTGTCCCCCACTGCTGTCATAACCCCCAGAGGAGACAGAAGCCGGGCTTAGACCCGGGGTCCACAATGCACGCTGCTGGGATACATACGAGCAACAGGTCGATGCATGTACTGTGGGTCCTCCTAGTAATGATCCGCTGGAGTAGAGGGAAGAGTGAGTGTGTGTGTGTGTGTGTGTGTGTGTGTGTGTGTGTGTGTGTGTGTGTGTGTGTGTGTGTGTGTGTGTGTGTGTGTGTGTGTGTGTGTGTGTGTGTGTGTGTGTGTGAGACCCAACAGACTAAACGTCTTGTCAGCTGTGACCTCACCAATCGTTCCATTGGTTGTCTGAACAGTTTATGAACAGTTTAATTCTTTGGTTGTTTATCGGTGTGTCATGTGAGATGATTGGTGTTGTTTTCCCAGAATGCATCACTCCACGCCAGATGGCAGGCAGTGGCCCACTCCGCTGTCCGCTACTCCACTGTCACGGCTCCTCAGGAGAAGGTGAGGGGTGGTCTATATTACCACCATCTCCCCTTAGTTCAGTTAAAGGCTGCCATCTCCCCTTAGTTCACCTGTTTATAGGACATGTCCCCTTAGTTCACCTGTTAATAGGACATGTCCCCTTAGTTCACCTGTTAATAGGACATGTCCCCTTAGTTCACCTGTTTATAGGCTGCAGTCTCCCCTTAGTTCACCTGTTTATAGGCTGCAGTCTCCCCTTAGTTCACCTGTTTATAGGACATGTCCCCTTAGTTCACCTGTTTATAGGACATCTCCCCTTAGTTCACCTGTTTATAGGACATCTCCCCTTAGTTCACCTGTTTATAGGCTGCAGTCTCCCCTTAGTTCACCTGTTTATAGGACATCTCCCCTTAGTTCACCTGTTTATAGGCTGCAGTCTCCCCTTAGTTCACCTGTTTATAGGCTGCAGTCTCCCCTTAGTTCACCTGTTTATAGGACATCTCCCCTTAGTTCACCTGTTTATAGGACATCTCCCCTTAGTTCACCTGTTTATAGGACATCTCCCCTTAGTTCACCTGTTTATAGGCTGCAGTCTCCCCTTAGTTCACCTGTTTATAGGCTGCAGACTGTATAGACTGTTCCCTGTGGACGTGTAGACTGTTCCCTGTGGACGTATAGACTGTTCTCTGTGGACGTGTAGACTGTTCTCTGTGGACGTGTAGACTGTTCTCTGTGGACGTGTAGACTGTTCTCTGTGGACGTGTAGACTGTTCTCTGTGGACGTGTAGACTGTTCTCTGTGGACGTATAGACTGTTCTCTGTGGACGTATAGACTGTTCTCTGTGGACGTGTAGACTGTTCTCTGTGGACGTGTAGACTGTTCTCTGTAGGCTCTGCTGTGGGTTTATCAGCCTGTTTGGGGTGACGTGGGGAAGTAGGAGGGAGCTGACTCCTCTAATCTGTCCTTTCCTCAGACCTTTGATAAGATCCTCATCGCCAACAGAGGAGAGATCGCCTGCAGGGTAAGACCTGCTGCTGCATGAATAACAGAAGATAAGATTAACTTTATGACTCCCAGACGCGGTCATTAAAGCACAGGGAAGCATCAAACATTAAACTTTAAGAAGAGGGGCATCTAAAGAATAAACTCGGGATAGGCTAAAGTACAATGCCGCTGACATTACACTTACATTAAGCTAGAGCTTTGATCCACTTGAATGTGAGTGTGAGTACAAAGCAGAGAACAACTAGAATCTCACCCAATGATTTTAGTCTTTATTTATATAAGTGTTTAATGGAAACTATTTGGATATATGGAGAAAGTTACTATTGTAATGTATTTTGTCCAAGGTGATGAAAGCAAAACTATATTTATGTGTTCCCCAATATAAATATATAGATATAGATCCAGATATATATGTAGATGGATATAGGTATACAGATATAGTTAGTATATATATATATATATATATATATATATAGTTACAGATGCATAAAAAAAAAAAAAAAAAAAAAATATATATATATATATATATTGATATATTACTACCAAGGAATATGCAGACAATCAGTCTAAAACGCCCAGTTAGCGCAGACTGTAGGTGTGGACATGTCCGCGGGGCTCCAGCTGAGTACATGTCCGCAGGGGCCGCTGGTCCGTACCTGTGGAAGCTGACGCGGCCTTCTCTTCCTCAGGTGATGAAGACGTGCAGGATGATGGGAATCCAGACGGTGGCCGTGCACAGCGACGTGGACGCCTGCGCGGTGAGTTAACCTGTAACCTTCAGTCAACGCCCTCAGAGAGGAGCCCTCAGTGTCACTGTAGAGCCTCTGATTCCAGGCACAGTCTCAAAGGGCTGAACACGCACTATATGTATGACACCCCCATGACCCTAGGCCCCCAGAGGGCAAGAAAGAACTGCCTTTATTAGCAAGGAAGAAATCTGGAGAACGCAGAGTGGGGGATCCGTCATAATTGCCATAATTGAAATGCATACGTACAGGCAAAACATTTTAAATAGGTGACTTCTTCAGACTCTGGAGCTACAGCCTCATAGGGACCGGGCACGTGTCTGAGGCGTGTGAGTGTTGGAATGCGGCCCTCAATGTAATGTTTGACTTGTTAAACAGTGGAGCAAGACATGCATTTCCATTCCCTCACAGCTATATAGACATATAGCTGTAGAGATGGATATATATATATATATATATATATATATATATATATATGACATTATATAAATAGATATTTATGCATACACACATAGACTCTCTCTTGCTCGCTCTCTAGACCATGTTATGAGTGTGTTGTTACACAAACACATTTTAAAGTAAGCTGTGTTTTGAACGACAACTGAGAGGAAGAGCGGCGAGGAGCTGCAGGGAAACACACACACACACAGGACGACCCCATCCCCCACACACACACGCATACTCATTTACATACACATATGCTAACACACACACTCACTTTGTTGATCCAGATGTTAATGGTAATCCCATTGAGTTGTCTGTCAATCACTCAGGTGTGTGTGTGTGTGTGTGTGTGTGTGTGTGTGTGTGTGTGTGTGTGTGTGTGTGTGTGTGTGTGTGTGTGTGTGTGTGTGTGTGTGTGTGTGTGTGTGTGTGTGTGTGTGTGTGTGTGTGTGTGTGTGTGTCGGTTGCATGTGAAAAGGAGAGGTTAATTTGCGATGATGTTAATTAATGCAAACGGCCGCGGCCACGTGTGAGTCCGCCATTCCGCGGCCGACCCAACGCGCTGACCCTTTTAACCGTTGCTAGGCGACTGCTCTGATCAATACGTGTTCCGTGTTTCGTTCCTCTTCCCCCGCGCGTCCCAGGTGCACGTCAAGATGGCGGACGAGGCGGTGTGCGTCGGCCCGGCCCCGACCAATCAGAGCTACCTCAACATGGACGCCATCATGGAGGCGGTCCGCAGCACCGGCGCCCAGGCGGTAGGCGGAGCCTCCGACTGTGTGTGTGTGTGTGTGTGTGTGTGTGTGTGTGTGTGTGTGTGTGTGTGTGTGTGTGTGTGTGTGTGTGTGTGTGTGTGTGTGTGTGTGTGTGTGTGTGTGTGTGTGTGTGTGTGGCAACCACAGCGTTTATGCCATGCATATGTACCACGGCCCGTTTACTTACACACACACACACACACACACACACACACACACACACACACACACACACACACACACACACACACACACACACACACACACACACACACACACACACACACAGTGTGTTGAACGCTGCTGTCCGTCTGTCCCTCTCCCTGAAGGTCCATCCAGGCTACGGCTTTCTGTCGGAAAACAAAGAGTTTGCGAGGCGTCTGGTGAGTTCTGCCCGGTCCCCCCCTCACACCTCCTCTGTTGGTTCTGTCACCTGCCCCCCCGCTGGGCCCCCCCGCGGCCCCCGCTGATAGCCAGGGCCGGGGGGGACGCCTTCAAACACACGGCCGCTCACACTAATGACCGCAGGGTTGCTCATTAGAGATAAGGGCGCCCTGACGAGAGCTACAGGGTCTGCGGGGGGGGGGGTGACCCCCCCCTCTCCGAAGGGTCTTGGGTCCGAACCCCTAACTGACATTCCTTCACTTGTCATTCCGTGACATTCCTTCACTTTTAGTCGGGGGTAAAGGGCTGTTTATGGTTCCACGTCAACGCAACGCAACGCAAAGGTGGTTACGGACCTGTTACATCCTTGCGGACCCTCCTTGGGTCCACCGCAAAGGGCCCGACGTGCTCCTCCTGTGATTACTTTGATTGGTCCGCTCACTAAAACCAGACGGGAGAAGCAAGACAGGTTCACAACTGCGTCAAAGCGTCTGCGTGGTCGTTGCATCGACGTGGAACCATAATCTGCCCTTAAGTCGTCCACCACAGATGAGTTGAACAGGGATTCTGTTATGCTGGGTACAGCACCAATAGAGATTTTAAAAATGCAAAGTGCTGCGACATGTTTTCACTGAATGTTGCCCGTATAGATGTACAGCTGGTTCTGTAGTGTACGTGGCTCACTTCATTCAGCTCTTCTCAGCTCACACAGAACGTTTCTTTGCGTCAGTGTTAAACTAATACCAGATCCAGCAGAACCTCTGGTCCAGCAGTCCTACTGCGTTACAGCAGAACCTCTGGTCCAGCAGTACTACTATGTTATAGCTAGGGATAACATGTTATAGGGATAACATAATCAATAAGTAAACCGATAGGAGTGGACGTTTAAACATGAAACAACAGTAGTACGAATATACTGCTCACTCTAAACATCACTCTGTGTGCAGTCAGGGCTGGTGCGCTTTCTTTTGTGTAACTGTATTTCTTTGTGGTATACATGCATATTAATGCAGGGTTGTGTGGCTGGGCAATCAGGCCCTGTGTGTTTTTGTGTAGCTGTGTGAGTGTGTTGTTGTGTAACTGTGTGTGTGTGTGTGTGTGTGTGTGTGTGTGTGTGTGTGTGTGTGTGTGTGTGTGTGTGTGTGTGTGTGTGTGTGTGTGTGTGTGTGTGTGGAAATGGAGATGTCATAACATTAGCAGTTGAATGGTGGGTCTTTGTGCAGACTGGGGGCAGACATCTCCATGCTAACGCAGCCCTCGGGGCTCAGGGGGGTAAGGACCCTCTTAGCATGAGAAAGAGTCTGCAGGGAACTACAGATGGAGGGGGGGAGAGGGTGGGAGGGAGGGGGGGGAGGGGTGATAAAGTCCTCAAGCAGATAGAGGTGGAGCAGTGGGTACAGCTGGCTGCTTTTTCATCAGATAAACTCTGATGTGGAGTCTAACCCTGGACGTTTAGGATTGTCTATCACCATGTGATGATTAGGAAGAGCAGGGATAGATGATGTGTACCATTGTGATGATTAGACCTGGGATAGATGATGTGTACCATGTGATGATTAGACCTGGGATAGATGATGTGTACCATGTGATGATTAGACCTGGGATAGATGATGTGTAGCAGTCGGGTTGGTCTCGACTTGTTTCCCTATGGCGTTGTATTTTGCATTATAAACATTTTTTTATGTATACACTACAGTAAATTATAATGTGCAAATGGCTATAGGGCCTAAACTGTACTCGAAGAGAAAACAAATACATTGTTTTCTTGATGAACAAGTGTGTGCATGTGGGTGTGTGTGTGCGTGCCTGCATTTGAAAGATGTATTTCCTAAGCTGAACATGGCTCCATCTCACAAATAAAAGAGACAGACGTTTTTTTGTATTCAACTAAATGACAACCATAAACATTAGCATGTTACAATCCCAGAGTTTGAGTATTTCCTCTCCAAATGAACACTTTATGGCGTCTCCAGTTCCTAGTTACTGTCCTAGAGGAGTGCTGATGATTGGCTCCTACATAGCCATTAAACTACCAAGCACCCATGACTACCAATAAAACGCAAGCAATCCTGAAGCAGCACAAACCAAAATAATTGTCTTTCTTATTCTTCTATCATTGTACTGAGATCAAGGTTTACTTGTAGTGTAGAACTTTATATGTCGTTTTTGATGCTTTGAGTTTACACTGAGCTACCTTTTTGGTGCGATTGTGTAAACAAAAAGGTGTAACAGAGTTTTAGCAATGGCGACGCCTAGTGGTGGATAATGATAATGCGGGGATTCTAACGGGAGGGATCTTATTAGCGATCGACTGATATATTGGTCAATGCGTTTTTTACGTGTATCGGTATCGGCCGATTTCTTTTCTTTCTTTTTTAAAATATTTTTTCCCGGCATGATGTACAATAAATGTTCAATAAATGTTCCTTTTTTAAATTGTGACTTATAACATTTATTATCATCATTGTGTCATTTTTATGATGTAAATTGAGGGAGCAATTGGATGTTATCCAATTGCGTGCAGTGATATTTTCAAATGAGCAATCAGAAGAATACAAGGGGTGACATATCCAGACCAGACTCTTGCCGGCCTATATCAGATACACATACACTGATGTTATTGGTCAATGTTCTGGGGCAGGGGAATTCGGGAGTGAGTATATTGCTTGTTCCCAGAGTAACTCGCTGAGGTAATTCAAATTGTGCTCTCCAGAAAAAAGAAAAATCGGTAACGGTATCGGCCCTAAAAAATCCATATTGGTCGATCCCTAGATCTTATCTCAATTAACTCACACGACGGTTAATCATATGTGGTTGTTGATTAAGTGTTTCTTATGACTCATCCAAGCGAACACAATCTGTCATCGTTTGTAAAGTAAATATTAAAACATCTTTTATTTCAGCTTCATTCCGTTCACTATACAATATTTTTTGGATTGTCTCTACGATGTATCCCAGTGACTCGGAGTCTTTACATTTAGAAAAAGGTTTCATATTTATTATTTAGCATTATGTTTTCTAACTTTTATTGCTGTTATTTTTTTTCCTCTCAAAAAGCACTCTTATAAAAAAAGTTTAGGGCGGATTTGATTGACAGCGGCTTGTTTCGGTTGCTAGGCAGCGGAGGGTGTGGCCTTCATCGGGCCGGACACGCACGCCATCCAGGCGATGGGCGACAAGATCGAGAGCAAGCTGATCGCCAAGGCGGCCGCGGTCAACACCATCCCGGGATTCGACGGCGTCGTCGAGGTACGGTCCCCATGGCGACGCACACCCTGGTTACCGTGACGTTCGTCAGTGTTTTTTGTCGGAGAAACCGTTTGTCAAATGTCCGTACGAAGCCCGCGGAGCCTCGATTGATCCTCGTATTTGTAACAGTGACAAAAGTGTACCGTCTGTCAGGATGCAAGTCTGCTTTGGGACGTGAAAATTGAAAAACAACCATTTTAAAAGACGTTTGTACTGTAAGGACGATCAGCTGACGAGCGCCTTGTGTTCCAGACGGTGGAGGAGGCGGTGAAGATCGCCCAGGACATCGGTAAGGAAGGAGCTGTCCGTCAAACGCTTTAGAGACAGAGTGAGGACAGGGGGTCCAGGGAGATCTGAGGACTTGTGTGTTTGGGTCCAGTCCCTTAAGAGGCTGAGTTGCTTGGGGTGATCTGAGGACTGGTGTGTTAAAGGGTTTGGACACTTTAGTCCCTTTACCCTTTAGACCCTTTAGATGAGGACTGGTGTGTTTGGGTCCAGACCCTATAGAGACCACGTGGTTCAGGGTGATCTGAGGTGTGTTTGTGTCCAGACCCCATAGAGAGTCTGTGTGTTTGTGTCCAGGTTACCCGGTGATGATCAAAGCTTCTGCCGGAGGAGGAGGGAAAGGCATGAGGGTAGCCTGGAATGAAGAGG
>NC_140277.1:12620395-12650528 GCF_964030765.1 Micromesistius poutassou
CGATGGATGCTGTGAGGCCAGCCTGGATAATTTTTCTTAAAACATATCCTAACCTGAAATCCTGATCACGTATGAGTAGCTTACGAATAATCGGTTCCCACTCACGGTTATTTTAATTGAATTAATTGAATTTTCTTAAAATAATTTACAACACTACAGGGAAGGTGAGTGATCTGAATGTCACGGTGGAAATTACGAATTGAACTAAATTGCCATTAAAGATCCCATGACATGCTACTTTATGGATGCTTTAATATAGGTGTTAGTGGGCCCCTAATACAGTATTTGAAGATGTTCAAGAAATTCAGCCTTGGTGCAGAATTACAGCCACTACAAGCCAGTCCCACAATGAGCTCTCCACAAACATGCCGTTTTTAGAGGCGGGTCAAGGTGGAGGGTGGGGGTGTGGCCCTGAGCAGCTTGTGGCCACGGTACCATGCGCTAGTGTTTACAGTGAAACACTGAACGCTCTGGGTGCTCCGGCGGGAGTCCTGGAGCGCTATATCTAAATATCATATTATATAAGTTGTTCTTGGAACTAAAAGGTTCTTTCAATTTAATAATAATAATAATAAATTTTATTTGTAACGCACTTAATATTTACTAAAAGTGCTACAACAGCAACCAAAAAAGAAAAAAAATAGGTTAAAAACAAGAGTTAAAAACAGTTGTTTTGAGCGAGCAGTTACAGATTAAAAGATTTTTTAAAAAGGTACGTTTTTAGGCCCTTTTTAAAGCAATCGATCGACTGTGGAACCCTCAGGTGTTCAGGGAGGGTGTTCCACAGTCGTGGAGCAGAGGAGCAGAAGGCTCGGTCTCCCAGTGTGCGGCTCTTAGTCCTTGGGGGGAGAAGTCTGTGGCTGTTGGTGGAGCGGAGTGAGCGTGCTGAGGTCTGGGGGGTGAGGAGTTCTTTAAGGTACTGGGGGGCGTTGCCATGGATGCACTGGAATGTGAGGAGGGAGACTTTGTAGTTGATCCGAGCGGAGATGGGTAGCCAGTGAAGTGAGTGAAGAATGGGTGTGATGTGCTCATATTTGCGTACTCTCAGCAGGATTCTGGCGGCGCTGTTTTGGATGTGTTGTAGTTTCTGTATGCTCTTGTTGGGAATCCCGCTGAGAAGTGCGTTGCAGTAATCGAGTCTGGAGGAGACAAAGGCGTGGACGAGCTTCTCAGCATCTCTCAAGGTGAGTGTGGGACGGAGTCTGGCTATGTTTCTTAGATGGAAAAATGATATTTTGCAGAGGTGGTTGATGTGGGCCTCAAAGGTTAAATGGGGGTCGAACCTGACACCAAGGTTAGTGACTGTTGATGATAGTGGGATGTCCTTGCCAGAGAAGGTGATGCAGGTTATGGGGGAGTTTCGAATCTGATGGGGGGAACCGATGAGGATGGCTTCAGTTTTTGAGCTGTTCAGCTGGAGAAAATTATGTCTCATCCACGCCTTTATCTCCTCCAGACATGCAGTGAGCGTGGAGAGAGGTGATGTTGCTGATGGTGGTGAATGAGTGTCCGTCCTGATGTATAGTTGTGTGTCATCTGCGTAGCAGTGGAAAGATATCCCGAAGCGCCTGATGACTTTACCGAGGGGGAGCATGTAGAGGACAAACAGGATGGGTCCAAGCACCGACCCTTGCGGAACCCCGCAGCCAACAGCATGTGACCGAGACCTTGACCCTCCCATGGCAACGTGTTCTGACCTGCCAGTGAGGTAGGACTCAAACCAGCTCAATGCTGTGCCACTGAGTCCAACAGAGTCGTGTAGACGCTGGAGCAGTATGTGGTGGTCGACCGTATCAAATGCTGCAGATAGGTCGAGGAGGATGAGGAGGGATGATGAACCAGAATCAGCAGCCATCAGCAGGTCATTTGTGACTCTCAACAAAGCTGTTTCCGTGCTGTGGGCGGAGCGGAAGCCAGATTGAAACTTTTCAAAGATGTTGTTGTGTTGGAGATGATCCTGTAGGTGGCCGGCAACTACTTTCTCAAGAACTTTTGAGAGAAATGGCAAATTGGATATGGGCCTGTAGTTTGCAAGTACCTGAGGGTCGAGGGTGGGTTTCTTGAGAAGTGGTTTGATAATGGCTGTTTTTAGTGCAGATGGTAGATGGCCAGTCTGAAGAGATTGGTTTATGACTGTGGTAATCAGAGGACAGAGGGCAGAGCTGTGTGCTTTCACCAGGGCAGTGGGAAAGGGGTCGAGAGCACAGGTGGAGGGTTTCATCCCTTTAATGGTGTCTTGCACCTCAAGTGGAGTGAATTCTGGAAAGGAGCAGAGGGGTAACGTGATATCAGTCTGGGGGTTGGCAGCTGGAACAGACAGGGGGGAAGGAACAGAGAGGGATGAGCGGATAGTATCAATTTTGGTTGTGAAAAAGTCCATGAAGTTATTGCAGTGATCATCTGTAGTTCCCATAAGTGGATGGTTTTGAGGTTGAAGGAGGTGGCTTATGGTGGAGAACAGCTGCTTGGAATTTCCAGGACTGCTTTGGATGATGTTAGAGTAGAACTGTGACCGAGCGTCATGAAGGGACTTGGAGTAAGTCGTTTGGTGGTCCCGATATGCCTGCTTGTGGACAGTAAGTCCAGAAGCCATGTATCGGCGCTCAAGGGCACGTCCAGCTGCCTTCATTTTCCGCAGCTCGCCTGTATACCAGGGAGCAGAGCAGGAGAAAGTTGCTGACCTGACTTTGATGGGTGCATGGAGATCCAGAATGTTTCTCAGGGCTGTATTGTAAAAGTCCACAGTTTCAGTGACTGATGACATGGGCACAGAGTGGAGGTGTTTGAGGTCGGAAGCCAAACTTTTTGTGTCGATGTTTTTCAGGTTCCTGAAACAGATTTCACGCTTGGGCTTGGTGTATGATGACAGAAAATTTAATTCCACAGAGATTACCTTATGGTCAGACACACCCATATCATACACTGATGGTGCACTTACAGGGGCAGAGTCAGTGATGACAAGATCCAGGATGTTCCCCTTGATGTGTGTGGGAGAGTCAACATGTTGCCTGAGGTTTAAACAGTCCAGTAGTTGTAGGAACTCAGAGGCAAGGTGGCAGGAGGGGGTGTTGACATGGATGTTAAAATCTCCAAGAATTATGATGTTGGGGGAAGTTGGACAGAAGGTGGAAAGAAGATTGTACATCTCTGGGATGAAACGTGGATTTGGTTTAGGTGGCCGGTAGATTAAAAGAACAGTCATGGGGAGAGGATGCTTGCTATTGAATGCAAGACATTCAAAAGAGGACAGTTCAGGGAGGGGCAGGGGAGACAGGGCCAAGTGGTTGCGGTAGATGACAGCCAAGCCACCACCACGACCAGAGCTGCGGGCTTGTTGGAGGTAACAGTAGCCAGGAGGACAGGTCTCATTTAAAACAGAAAATACATCCGGTTGATGCCAGGTTTCTGTTAGGCACATTATGTCCAGACACTTGTCCTGTATGTGATCATGTATGAGGCATGATTTATTTGTGAGGGATTGGACATTGAAAAGTTCGATTTTAATGTTGGATGAAGTAGTGAGTCTCTGTACTTGTTTAAGTAGACTGAGATTCACCCCGCGCTTACTGACTGTGTCCATGCGTGGCGCTGTTGCAGCCACTCCAGTGTCACTGCTACTAATCCATGTAGTGACAGCGCTCTGATGACGAGGGAGAGATGCGACAGGGCGCACAGCTGACCAGACAGTGGGAATGGCGTCATCAGACCGGGAGAAAACAAACTTTCTTCGGGAACTTCTATGGATGTACCGGGGCCGACGTAGGAGACAAAGTTCTTTTATGACCGACAAACAGGCAGGAGTATTGTGGTTGTTTAGCTTCATCAGTTGAGCAGCCGAGAAGTTCATTTTGACGGGCGTTTGGGCTCCGGGTCCGTTGTCAGCCACAGAGGTAACACACACAGGAGGAGAAACACTCGGGGGCGAGCCACTCTGCACAGATGGTACATCAGGGACATGGCCGGTGAAGTCGAGATCGGGGAGTATGAAGCGTGCCGGGCGTCCAAGGAGCCAAAAGCAGGAGGTACGGGCAGGATTGAAAATGCCGAGGCCGGTTAGCTGTCCTGCTAACCACCGGTACCTGCTCGTTGACACTTGCTACCAGCCGCAGGATGGATGGAGAAATCGCCCAGGTCGGTAAGATCCGTGCATCAACCTGGCAGTTCCACCGATGAATCGCTCACAGATAGTGGCAAGAATAGTCCGTTTTGCGACTTTTATCAGTAGTTCTCGCTCAAGACTTAAAACTAAAACTTAAGCTTGAGCTTGAGGGGAGAAGCGGCGAACAGACAGCGCCAGCGTCCTCTCCCAACCTCATGCTGGCTCTTCACTATCACTATGTCATAATAATCATAATCCAATTGTAATTTAGGCAGTAAATATACATTTTTGCCAATTGTAATGCGCGAGAAAAAAAAAGTTTGCCGAGATCTTACCCTTTTTAGTGTTTAAAAAAAAAAAGGATGAAGTGACTATGAGGAAGGCAGTGAGGTGGGGCTGAAGAGTGGTGCTCTGAACGGGTACCAGTCAACTTGTGCTGGACCTCTCACCAACCTGAGGTTTTATTCACTTAGGTAATCAAGAACTGGTGATGCCCACCTTATCTCCGAGCTGCCTCTCATTGGCCTAGCCTCAGTATTGCTCCTCCTCACCTCACCTTTCAGCTGGTTCTGTGATATTAATAAAAAAATTACACAGTACTTATGATTTAATCATTAACTACATCCTGCATGAAATTTTTGTATTCTTCCTGGAACTTCTTATCCTTATTTGCAACGTTTGTTTCAACCTTTATTTCAACCCAAGAAGTGGTTTGTTCTGATGCAGTCTGCTTGCTTAAGATGAATACGTTTGATAAATGTGTAAACCAAATGATTGATTGTGGTGAAACCAAACCAACCAAGCGATTCTCCAACTCAAGGCAAACTGGCCTGCCCTTTACTTCAACAAAGAAGTAATCATCAGTCCATTTTTCATGGAAAACACAACATTCATTATCAACCTTTCGTTTCTTGGCGGATGCCATGCTAGCCGTCAATGGTTAGAATTAGAAATGACACTGCGACTTGTTTAGGCTACCCCAATGTGACCCTCAACATTCCAAAGTAAACAAAAAGGAAATTAACCTTCTTCACCATAATAAATTTTGTTCAAAAGTTGTCACTTATGCTTGTATAACTAATATTGTAGGAGAAAAATAAATAAAAATATATATATATTTTGCCCTTGCCTCCGCGGGCCGGATGAAAGGCTTTGGGGGCCGTACGATCCCCCTCCCTGCTCTAGATAAAGGCAATACAAACTTTGTGTGTGCAAGTTAGAAATAGGTGGTGGCATGATTTCTTTTGATCCGATTTCCCTGTTCCATGGTCTTAACTAATGCAACGTTCAGTGACAAAACCGAAAACGCAACATGTATAAAACATGTTGGTTTTCTTCTGTAATATTCTGTAACATCTCACCAAATGATAACGTTCATAATTACTTCTTCCATGCACTTTGTGTATTCTTCCCGGAACTTTGCAACCTTTTCTTCAACCCAAGAAGTCTTTGTCAATGGTTCCGATGCAGTCAGCCTACTTCATGGGATAAAGTTTGGTGACATTGTGTATATATATATATATATATATATATATATATTTAAACACAGTAGTATAACGCAGTAATTCCTTCGGCTCTGGCTCACGGAACAAGGAAATGTACAGTAAATTCCAGGAAAATTGCATGGTGTTTGTTGAGTGATGCTTTGGTTTGGTTTCTCCACAATCACTTTTTTGCACAAAGGAACCTTTGTTTCAACCAAAGAAGTTGTTTGTTCCGGTGCAGTCCACATACTTAAGATTAATAAATTATATATATATATCAGTACCGATTCCGGCTTCTGAACTTCGGTATCGGTTCCCTTACTGTCAACATTTATTTTCTCCAGAATTAGACCATTTACATTTATAATCTATAAATGTAATATAGTTAAGTGTGAGCATCCATGTTTTTCCGACTTGGTAGCTCGAACGCAAGTGGTCGGAGATGACGTGTTTCCCATTACGACTTTCCACCTCCGACCGTTAACGAACGCAGCATAACACCGTAGTGTTTGTGATGTTCTCTGCCAGTGTAGTAAATGAGTTAGTCATGTGATGGTATTGGATTGGTGCATAGACTTGCGTACTCGCCGATACCCAATACTGCATTTAAGGCAGTGTCTGAGGAATTTCCGGTACTGGTATCGGTATCGGATCAAATCTACTAAACAGGGAATAGAGGCTGCAGAGGTTGGCCCATTTCTTCTTGCCTAGAAGAAACAGAGCGGTTAGTTAGGCTGGTTATACTGTACTTCTAGTAAACTTAGCACTCAAACATAATTTCATCATTAAAACCTCTTCCAAACAATGATTCTGGAATGTTAAGTAAACAAATGTGTCTCATTCTCTGCAGTGTAATATCCCCCCTCATGTGAAAACATGGGGGGGACCTACCCTCCCATGCCCTTTCTCTTTTTCTTCAAGGAGTTGTTCCTAATGCTTTAGAGAGATTGCACAACGTAACAAAAAATAACACAAAATAACATCAAGCAATATATTCTATCCATCTCAGGTTGTTTTTCAGAATTTTGGGATGCATTCTTAGTTACATTTTAAACCAGTACCATTTTCTACTTCCCATAATTAGTAACCTAATGAGAAAATGTTGACAGGATCAGGGTGTTAGTGGCCCCGGGTTCCCCCACCTGATACCTTAGCTCCATTACTGGGCACCAGTCCTCCCACTACCCTTTTCTATTAAAAATGAGGGCGTATATGCAGGTTTTTTAAACGTGCTAGCAAAACAGCGGATGGGTTCATTTCCCATGCCAGGTGGGAAATTTAAATATAATTTAAATTAAGCACAAAAAGTAAAAGTATACTTGTAATAACTTTTGTATGCTTAAATTATATTTTTAATACACTAAAGTATACTACCTTTTCACCTATTAAATACAGAACAAAACCTCAAATCATCGCAGAGCCATTACCACTCATTATATATAACACAGAACAAAACCTCAAATCCACGCTGGCTGACGCTCCGTGGCTCGTCTGGTGAGACCTGCTGTACGTTGAGGCTCTGCTGAGAGCGACTCAGACCGAGAGTGGACCCCAAAGACTTCCTCCACTGAGCACAGACGGGAAAGGGCAGCTTGGCTTTTTAAAGTGTTATTCCAATAAAACGTGTTTTAACCCATTAGACCGTTTCAGAAATGAAATGTCTATTTTAAAATGTTACATGGTGGTGCAGCGCCACTATTACATTGTTTTGGGAGAACACTTTAATATATATGTTATATATATTTCAATTTTGAATTTTTGACATGCACCGCCATCCCCTGCTTAACCTTAAACGTACCGTACCGAACTGAAAACCCTGACCCCAAAACCGTGCATGCGTAAAAAAAAAGCATTATATATATTAGTAAAACAAGTTAATTAAAATTAAAATAAAATTAATCTGAAGCTTGTATCCCCATTTCATGAACCAAAACTGTCGCTGCGGCTTATAGCTGGATTTTGCAAACACTAAGCAAAGCAAAAATCGGTGCCGTTTTCTGTTTTTTTTGTGCCGGTTGCTAGTTCGATCCCCGGCTCCTCCTAGCCGAGTGTCGAGGTGTCCCTGAGCAAGACACCTAACCTTGTAAGTCCCTTTGGACAAAAGCGTCTGGTGAATGCCCTTTTTATAAATAAAATATAGTCCATGACTGATGATTCAAAACCTCTGCATCTAAATTAATTGCTTGCAAAATAAAACTGTTTACTTAATCCTAAAAACGTACTCCCTGAGCAGTTGACCAGCAACGCGGCTATTCAACAGTTTTGTTCAGGATTTACGCCAGCATTGGGCAGTACAAGGTCAGGAAGTTTTGCCTTCTAAGATGTGGCATATACTACGAGCAGCTTCTTTGTTGTGTTTTGAAACATTCACCCCCATTTTACCACTCCTGAGGCTTATAATGAATGCGGCCTTATTTTCGAAAAATACGGTAATGTGTACAAAAGAAGTAAAGAAGTAAGATAAGCAGAGGTGTAAATAATGACACAACACTTAATTATCGTGGTTAAGGCTTTAATGCGTTTTTTTAAGAGGGTAACATACTCAGACACCCATTGTTGTGTATTGATTTTTAAAACCTGGTTTCATGACGACCATCCGATTGATGTGGTTGAAACTACAGGGGGTATTCAGGCAGAGCCGACCTTCACCTCTTGTTCTAAAGGGGAATGTTGCTGACATCCACCTTCAGCACAGCATTGGCTGTGGCAGACATGGTGGCTCGGACCACCAAGCTGTTCCAGCAGGCCCTCGCCTTGGTTGTGCACAGAGGGCCATGCTCTGAGCCCTCGGTCATTTGTTTGTGCAGATTGTGGTCGCACTTGATCGGGTCTATGATAGCCACAGCGAAGTCGTTGGAACCGTTGCCTGGAGAAGGCACGAGGAACAAGACAGCCAGCATGGCATCTACATCAGGCAGGTTATAGCCGAACAGGCCCACTAAGTTATTGCCTTCGGTGCTGGTGAAGGTGGCTCCACCATCGGTGCACAACCTCAGAAGGGGGGACAGGGGCACGGAGCATTGCCCGCTGAACAGGTACATCCTGGAGATGTGGACAGAGACAAGTGACACTCAAACGACCCCCAAGCAATCAGACCAATATGACCAAGGAATGGCCACTACTATTTAGCAAGTGTTGAACACCCTGATGTTGTTTATCAATCGATGAAGGGCTTACTCTGGGTCCACGAGGACGCTGGAGCTGGAGTTGCTGATCTCCACTTTGCAGCTGAAGCAAGACATGGTCTCCGCTGGGGAACACAGGGGCTGAGCAAGAAGGGTCAGATAAACACACTCATTAAAACATCTTCACAATAATGAGTTTAAAATGAGCCACGTCACCAATTATCAAAAGTGAATCAACCATATTATTTCTGTAGTGAATTAATATAGAATACAGGAATTCAAAGAGGCGGAATGTTTCAACTGTACATTTTCCATCTTCTCTGCGTGTAGAGTAGGGATGTGAATTCTGCCTGTTTTCTGACCGATAACCAACACCCGTTAACTTCTCATTAACCTATAAGAATAAATGTGCTTTAAAAATGGACAGAATTCTGTGATCGGTAAAACATTTTTTAATGCTTTTCTTCATTGGAAAGAAAGGCTGGCCCCAATGCATACTCTCAAATTCCAATTTCCAATAATCGTTAAGTTTCCATTCAAGTAGTTAAACACCTACTCCAGATTTCTGTTGTGTGCCCACTGGTTATGTAAAGCCTGTGTGAGCATATACTTCCAGCATTATTAAATAAAGCAGATTATTACTGAGGCTTTTATTACAACTAATTAATGATATCAGCTATGAAGCCTCTTACGCCGCATACCCACTGTACACGTCCGTCGACGGAAGAGAGTGGGCGTGTCCGACGCATGGGGTAAAACACGATCTGCGTATAATGTGCGTATAACGCGATCTGATTGGCCAACGGATCCGTCGCTGCCTGAAAAGTTAAACTTTTCTCAACTTTTGGACGCAAGAGACGGAGCCGATTTGACGGACGGACCCACAATGCATTTCGGGAGCGTCCCATGTAAAGTCAATGAGATCCGTCGACGGACGTGTACAGTGGGTACGAGGCGTTAGTCACGATTAGAATATAGCAGGCTAACAGGCTATCTGTTAGTTTCAAGTCCTCCCAGTGACAAATCTTGACAGCTTTGTCAGTCTTGACGTTTCTCTATTCTCTCAGTTGAGAGGAAAAAAGCAGGAACTGAATTGCTAAAAGCGTGAATATACCTAATATTACACATATTAGGTATATTCACGCTTTTAGTACATAACAACAGTATGCATTAAGATTACATCATCCCTGACAACCTCACATATTAAAGATAACGGCAATCTTTAAGGCAAAATAACGTGAATAATTCATGACGTACTGATGTACTAAACTATAACTGAAAGTATTAGAGTACAGTTATAATGTTTGAATCCAAAACTAACAAAGGATACTTTGACAATTCGATTATTTAGGGCCAACTCTTTATTTTTAGATTAAAAAAAACGTTATTTTATAATTAGTATAAATTGACAGATTAACAATTAAACAGTAAAAAAAATTAATTGTATCTGTTAATCTGTCAAATTATATTTGAGATTAACAGGTAAAAAGTTAACTTAACATCCCAAGTGAAAAGTTAAGGAAACTGATTTTTCAAAATTGAAAAGTGCGGATTGGTCAGGAGTAGATCTTGTAACTAAAAGGTTTCTTGTAACTTTAAATTTGGGCTGTAAATATAACTTTTTGCCAATAGTAATGCGAGAGAAAAAAAAGTTTGGCCGAGATCTTACCCTTTTCAGTGTTAAAAAAAAAAAAGGACGAAGCGATGATGAAGGCAGTGAGGTGGGGCTGAAGAGTGTTGCTCTGAACGGGTACCAGTCAACTTGTGCTGGACCTCTCACCAACCTGAGGTTTTATTCACTGAGGGAATCAAGACCTGGCCAAGCCTCAGTACAACAACAAAGATGATGCAATCTTTGTCTCTAATGATCAAGAGATAGGGGGCTAATTACCCTGTATTGTGTTTTGTCTATGAAATTTGCATATTCTTTATTGAACTTCTTTCCTTGTTCCGCGTTCCAGAACCGAAGGAACTCTTGTTTCTTAAAACACAGGTGCACAAGTGCTCTGATGAAGGCTGTACTATCATTATTACTAGGGATGCACGATAACTTTTTTTTAACCGATAACCAATAACTTTCAGCTCCTAAAGCTCGATACCGATAACCGATAACACACACACATATAAATATATATGATCATGACCTAAGATCATGACATTGTCGCTCAGACATCAGTAGAATCAACGGCAGGGTTTAGGGGGGCGGGCTTGCAAGGGGCGGGATATGACGTAGGGTCCACGACGGCCCCTGTCACTCAGGTGTGTTTTGGTCTGACCGCAGCAACGGAGGCAGAATAGGCATAGCGATCATCTTAAATGTTGCTGCAGCGATGCATCATATATTCCGTTGCATCCACAACATCCGTATCGATCGATGAAAGATCGGAGCATGAGATACAGACAAATAGAAGAAACGACGAATAAGAACGGTGTCGCAAACGGCGATACTGCGTTACTGGAGAAAGTCTTTTTTTGCTTCATTTCACATCTAACAAACACTGGGACAAATGTAGTTGATTTCTGTGTTTAACTGAGAAAACAGGGAGTGGAAGGCCGGGACCCTATAATGTTCAGCTAACTGTTGTGTGAGTGGGTGTGCGGACGAGCGAGGAGAGTGAGCGGTAGTGTGTGTCAGTTCAGTGAAGTAACAAACGAGTCCGGTTGTGTCTGTGCAAACGTGTACTGTAAAGTTAGTGAAACTAAGAATAAAGTACACAGCCTGTCAATCATCGGTGGCCGCTTCATTCCGTCCATATTCCGACCTATAAGCAGACCACTGCCGGTCAAAGGGAAGGGTGTTACCCCCGAGAGAACATCGACGTCTCCCCTGTGCTCTCGACTACGGTCTGGGAGCCGACAGCAGGAAAGGTGTAACATAATAATAAAAATAAACATTTCTATATACGCGTGCAGCTGTGAACTCATGTATTGTAATTGATTGTATGATGTGTACTTTTAGGGTTAGCCTACGATAAGACCTTTCATTTAGCGTTAGTGGGAGCGGGGCACTGAAATTATATAGGCTATGTTATCGGGCTATTCGTCATGTTATCGGAATGACGTAATAAGTTCTGTTATCGTGCACCCCTAATTATTACCTGTATCAAAACCCATTATACCCTATTTCATTGGTACTTCTCTGTAAGGAGGGAAGGGGGTTGGGGATGGGAGTTGGGGGTAAACTGTCTCTTTGTTAGTAC
Organism: Micromesistius poutassou; assembly: GCF_964030765.1. Taxonomy (NCBI): domain Eukaryota; kingdom Metazoa; phylum Chordata; class Actinopteri; order Gadiformes; family Gadidae; genus Micromesistius; species Micromesistius poutassou. Next base: position 12,632,304 of record NC_140277.1, read on the forward strand.
CTTGTTTCACAGAACCAATCTGTGTATTAATTTCACTTCATGTAGGAGATGTATTGTATATCTGTTATGCTCATAATCTCACAAATAAATTAAATATATATATATATTTAAAAAAAAAACTTCCAAACAATGATTCTGGAATGTTAAGTAAAGAAATGTGGCTCATCAGAAATTTATGGAACTTCTTGTACATTTCCTTGTTCCGCGTTTCAGAACCAAAGGAACTCTTGTTTCTTAGAACACAGGTGCACAAGTGCTCTGATGAAGGCTGTATATTGCAGGAGGTCTCCACCAAAAACAACCACCCTCTGTGTGGTACAGAGGTAGCATGCTGTTGCTGTTTAAGTGGTTGTGTCCATTCGATTCAGTTCTTTGCAATGTCTTGGTCATGTTTCCAGAAGTTAAGTCACTTTTGAAGGTTGTGGCCGAGCGTTCCTGTTGGACTTCAAATGGAGACTGGGTTGCAGAGGTTGCATCTGCTTCTGAATTCAATTCCTTTGATAATCGGCTGTAGGACTTGTTCCAGATAAACAGAGTGGGGAATTGGCAACAAACCACACTGTTTCTGTATTCAGTGGCCTTGTGAACACTGACATGAATTTCATTCAATGCTTGTTTTGAGAGACTTGGCTGTCCAATGTTAACACTGCTGCAAGGTTCTCAATTTTCCAGCATGCTTTTCCTTTAACGCAACGTGCGCCACAAGCTCTGCTCTTTCTACCTCAGCCTTCAAACGGAGGGAAGGATCAGTGTTCCCACCACAATACCTTTGACTGAAACGCTATTACCTGGACCCATTAAATTGGCATCATTAACGTTTAGGATTTGCATGATACCATCATTGTTGTAATCACCAGAAAATCTTTCAACAGTTGACGACAGTTTTAATGAATTCATTGTAGGAAATCATCTCTGCAGTAAACCAAACTTTTTATTAGAGGGCAATTTTGAGGGCAAAATTGTAAAAGAAAATTGTCAGACAAGGAAACTAAAATAAATCATTTAAAAGATTTTTAGTAGATCTTGTAACTAAAATGTTACTAAAACTTTAAACTTTCAATTTTAAAGCGAGAGAAAAAAAAGGTTTGCCGAGATCTTACCCTTTTTAGTGTTTAAAAAAGAAAGGACGAAGTGACGATGAGGAAGGCAGTGAGGTGGGGCTGAAGAGTGGTGCTCTGAACGGGTACCAGTCAACTTGTACTGGACCTCTCACCAACCTCTTTTTTATTCAGGTTTTATTCACTCAGGAAATCAAGAACTGGTGGTGCCCACCTTATCTCCCACACAATCGCTGCCACTCATTGGCCTAGCCTCAGTATCACTCCTCCTCACCTCATCTTTCCTCACCTTTCAGCTGGTTTGGTGAAATTTATAAATAAATTACATGTTACTTATGATTTAATCATTAATTACATCCTGAATGAAATCTTTGTATTCTTCCTGGAACTTTTTAACTTTTTTTGCAACTTTTTCTTCAACCCAAGAAGTCGTTGTCAATGGTTCCGACGCAGTCAGCATACTTCCTGGGATAATGCGTTTGGTGACAAACCAAAGCCTCACTCAACAAAGACCATGCAATCTTTGTGTGTGATGAGCCAGAAACAGGAGGCATGATTTATTTTGATCTAATTTCCCTGTTTCGTGTTTTGTCCATGAAATTTATGTACTCTTCCTGAAACTTCTTGTACATTTCCCGACTAACTAACTAACTAACTAACTAACTTCCCTGACTCTTGTTTCTTAAAATCTTGTTTGTGTGTCAAAGAAGTATGCCAGAGTATAGCCAGATAAATGGACTGCATTTATACAGTGCTTTTCTAACCAGTGGCCATTCAAAGCACTTTACAATATTGCCTAACATTCAGCCATTCATGTCCTCGCCCATGTTTTCACATGAAGGGTGATATTACACTGCAGAGAATGAGCCACATTTCTTTACTTAACATTCCAGAATCATTGTTTGGAAGAGGTTTTAATGATGAAATGATGTTTGAGTGATCCCCTTTAACAAACAAGTTTACTAGAAGTATAACCAGCCTAACCAACCGCTCTGTTTCATCCAGGCAAGAAGACAACGACTTTGACCTTTTATGTTTTGATAACTTAAACAGCAACAGCATGCTACCTCTGTACCACATAGAGGGTGGTTGTTTTTGGTGGAGACCTCCTGCAATATACAGCCTTCATTAGAGCACTTGTGCACCTGTGTTTTAAGAAACAAGAGTTCCTTCGGTTCTGGAATGCGGAACAAGGAAATGTACAAGAAGTTCCGTAAAGAATATGCAAATTTCATAGACAAAACACGATACAGGGAAATGATACAGCCTGTATTTCACAACTCCTTGAAGAACAACAGAAAGGGAATGGGAGGGAAGGTCCCCCCTCGCCCATGTTTTCACATGAAGGGTGATATTACACTGCAGAGAATGAGCCACATTTCTTTACTTAACATTCCAGAATCATTCAACGACTTTGACCTTTTATGTTTTGATAACTTAAACAGCAACAGAACATTTATTGAGCAAAACTGCAATAGAAAAAAATGCTAAATCTTTTCTTTTTTTTTAAGTTACTTCCAGTATGGATAGTATGGATTTATTTCTCCACTTGGTCGCAGACCTTGCCGTATAGTTTTGGCATCTCAATTTGGCTGAAGTGTGTGCGGGCAGGTAACGCGTACCTGAGATCGAGTGTTTTGACCATCTCTTTGAAGCCCTTTCTATCGACATTTTGAAAGGGAACCATACCCTTACACAGGTAAACAGTGAAGGGCGTTTGTTATCTCGTTCCACCACTGGCTTTTTTTGTCATAAGGACTGGTTTTGGAAAATGCCTGTGGAAGCGATGTTTGAGATGCAGAGACAGCTTCACGCTACCAGCGTCTGTCTCGTATGGTGTGGAATGAGAGCTTGTGAAGGGACTATTGCGCAGGCTGCGTGCCTGCATGCTTGCGCAATAGCATACTGCCTGAGAAGGCAGTATCGCTGTCAAATCGGTCCCTGGGAAAAGTAACGTTGCGCTGAATTGAAAAAGGTACTACGTTTCATTACCATATTTTCAGTAGTTTTGCGTAAGTTTACTTTTCACATGAAAAATAAGTTACGTTACTGTATTTACGTTACTTACTTTGTAACACGTTACACACAACACTGTCTACCGGTCACACCGGTCTCACGGTATGGTCAAAATCCATACTGTAGCGCAAATTCACACCGGTGTACTTTCTATACCGTTTATACCGTACACCCCTACTGTCGGTATTGGAACAACCCTACTAAACAGGAAATATAGGCTGCAGAGGTTGGCATATTTCCTGCATCCCCAAACCTTCTTGAAAGCCCTGTCTTGGAAGCTTTCTTTTTTTTAAATTAACTTAATTAAGTTTAATGTGATTCAAGAGTTTTATAGATATAAGAAATGCAAAGAAATGCAGTGAAATGAAACCTATAAAGATGGTGTTCTCTCTTCATCATGCCTTCGATTCGATGCCCCCCACAGGAAAAGGTAGGGTCTCTCTGAGGGGTCATGTGTGTATCCTGGACCATTCATCATCATCCTCTTCTTCTGCCCCTTTTATGTACTGTATCTAACCCACCCTTTATACATTGCTATGTGTATTTGGGTTCTCATACTCATCATTTTTGTTTTATAATATAAACAGATGTATTGTACGAAAGTGAGTGTCTGTTGCTAGTTAGACAGATTAGCATCCGAGCTAACCTGTTGTCCTGCTTCACGTCGCTGCACTGCTGCACGTCTGCCTTGTTCCCGTTTGTATTTATTAATGTATTACTTATTATTTATTCATTTGTTTATTCCACACGGGAATCCCCTTTATGGTGACTCTTCCATTCATACGTGTTCCCACTGCATGGCTTTTCTCCTGAGACGTCTGAGTTCCCGTGGGTGTTGTGAGTGTGAGTCCGGCACACAGCAGGGGCTGACTCCTGTCAGACATGTTGAACGCTGTTGAGCGCCGGAACGCACCACAACACACTGGCGAGCCAGAGAGCAAAACCAGAAACACAACTTAAGTGAGACGGTTTTCTCTGATTGTTTTTCATCCTGTCTTCCAGACGTCAATCAGGCTCTGCGGCTGTGTCTGGGAACCACGGCAACAGGGGCAGAGTTTGGCGCCGTCTCTGCCCTCAGCATCAACCACGACTGCTCGCGGTTGCTGTGTGGTTTTGCCAAAGGGCAGGTGCGTGCACGCACACACTCAAACTCACACACACACACACACACACACACACACAGAAAGATCCTCTCTTCTTATACAGCAATGCACTTAGATGTCATGGAACACAGATTGACGAAGAAGAAATACTTTCCAAATGATGGTATTCTGAAGCGAAGTGTGTGTTCCTCAGATCACCATGTGGGATCTGGCCAACGGGAAGCTGCTGAGGACCATCACAGACGCCCACCCCCCTGGGACCGCGGTACTGCATGTCAAGGTACTAGTACACACTCACTACTGCATGTCAAGGTACTAGTGCACACTCACTACTGCATGTCAAGGTACTATTACACACTCACTACTGCATGTCAAGGTACTAGTACACACTCAGTACTGCATGGCAGGGTACTAGTACACACTCCAATACTACTTGTTAAGGGTTGAGTACACACTCCAATAGTGCATGTTAAAGTAAAATAACATTCTAGCAGATTGTCAAACAACAACTAAATAAAAATGTTTTAAGTCAGCAAACATATGAATGAACAACAATGAATTAACAGATTAATAAAAGATGAATAAACCAGTATGATTAACAGATTAATAACAACAGATTAATGAACCAGTATGATTGACAGATGTCTTTGCCTCAACATCTTTTCTTTGGGCTCAGTTCACAGACGACCCGACGCTGGCCATCTGCAACGACAGCGGAGGATCAGTGTTTGAGTTGGCCTTCAGGTAAACAAATACACCCAGCAAGTACTACACAACATGTTAATGACCTGACGTTAACAAGTACTACACAACACACCTCCTTTTAATGCCGTAGTCTCAACCTGCTCCTGAAGGATATTTTTTCTCAAATGCACTGAAAATCATATAAATCACTTCCCCTCTGGATAAAAATGTCTGCTTAATTAGTAAAAAGTAGTAATTAGTAAAAGAAAAAAAGTTAAATTACAAGGTTGAAACGACACCAACATAAGTTTTGTTTTCTAAAGAACAAGATAAAAGTATAAATGGCCCATTTAATTGAAATATGAAAAATGACCATTAGCCTAATACGCTGGGGAGTTAATGAAACTATGATTGTATCTGCTGCCCTCTAGTGGACGGAAATAAACGAGTGCTGCTTTAAGTAAGAAGGTTGACCGAGCGTATCAAACACACGTGTGTGCTGACGGTCTGGTCGTCCTCTGCCAGGAGGGTGCTGGGGATGCGGTCGTGTGACTCACGCTGTCTGTTCAGCGGCTCCAAGGGGGAGGTGTGCTGCATCGAGCCCCTCCACACCCCCCCCGACCTGAGGGACCACCCCATCACACCCTACTCCCTGCTGGCCATGGGCTCCCTCACCAAGGTATGGGCTCTGGGTCGGGGCCGGGAGGTCTGGAGGAGGGTTTCACATGACGTCACACACATTCCAAGCAGCCATCTTGGTGCTTTTTCACCATTATGCTAAAAATAATAACAACTGGTTGCTTGGTTATTGTAGAATTGTAGTAGTACCAAGATGGTCCCTTTAACCTATTTTGTAGCACGTGATTGAAACATCACGTTGTATATACATACATATACATTACGTTGATACATACATCAACGTAAATTAATGTAAAGCCAATTTCCTCTGTTTCAGATTCTTGTGATCGGACTCAAGCCCTCCCTCAAAGTGTGGATGACCTTCCCCTACAACAAGGTCTGTCCTCACCTCAACCCCATCTCTCTCCCTTCCCTCTCTTCTTCTGTCAAATGAGCTTGTTTCATCTTCATTCGTCTTCTTTGATGTTCGACGGTCATGGGTTAAGGTTGTACTGTTGTACACGTTCTACATGAAAGGTGTACATGGTTAGATTATTCAGATGTTGTTATCACTTCATGCCTCTGACTGAGCGTATCGGTCCTTGCTTCCCCTGGCAGCGTTTTGTTGTGCATCGTGTGTGTGTGGTTAGTATTATGTTTGTTATATAATATAAGGATAACTTAGTTAGTAATGGAGTGACACAAGAACGAAGGTCAAGACATTGATATGCATTTTAACTCTGATATACTAGCACCAGCACAATGTCACGAGGTACACTGAACATGTGCCGTAGAGCGCCCCCTAAGGCACGGGAATAACAATGCATACTGCTGACTAACCATCGCATACGTAACTGGTAGGGTTAGAGGGTGAGGGTCTAAGATCTCTAACGAACAGCTGCTCTATATAACTGACACCCTCCCAATACGTGGCTCTTGCTACCTACAACATCTGAAGTATGTAGGTCATGTATGTAGCCTGGACAATAGCGAACTACAGTAACTGGTTATATTTGACCTGAGGACATTGATGTTCAGCAGTCCTGGAGGATGATGAGATGAGGGAAAATATGATGATGATGATGATGATGATGTGTGACCCGTGCTCCTGTGTGTATCCCCCCAACCTCCCCCCCCCCTCCAGTCGGACCCCTCCAGCGTCCCCCAGCTGGCCTGGCAGTTTGTTCCCGCCCAGAAGACCTACAACCCCGTCCTGGCCTTCTGCAGGGGGGACACCGTCCACTTCCTGCTGGTACCCCGGAACCCTCTGACCACTTCCTGCAGACACGCCCCTTTCCCCTCTCATCAAGACGACTCACTTTCCCCTTACTCAGATTACATATATAATATAATATAATAGACATATATAGTAATTAACATTGCTCATTTCGGAGGGAAATGATTATTCAAATATATAGCAGAAGGAGAATGAAGATGGAGAATACAAGTAGAAGTGAAAATATAAACATAAAAAATACAACTATTTCAGGAGTATATCTGCATAAAATACTACATAATAAAACACCATTTATAAATACATGGACATTTTATTCAACTATGACAACTGACACTCTTTGCAAGTGGTTCCGGATCGGCTGTCCATCACGGACGAGGTGACTTGGAGGTCGAGTGGTGCGTTAGACACGTGGAGGCGTGTGCTAACCCCGCCCTCCCGTGTGTGCCCAGGTCAAGAAGGAGGAGGCGGGCTCCATCCACGTGGTCAAGCAGAGGCAGCTGCACCTCAACTGTGACATCATCAGCCTGAGCGTGAGTACCAGCAGGGCGACGACGACGTCATCAACGGCCTCAGGGCGACGACGTCATCGGCCTCGGGGCCAAAGGTTGTCGGTTCGATCCCCGGCTCCTCCCAGCCGAGGTGCCGAGGTGTCCCTGAGCAAGACTGGTCCTGACGAGCTGGCTGTCGCCCCGTGTGGTTGACTCCGCCGTCGGTGTGTGAATGTGTGTATGAATGGGTGAATGTGAGGCAGTATTGTTTTTTTGCAGTCCGTTGGCCATTGACCTGCAGACTAGGGATCGACCGATATGGATTTTTTAGGACCGATACCGATTTTTTTTTCATCAGCCTTAGCCGATGGCCGATATGCCGATACCGAATTTCTAGAGCCAATATTTGGAGCTGATATTGCTTTTGCTCCCTCAATTTATATCATAAAATTTACACTATATATATATATATATTGTGTCTATTGTGATATATCGGTCGATCACTACTGCAGACGTTGTCGGTTGTGTTTCATGGTGGTTAAACCTGGTCTTAACCCCCCCCCCCCCCCAGTGGATCAGCAGCCGGACCCTGGTCCTGGTGGACAGCCAGGAGCAGCTCCAGGTGGTGGACCGGCCCAGCCAGGAGGTCCTGGACCAGCTGGACCTGGAGCAGGTGCAGCTGGTCTACAACAGCCGGCACTTCAAGTCTCTGGCCACCGGGGGCAACGTCTCCGAGGCCCTGGTGAGGAGGGGGGAAAGAGAGAGAGAGAGAGAGAGAGAGAGAGAGAGATTTAGAGCTGAGGAGGAGAAAGAGAGCGAGAGAGAGCGAGAGAGAGAGAGGGGTTCGGAGATGAAGAGGAGAGAGATGTTCTGGTGTGACAGGTGAATGGTGGAGAGAGGATATGAAGGGTTGTGAAACCGTGTGTGTGTGTGCAGGCGTTGGTAGGAGAGAAGGCCTGCTATGAGTCTGTCTGCAGCTACGCCGGGCAGATCCTCTATCTGGGCACCAAGGTAACCGCCGGGTTCAGGATTTTACTTGATACTTTTAATATTTTTTTGTTTAAAAATTACAATGAATAACACATAGAACATGAAAGACAACATCCAGGGGATGTTGTCTTTTTAAATGTTATTTTATATATTGAATGTTGAATTATATACTGTACATTGTATTATATATTGTTTTATATACTGTATATTCTATTATATGTTGTGTTATCTAATAACGGTGTGGTATTGTCCATCTGCAGTCGGCCCACATCATGACTCTGAGGAACTGGAGGGAGGTAGGAACACACAAACACAACAATACAATCAGAGAGGAAGAAAACATAATATATATATTTATATTATATAATTAACTTGCTTAATGCATTCCAAGTGCTTCAAAGAATCTCTCTCTCTCTCTCTCTCTCTCTCTCTCTCTCTCTTCCCCTCCCAGCGTGTGGACTTCCTGTTGAGGCAGGAGCGGTTTGGAGAGGCGCTGGCTCTGGCCTGGTCCTTCCATGAGGGCACCGCTAAGGCCGTGGTCGGTGGGTACAAAAACACATACACACAAACACACACACGTATACACGCACACATATACACAAAAACACACATACAGATATACACAAACACATACACACAAACACACACACACACGTATACACGCACACATATACACAAACACACACAAAAACACACATACAGATATACACAAACACATACACATATACACAAACACACACACATGTATACACGCACACATATACACAAACACACACAAAAACACACATACAGATATACACAAACACACACACATATCCACACATATACAGAAACACGCACAAAAACACACATACAGATATACACAAACACACACACATATACACACATATACAGAAACACGCACAAAAACACACACACACACACACACTAAAAGCAAGCTTTGTCTGTGTGCAGGTCTGTATGGAGATCCAGGGAAGAGGAAGGGCGTGGTAGCAGATAAGGTGGGGGGTCCAGCTGCTCTCTCTTCCATTTCCTCCTTCTCTACACTGGGTGTGGATTTTAGTCAGATATTGTTACATTTTTGTGTGTGTGTGTGTGTGTGTGTGTGTGTGTGTGTGTGTGTGTGTGTGTGTGTGTGTGTGTGTGTGTGTGTGTGTGTGTGTGTGTGTGTGTGTGTGTGTGTGTGTGTGTGTGTGTGTGTGTGCCTAGATGGTGGAGATCCTCATCCTGTTCGTGGAGCGGTCTCTGAAGCGTTGTCCGGACCAGGGGAAGATCCAGGTCCTTGAGCAGCACTTCCAGGTGACCCCCAGACCCCTGGCCCAGGAACCAGGACCCAGCTCTAGTCTAATGTCAACACTTAGTCCAGGGGTTACGTCTTTAAACTTACTGTATGAGAGATCTCTCTCTCTCTCTCTCTCTCTCTCTCTCTCTCTCTCTCTCTCTCTCTCTCTCTCTCTCTCTCTCTCTCTCTCTCTCTCTCACTCTCTGTCTCTCTAACTCCCCCTCTCTCTCAATGCATTGAATTTGAACTACATTTAATGTAGCTTTATTAGTAAGGAAAGTTAACATTCATATTGCAGAATATAAGATACATTGTAAATATATGAAAAAACCTCTCTCTCTCTCGCGCGCGCTCTCACTCCCACTCTCACTCTCTCTCTCTCATATCCAGGAAGTGGTTCCTGTAGTGGTGGATTACTGTTTGTTGCTTCAGAGAAGGTAAAACAAACACATATATTATGAAAAAAAACTATTTAATCAACAATTAGAAGAGTACAATTTAAAGTTGGATTAGAAAAATCCCCTCAGACGTGTGTGTGTGTGTGTGTGTGCGTGTCTGTGTGCGCATGCGCCTGTGTGTGTGTGTGTGCGCGTGTCTGTCTATGTGTGTGTCTCTGTGTGTGCGTGCAGCGACCTGCTGTTCGAGCAGCTGTACTCGCGGCTGGTGGAGAACGTGGTTTCCCGGGGGATGTTCCTGGAGGCGCTGGAGAGCTACATCATCAGTCAGCGCCTAGCCCACCTGACCACGCCCATCATGAAGGACCTGCTGGCCCATTACCACGGCAACGGCCTGATGGACAGGCTGGAGCGCCTCATCGTGCACCTGGACGTCACTAGCCTCGACATGCAGCAGGTGTGTGCCTGGAAAGTGGCTGTGTGTGTGTGTGTGTGTGTTGGGGTGTGTGTTTGTGTTTGTTTGTGTTTGTGGAAAGTGGCTGTGTGTGTGTGTGTGTGTGTGTGTGTGTGTTGGGGTGGTGTGTGTGTGTTCGTTTATCTTTTTGAAAAAATTCAAAAAGATAAACGCTGATTAATCATGGTCCTATAATGCCCTCTAGAGTCAAAACAAAGTATTGTATATTTTTTGCCTGAGATGCATTGCATCATGAGTGAGATAGAAATGTTTTTAATTTGATCTTAAAATGCACCGTATGTTAATGAAAGACATGTTTTAAATAAAAGAGACATTGAACTATAAAGTCTATTATGTCTATTGTTAATTGAATCATCTGCCATCATTTATTTGAATTAAAATATTTTGAAATACTTTCTCGGCAAAATGTAAGTATGCGATTGATTTAGATTAATTAATCACAGAGCCTGTAATTAATTCGATAATTTTTTTTAATCGCTTGACAGCCCTAGTTTATATATTTACTTGCATGTATATGTGTATCTTTATTGTACTTAATACCATGTGTAATTGTATTCTTAGTTGTTTTGTTACGTCAAGCATCGGGAAATCCCTTCAAAGATTAATAACGTCATATTTGACATTAGAAAACCTTTATTTATTCCGATAAAGGTCTATCGGATATCTGGACCTGTTTCCGTTCTTTTTGCATTTTTTTCCTGCATGTATTTGTAATCTTTGTTTGAATAGTGTTAATGCTGTGTGTGTGTGTGTGTGTGTGTGTGTGTGTGTGTGTGTGTGTGTGTGTGTGTGTGTGTATGTGTGTGTGTGTGTGTGTGTGTGTGTGTGTGTGTGTGAGCTAGGTGGTCCAGATGTGCTGGGAGAATCATCTGTACGATGCGATGATCTACGTGTTCAACCGAGGGATGAACGACTACATCACCCCTCTGGAGGTACGAGGAATCGCTGAGACTTAACGAACGAGGAGAATTACAATTAAAGACTTAGAGTTGTATGTTATGTGAGAACCATAACGTCTCTATGTTATGTGAGAGCCCTAAAGTCTCTGTGTGGTTCTATGTTATGTGAGAGCCCTAAAGTCTCTGTGTGGTTCTATGTTATGTGAGAGCCCTAAAGTCTCTATGTGTGGTTCTATATTTCAGAAACTTTTTGCTGAAATTGGACCCCATCTCCGAGAGGGGAGACAGCTGACTAGTAGGTCTTGATATCATTCTAGATTATTCTAGATTATAGATCATTACTATCATCATTATTTAATGTTATTATTTGATTTATTATATATTAGCAGTAAAAACCCAGACGTGTTTCCTCTGCAGATGAACAGGTGGTGATCGGGAACAAGCTGCTGGTTTATATAAGGTACAACTAACTAACCAACTAACTAACTGTTAAATCAACTAAATAAACTGGTTATGTCTACTAAAACATACTGGTTATATCAACTTAACATACTGGTTATATCAACTTAACATACTGGTTATACATTTGTGTGTGTGTGTGTGTGTTGTTCCGTATGTGTGTGTGCGTGTTGGTCCACGTGTGTGTGTTGGTCTGTGTGTGTGTGTGTGTGTGTGTGTGTGTGTTGTTCCGTATGTGTGTGTGTGTGTGTGTGTTGGTCCGTGTGTGTGTGTGTGTGTGTGTGTGTTCCGTATGTGTGTGTGTGTGTGTGTTGGTCCGTGTGTGTGTGTGTGTGTGTGTGTTGGTCCGTGTGTGTGTGTGTGTGTGTGTGTGTTGGTCCGTGTGTGTGTGTGTGTGTGTTGGTCCGTGTGTGTGTGTGTGTGTGTTGGTCCGTGTGTGTGTGTGTGTGTGTGTGTGTTGGTCCGTGTGTGTGTGTGTGTAGGTCTGTGTGTAACTCCCTGTGTTCCCCCCCAGCTGCAGCCTGGCGGGTCGGGCCTACCCCCTGGGGGACATCCCTGAAGACCTGGTGCCCCAGGTCAAGAACAAGGTGGGGGTCCACAGCACACTGAGGGCAGACCCGCCCAGCACCACGGGCCCCTGTTACTGCCTTGCTCTACCCCTAGAGCCCGACGAGGAATCAAACCCCTTAACCCTTCATTATTTTTATCAATATTCCTCAATGTTCTGTGTCATCCTATTATCATGTTCATGTGTTCATAGGAAGTGTTTGGGCTCATAAGTTCATTTGAACGGGACTGTGTTTATGAAGTGACTGTATTTATGTGTTCACATGAACGGCATTGCGTTCATGTGTTCATATGAAGTGACTGTGTTCAAATGAAGTGTCTGTTTTCATGTGAAGTGACTGTTCATGTGTTCATATGTAGTGACTGTTCATATGTAGTGACTGTTCATGTGTTCACCTCCAGGTGTTTGAGTTCCTAATCCGGCTTCACTCTGAGACCTCTGAGGAAGAGGAGGTGTTCCCCTTCATCAGGACTCTGCTCCACTTCGACACCAGAGAGTTCCTCAATGTTCTGGCGCTGGTGAGCTTCAGCCAAACTATACCACCCGCCCCCCAGGTACAGACTCTCATCCCATTGGTCCCCCAAACCGCCCAACGGATCAACTACAACCAATCAAAACACTCAAGGCAGATCACCCGCCAAATTCTGGGCCAATCAGAGCGGCCCCTACGTTCTTTTTCCTCCTCGCTTTCTCTAAATTATATTGCAAAGATGATTTAAAATGTTAAGTTGACGTTAATTGCTCAGAATATAGAATTCATAATTTCAGCATAAATAAAATAGTAAAATCGTTAAACCTATGAATATATTATATGAATAATGAAAAGCGAAACCATTTGAATATCTTTCACTGAAGTCTATGATATAGTATCTGGGCCTTGTAGACTCAGAACAGAATTATTTTTTTTACAACATGGACTGACTGATTACAGTCTGATCAGATCTCCTCCAATCATTCTATTGATCTCCTTCAAACACAAACACATGATGAAGAAGAATCCTTTCATCCAGAGGTGGGATCATCTTCTTGTGTAACGTGCGTCTCTCTTTCCTTTCGCCGGACAGACCTTTGAGGACTTCAGGAACGACAAGCAGGCCTTGGAGTACCAGCAGAGGATAGTGGACATCTTGCTGAAGGTACCCTTCAGAAGCTGAATGTTTAGGACCATCTAGGGATTTAGAGTCTGAAATTCAAACCTCTCCTTCCCCTCATGTCCAATGTGTTGAGGTCAAAGTTGAGTTTTGTGAGACTGGCGTTCTTTAGTGAGAAACCTTCTTACCACCTATGTCTTCATGGTTCACCTACTGTTGTTTTATCATGCTCACATCCCCTGGTATGGTCACTGGTCTAACTGTGTCGTCCTTCATGACTGATCCCTTTTTCTGTGATTGGCGTTCTCTGATTGGCTGGCTCTCAAACTGTCTAGCGCTTATTGTCTAGCGGTTTGATCGTCCAGCTCTCTCATTGGCTAGCTGTGTGACTCTCTAGCTCTCTGATTGGCTATCTGTGTGACTGTCTAGCTCTCTGATTGGCTAGCTGTGTGATTCCTTAGCTCTCTCATTGGCTAGGTGTGTGACTGTTCAGCTCTCTCATTGGCTAGCTGTCTGACTGTCTAGCTATCTGATTGGCTAGCTGTGTGACTGTCTAGCTCTCTGATTGGCTAGCTGTGTGACTGTCTAGCTCTCTAATTGGCTAGCTGTGTGACTGTCTAGCTCTCTGATTGGCTAGCTGTGTGACTGTTCAGCTCTCATTGGCTAGCTGTGTGACTGTCTAGCTCTGTGATTGGCTAGCTGTGTGACTGTCTCACCCTATGATTGGCTAGCTGTGTGACTGTCTAGCTCTGTGATTGGCTAGCTGTTTGACTGTCTCACCCTATGATTGGCTAGCTGTGTGACTGTCTAGCTCTCTGATTGGCTAGCTGTGTGACTGTCTCATCCTATGATTGGCTAGCTGTGTGACTGTCTAGCTCTGTGATTGGCTGGTTCCCTCATTGGCCCTCCAGGTGTGACCAGGTGTGTGTCCCGTCTCCTAGGTGATGGTGGACAACCCTGACTTCACCCCCTCCCAGGTGGGCGGGCTCTTCACCTTCCTGGCCCGCCAGATGGCCAAGCCCGACAACACCCTGTTTGTCAACAGGAAGCTGTTCGACCAGGTAACCCCGCCTCCTCTCCAGCTGGTCAGCTCACTTCCTGTCCAGGAGCCCGCCCACAGCTGCTCATCCTGTTGTGTGATTGGCTCCCCAGGTCCTGGAGTTCTTGTGTTGCCCGGACGATGACTCACGACACACCGAACGTCAGCAGGTGGGTTCACGCACACGCGGTACCGGAAGGCGTAGCAGACGGATACTGATGGATATTGATTGATTTGATTATTGATGAATTGGTGATTTTTCAATTCTAGGTTTTGTTAGAGCTTCTGCACGTCGGGGGCGTGGTCCAGTTTGACGAAGGGAGCCTATTGGCCCTGGCGGAGAAGGCAGAGTTGTGAGTGGTCGAACTAATCAGGAGAAGGTTGTGGTCGTTCTGACCGAGGCTTTGATGGGATTCAGCAAATCAGAAAATACGAGGAAGAAAAGAGCTCAATTAAAATCCTTATCATTAGTTAGTAATGTTATTGTAATTAATGAGCATAAGGATGAATCGGAACATCTTTAATTAACACATTTCACTGTGTTTCCTGGTCATGTGGTAATTGAGGATGAAGAATGATGTTTTCTTTCCACTGCTGATCCCATCCTGAGATCAATCTGTTTCTCATAAACCCTTTTAATCTGCTAGGACATAATCAAGTCATATCTACATACAAGTGAACAAATCCAATTAACCTTGTAATCCATCTTCATACCTCCTTTTCGTCTCTCTCTCTCTCTCTCTCTCTCTCTCTCTCTCTCTCTCTCTCTCTCTCTCTCTCTCTCTCTCTCTCTCTCTCTCTCTCTCTCTCTCTCTCTCTCTCTCTCTTTCCCCCCCCCCCTCCCAGCTACCAGATCTGTGAGTTCCTGTATGAGAAGCAACATCTGTACGAGAAAATAATCGACTGTTACCTGAGGGACAACCTAAGAAAGGTAGCACGCACACACACGTGCGCGTATATATGTGTATGTACGTACCACTCGTGAAAAATGTACACACTAATGTGTAGTGTTATATACATGGATACATATACAGTGATGTATTTCTGCTGGTGTGTGTTGTGTAGAGGAGGTTACTTACTTATGTACTTTTGTATGTTTATGCGTGTGTGTGTGCGCGACAGGTGGAAGTGTTCAGCTACATCCACAACCTGCTCTCGATGCCGGGCTACAGCCCTGCAGAGAAACACAACGTCTGGGACAAATCACTACAGCACATACAGGTACACATGCACACACATACACAATACAACACTCACTCACTCACTCACTCACTCACGCAATACAGAACTCAGACACATTCAAATACAACCGTACAGACGCACACACGCAATACAGCATGCACGCAGGGACACACACACACACACACACACACACACACAGACCCTTTTTTTTGTTTTTTTCAGGAACTGGTGGCCCTTGACCCCAGCAGATCAGCTGACCTGGTCACATGTCACTTCTCTGAACACGTGCAACCAATCCTCTCTCAACTGGAGGTGAGGGCTCCAGACTGTCCGCTCTCTCTCGCCCCCTAGGGGACGGGAGGAGTCTCACACTTTTTGGAATTGGAATTGTTATTGGTATTGGAATTGTCAAAATGAAATCCACTTAACCTCTCTCTTTCTCTTTCTCTTTCTCTCTCTCTCTCTCTCTCTCTCTCTCTCTCTCTCTCTCTCTCTCTCTCTCTCTCTCTCACACCCCTCCCTCCCCCTTCCCCCCTCCAGGATGATCAGTTACGTTTTCAGTTCCTCACGAGCCTGCTGGAGCCCAGGTACTGTGTGTGTGTGTGTGTGTGTGTCTGTGTGCGTGCTGCTCACCCATCCTTGACCCACACAATCAAACAGATCAAGGGAGGGGGTCGCTTCTATGACGGCCACTGTCTCCCTGTCTCTCACCTCCTGTATGTCTCTCCTCTTGTCTATCTGTCTGTCTGTATCTCTCCTGTTGTCTGTCTGTCTCACCTGTTTGTCTCTTTCTGTATGTCTGTTTTTCGGTCTCTCCTCCTGTCTCTCCTCCTGTCTGTCTGTCTCCTCCTCCTGTTTGTCTGTCTCTCCTGTAAGTCTGTCTCTCCTCCCGTCTGTTTCTCTGTCTCTCCTCCTGTCTGTCTGTCTGTCTGTCTCTCCTCTGGCCTGTCTGTCCCTCCAGAGAGGGCCGGCCTGCCGACAGCACGGTGACCTTTGACCCCGACCTCCATGAGCAGCAGGTGGGCTTGCTGTGTCGCTTCGACCCCCCCGGGCTCCAGGCCTTCCTGGAGACGTCCCAGCTCTACCCCCTGGAGCCCGCCATCAAGGTGGGTGTGGTCAGGGGGCCAGAGGGGTGTGGTCAGGGGGCAAGGTGGGTGTGGTCAGGGGGGCCAGGGGGATGTGGTCACAGACTAACCATATAAGATAAACACATTTTGTGACTGAATAACTGGTTTTAAGTTTAAAGTGATGTTTTATTGGGGCATTTTGTTAAAGTTCTCATCATCTGTCTCTCTTTCCCTGTGGATGCATGTGTGTCTGTATGTCCCGTATGTCTGTCTCTCTATCCTCTCCTGTCTATCTCTATCTCTCCTGTCTCTGTCTCTCTCCTGTGTGTGTGTGTGTGTGTGTGTGTGTGTGTGTGTCTCCAGATGACAGAGCAGTATGGTCACAGTGAGGCCACCGCCTACCTGCTGGAGAAGAAGGGTGACGCCCACGGGGCCTTCACCGTGCTGCTCACCGTACGTCCTCATCCTCATCACTCTAGTGATATAGTATCGTTGATACAGTATATAGTATATTGTTTATATTGTATAAATCAATTAAATCACATGTCATCTTGTCCCTTCCTTCCGAACAGAAGTTGAAGAGAATCCTGGAGTCCATCACCAGGGATGGGGGCGTGGCAGAGGGAGACGGAGGCGCTGCCAAGGACGGCAGCGTGCCATTGGAGGGCCTGGAGGGCTCTCTGGATGACATTATCGCCCTGTGCCACCGGAACTCCCAGAACCTGAACCAGCAGCAGAGAGAGGTGAGAGGTCAGGGGTCAGCCCAGAGCCCAGGGTCCTCACACCTGGTGCCTGTAGAGAGAGAGGTGAGAGGTCAGCCCAGGGAACGTCTCTCCCCTAGGTGATGTGGTTGTTGTATCCATGGTAACTGTCTCTCCTCCAGGTGTTGTTGTGGTGGTTGTTGTGCTAACCATGGTAACCGTCTCTCCTCCAGGTGTTGTGGTGGTTGTTGTGGTAACCGTCTCTCCTCCAGGTGTTATGGTGGTTGTTGTAGTAACCGTGGTAACCGTCTCTCCTCAAGGTGTTGTGTTGGTAACCATGGTAACCGTCTCTCCTCCAGGTGTTGTGGTTTCCTCTGCTGGAGGCCATGATGGCTCCTCAGAAACTCCTGAGAGGACCCAACACTAACCATATGTCTGAAGGTACACACATAAACACACACACACACA
Source organism: Micromesistius poutassou (assembly GCF_964030765.1). Lineage (NCBI taxonomy): Eukaryota > Metazoa > Chordata > Actinopteri > Gadiformes > Gadidae > Micromesistius > Micromesistius poutassou. The sequence goes on from NC_140277.1 coordinate 12,650,124, forward strand.
CACACACACACACACACACACACACAGTGTGTATTCACTTCAGTATTGTGTGTGTTGCTCAGCGCTGAAGGAGCTGACCATGAAGGTCCTGAACGCCATGAGCAGCTTCATCCCGCTGCCCGACATCATCCAGAGGATCCTGCAGGTGTGTGTACAGGACCTCCACCCTCCTCTACCTCCACCTAGTGTGTGGGTACAGGACCTCCACCCTCCTCTACCTCCACCCCTTACCTACCTCCACCTAGTGTGTGTGTTCAGGACCTCCACCCGCCTCTACCTCCACCTAGTGTGTGTGTTCAGGACCTCCGCCCTCCTCTACCTCCACCTAGTTTGAGGTCGTCAACATGCTCATATAGGCTGTCACTGAAATTCAATTCAATTTGATTTGTGTAGCCCTTAATCACA